>NC_082666.1:16500000-16865625 GCF_025265405.1 Mesoplodon densirostris | reverse complement strand
TAGTGTTTTATGCAGAGGGGTGACATGATCTTAATTTGCATCTACTGGAGAAAAACTTGGAGGAAGACTAGACTGAAAACAGGGAGAGAGAGAGGCTATTACAGTCATCCAAGTGAGAAAAGGGAAGAACCAAAGGTATGAAAGTGAGGATGAAGAAAAGATGGCTATCTTAGTTCCTGTGGCCACTGTAACAAAGTACCGCAAACTTGGTGGCTCAAAGCAACTCTGAGAGTTCTGGAGGACAGAAGTTTGAAATCATGGTGTTGGTAGGGCCATGTTCCTTCCAGAGTTTCTTGGGGGAAATCCATTCCTTGCCTATTGTGGCTTCTGGTGGATGGTGGCATTCTTTGGTGTTCTTGGCTTGCTGTTGTATTGCTCCAAACTCTGCCTCTGCCTTCACATCACTTTCTCCTTGGCATGTCTTAAATCTCCCTCTGCCTTTCTCTTATACAGATGTTTGTTATGGTGTTTAGGACCCACCTGGATAACCCAGAATGATCTCCTCATCTCAAGACTCTTAACTTAATCACATGTGCAAATGCCTCTTTTTTCCAAATAAGGTAGCATTACAGCCTCCAGGAATTAGGATGTTTACATATCTTTGGGGGCACCATTCTGCTCACTACAATGACAGATAGTAGAAACACACAGGATGGAAAAAATTGTGATCAAGAAGGATCAGGGGGAAAAGTCAAGTTTCATGTATAAAGTTCTAGCATGGATAACTGGGTAAATAGCAGTATAACTGGTTAAATAGTAGTGCCACCAACTGAAACAGAAAATAGCAAATGAGGGGTGAGTTTAGAAATTAAGATGATGAGTCTTATTTTGGACTTAGTGAGTTTGAGATACTTTTGGTCATCCAAGTGAAGACATAAGATCCTGAACTTAAAGAAAGGGGTCTGATAGAAGACACCTATTTGGGAGCCAGTGTCTATAAATTAGCCTGGAGGCCAATGAGATAACTTAGAACAAATGTGTAGTAACATAAGCAGTAGAGCAATGATGTAACCCTAGGGAACATCACCTTGAGAGAGGCAGGAATGTTCAACGAAGTATAAACAGACAAAGTAGACACTTAAAGAGAAAAATGGTCATACATGAAATGGGAAGACCAGTTGAGTCTATAGATGCCAAGCAAAAGTTATAGCTGTCATTTCCTGGCTATCTGGACTTGTGCCAAAACTCTACATACATCCTGGAATCCTCACAACTGTCCTGTGGTGTAGGTGCAATGATTCTACTTTTAGATAGGGACTAAAGCTTATGGAAGGGTTTTTGATTCAAGATCACAAAGCTAGCCCATGTTAGAGCTCAGATCTAAATGCATGTCTGTGTGACTTGAGAATATATGATCTTAGGCAATCTCTATTCTGTCTTTCTTTTGAAGAGTGGTTGGCTAGTGAATAGGACAGGAGGGGAGAAGAGGACATGAACATAGCAAGTGTTCACTGGTCTTCCCAGAGTTTGGCTGATAAAGGAAAAAAAGACAGAGACTGAATGGTTAATATAGAGTAACCACAGGCCAGATGATTTTTTTTAAAGGATATGTGAGCCCTAAGCATGTTTATAGTATAAGGAGAAGGATTCTAAAAGGAAAGGGTTAATTATAAAGAGAGATTTTGATTGATTACCTCAAGGTTGTGGAAGAGGAGAGGGGTTCAAATGCACAGGTGGTTGCACTTGCTCTTGAATCTTAGTTTCCTCAACTGAAAAATATGGACAATAAACCTGTCCCTTGTAGGAGAGTTGTGCAGATTAAATGAAATAAAGCTCCAGGAGCACGGTGTAAACTAACTACCATACTAATTACTGGTTTGTTATCCTTAAAATGATATCTAGAGGAGATGGATTGGTTGGTAAGGGACCACAAAGAAGCTGAAAGATATCAGCTCATGTGGGTGACAGTTCTCTAAGCTGCAGTTGACAAGAGATAGTGAGGGGATCTTAAGTTGTAGAAGCTGTGTTTCTTGGGAAACTAAGTGGAGTTGTATTCTTCCTGCCTTTGCCTGTCTTCTGACAAGAGCTAATTCGAAGCCAGGCAAGTTCCAGCCGAGGACAGAAGGGGCTGTATCAGCTGTCATGTACATACTAGTGGGAAGCAAGGTTGAATTAGGTATGTTGGTAAAATGTTTAACAACTAGCTCTCCAGGTAGAAAAAACCCTTATATAACATTTCCTGATGCCTTGGAAAAATTATTTCCATGTGACGGACTTCAGTCTACCAAGTGAGAGTGGAGTTGAAAGAGATGTAAACAATCAGCCTTGTGAGCCAGCATGAGCAGGCTCTGGCACTTGCTGTGAAGGAAACTTGTGGTTTAGAAAGTGAATATTTTGATTCCCAATTTCAGAGATGGAAGCAGAAGCTTAGCAGGATGAAAAATCTTGCCTAATTTTATGTAGCTAGCCCACAGGGGAGAGAGGCAGTTAAAAACAGTAGTTACACATACAAAACACTACATTGCATATTTTGTTTTTAATCTTGATTCAAGTGTTTAGGTTCCAAATCCCATATTCTTTCTGTTAATTTCTGTGATAACTTTTAGGCACCTCTGATTATTTTCAATCCTTTTCCTGAAACACACATTCAGAGGTTTCTGCTTTCATATTGTTAAACTCCCAGAGAACATGAAAGATTTGTAAAGTCCTTCTTCCCAGACCAGGTTTTGGACTTAAGGCAAACGAGCTCAAAATATTAACTTTGCTATAGATAAAGTTAATATTAAGAAAATGGTTTGTGCTGCATTAAGTAATCTTTCTAATGCCGAGTCCAGCATCCAGTGACAGGTATGTTAGGCCAAGTTTTTGTTGAAACTTAGGGCACTGAAAACTGAGAAGAGCTTGCCCCTCCTTCCCTGAAAGTGGATCACTCACAAGTGAAAGAGAGAGAAGGGGAGATTGTTTATGTCCAGGTGTTCTTTTTCAACTCAGCACATGGTTTACTCCACTTCCTTTTACATGGGAATTAACTCCAATCCTTCTCAAACAAACAAAAAAAAGAAAAGGAAAAATTCATTTTATGACACCACTATTACCACGATACCAAAGCCAGACAAAGACATCACACATAAAAAAATGAGAGACCTATATCCCTTATGCATATAGATGCAAAAATTCTCAACAAAATACTAGTGACTGAATCCAGCAGTATATAAAAAGGATTATAAACTATAACCAAGTGGGATTAATCCCAGGAATGCAAGGTTGGTTCAACATATGAAAAGCAATCAATTTAGTACACATATTACTAGAATAAAGGGGGAAAAACCACATGATCATCTCAATAGATGCAGAAGAAAATATCTGACAAAATTCAATACCCTTTCTTCATAATAACACTCAACAAACTAGGGGAGAAAAACCATATGCAAAATGCAATTGGAGCTTTCTTCACACGAAAGGAAACATCATCAGAAACAGGGAAAAAATTTCTTCCCTAAAAATTAAACAAAAGTGTGGATTTTGTCAATTACCTTGATTTTCTGACCCTACCCTGAAAAGAGCCATTTGATGGACACAGAAATTGTTATGGCTGGAAGGAATAGAGAGAAAATTTTTGAAGCAGAACTGGGTAGACTGCATGCTATAACACAATTATACAAGTATTGGTTTAAATTTTGAATGATTATTTATTAGCGGTATGATCTTTGGGCATCTTAAGCTTTGTGATACTTAGTTTCCTCATCTGTAGAATTATTATAATAATTCTTATTTGCTAAGGTTGTTACAGAGTCAGGGTTAGTATGTGTGAAGAGCTTAGCATGGTCAACAGTCAGGCACAGATAAGGCACTTCCTAATAATAATTTTACTATTATTCATAGCTATGGGGAGCAGGATGATAGGATGGGAGGGGAGTTAGCTTGGCTAGGGGGACACCCACTTAAGATGTGGATTTGGGTATATACCCTAAAAAAGTGAAATCACTATCGGAAAGAGATATCTGCATCCCCATGTTTACTGCAGCATTGTTCACAATAGCTAAGACATGGAAACAACCTAAGTGTCAATCAAGGGATGAATGGATTAAAAAAATGTGGTGTATAGACAAAATGGAATATTATTAAGTCATAGAAAAATAAGGAAATCCTGCCATTTGTGACAACATGGATAAACCTGGAGGGCATTATGCTAAGAGAAATAAGTCAGAGGAAGACAAATACTGTACGATCTCATTTATACGTGGAATCTAAAAATGCCAAATTCATAGAATCAGAGAGTAGAATGGTGGTTGCCAGGGTCTGGGGGATGGGGAAATAGGGGATGATGTTCAAAGGGTACAAACTCTCAGCTATAAGATGGATAAGTTCTGGGGACTATAGCTAACAATACAATATTGTATATTTGAAAGTTGCTGAGAGAGTAGATCTGAAAAGTTCTCACCATCATCACAACAAAAAAAAATGATAATTATGTGAGATGATCTGTGGTAATCAATTCACAATATATATGTGTATTAAATCATCATGTTTATACCTTAAAATTATACAATGTTATGTCAATTATATCTCAATAAAGCTAGACAAAAATGAAATGGAGTAGGACAGCGCTCATAAAAGAAGAAAGCAATAGAAGTTCTCTCTAGTTTATTCTATGACATCTTGCGTAATCCTGGGTAAGTCATGAATCTGATTCTGGATTTCACATCCCCCATCTGTAAAATGGAATAGGTGAGTTACGTGATCTTTGGGATATCTTTTAGTTCTAAAACTCAGTGACTCTCCAAAGTGGAGATGGCACAGAATAGAGGTAGGAGAATGCCACATGCAACCCTTTCAGCATAACTGTAGACTGTGTTTGAATACAAGCTCCAATTTACTTCTACCTAAGGTAACAAGAGGAAAGAACATCAACATGATGACACTCCTTTTTGGCTCTAAAAAGCTTCCAGATTGTGTCTAATTTTAAACCACTCTCTGGAGGCCAAAGAGGTGCCTGTGGACAGCTTGATGATACATCTTTCAACACACATAACTCTTCTCCTTGTCATCTCAGTGTGAGGAACGTGAGCACTTCAAGCTTCCTCCTCCAGAGTCATCAGTCTGACACCTGTCACCAGCATCTGATTCATTATAAAAATATTTAATTCTTCCAAGATGAATTGGCAGAATGTCCAAAGAGAGGGAATAAAAGGCACAGGAGAGATAGAAAAGGCTGTTTTCAGAGAGGGCTTCTGCTTGGCTCAAAATCCAATAAACATTTTTAGAAGGGAAGCCAAACCCAATGGTTTTCTTCATCACCAATATCAGTAGCATTTTGGTCAAATTATGCAGTAATGTTAATAACCCATTCATCTTTCTAGCCTCACAGTTCTCTAAGTTTGTCTCCTGTGGGAATCCTTATCTCCTCTAATCTTTGGTAGCCCCACATATTCAAAGTCAAAGTTAAGAAACTTTCAGACCTGTTTCTCTTCCAAGATTTTCAACTCAGGAGGCCTTTCTAATCCCAACCTTAAAGGAACTTTGAGAGCTTCCCACACCTATAGGATAATGTTCAAAGCCCTCACTTTCAAAGATCAAAAATTGTCATATGCCTTCAACCTATTTTCTCTGCATCAAGATATTTCCATCACTCTGAACTAATCATGACCCCTGGCTTTATGTTCACCTTGTTCTGGGATGTTCTTTCTTAATAGCTTTACTTCAGAGTTTTTCAACCTTATGCCTAATGACATTTGGTGACAGATAATTCTTTGTGTGGGAGCTGTTTGTGCATTGCAGGATGTTTTGCAGCATCCCTGGCATATCCCAAGTATGACAAATGAAAATGTCCACTGGAGTTTTAAAATGTCTCTGATTGAGAGCCATTGCTCTACTTGGAAAACTTCTAACCAGCCTTCACTATGCAGTTCAGATGTCACCTCTTCTGTAGAGGCTTTCTAACTTCTCTAGAAAAACTGACTGATTTCCTCCCATAACTTTATTCTCACTATGGTCAGGCATGCTCTGCTGTAGTTATTTCTGTAAATGCTTGTCTCTTCAACTAGACTGAGCTTCTCTAGGGAAAAGACCATGTCTTATTCATCACTGCATTCTCATCTCCTAGCATAGTAACTGGCACCGGAACTATGGTTAGTGATCAAAATCTGTTAATTTATCTGATATTTATATCAGTCCCATGATGTAAAAGGAGCAAATATTATTTTTTAATTAGGCAGATAATTTTTCCATTGGGCAGATGTAGTTCCAATTGCAACTGACAGGACGATAAGTCAAACTGGCCTGGGAAAAATAAGACATATTATGGCTCATGTATTTAGATTAAAAAAAAAATCCAGATATAGACTTCAGGCATAGGTGGATCCAGGTGAACAGATCCTGGGCAGGAGAAATGTTAGTTCAGATTAGGTATTCAGAAATTTTTAGGTGTTGAGAAATTTTAAAGGAATTTTAGTGAACTTGCCCAAAGTCCAGGATTAGGCAGAGATTGAGGATGGAAGAAAATAACAATGTGAATTTTATTCAAGTTTGCTTTAACCTCAGTTCTAATGCTTCTTATGGAAGAGAAAATGCTTCTCAGGATTCACACTAGCACCTGAATCCTGAGATAAGGATTCAGGTGCTAGTGTGGATCCTTATTATTTCTATTGTATCACATAAAAGTACTCAAGATTCACTGACTTTTAGATCCTGTGCAAAGTTTAATGTTTTCCAGGATGAAAGAATCTAGAAATGTGTGATTTTATAGTCCCAGCGATATCTATTCCCAAGAATAACTTAATTTAGTAAATAATTCTGCTATTCATTGATCCTGGTCACCCAAACTTAATGTCTGGGTGATGGGTCTTGAACTATGCTTTGCACCAGTGATAAATCATTCTTCTCTTACATTTGATGGACTAGTAGGCCTAGGAGTTTTTAACTTATGTCCTTTTAGAGTTTTGTTTTATTTTGTTTTTCCTGAGGGAAAGCCTAGCCATAGACCACACAGCAAAATAGCTGGGACTAGATCTCTTGACACATGAGTGATCAGTTTTCTTTATCAATATAGTGTAAATTAAAATTCAATAAACTTCACAGGAAGGGAATACCACAGTTGGGTGGGCAGGTAGGTAAATTCCCTAGAATACAGATCAGATGAGGGATTTCTAGGGATCTAGAAAAGGTTGTAATTTAGGGATACCATACAAAGCAGCTCTTTTATGGAACAAGACTTTCCCCAAAGCCATAAGACACACATTTGTGAGCTGGGATAACCATACAAAATGAATTCTAACCAACCTTCACTATGCCTACTCAGACTAGGTGTGTGGCAACCTAGACTTTGGCAAGACCTTAGTCAAGTCACAGAATCACAGACTATCAGAGAAAGAAGAGATTTTAATCATAAGTTGCAAGTCTCTTATTTGTGATGGTGTAGATATTGGTGCAGAGGGACACAGTTCTGGGCCAAAACTATGGAGTGGCAGAGTCAGGATTAGAATCAAGATGTGTTAACACTGCAATTGCAAACCAGTATTTCCTTTGGTATTCATGATGTTCCTACTATACAGGTATTATTATTATTATCTCCATTTTAGAACAATACCATCTGTATCCAAAGTGACTTAACCAGAATCCTTTAGTCAGTATCAGTGATGAAATCACAATGCTGGAATTGGTCTCCCTGTTACAAACCCAGATTTTTTTTTTCAATACTGTCTATAAAATAAGAGCTGAAAACTAAGGGGGTCTTCCTGTTCTGGGACTGGTAACCACTCCTCTGCCTAATGAACCCTCCTCAGAAACCGTCCCATGTACCCCAGTGGGCTTCCTTGAAAGTAGTCTCCTGGGAGAGCCAAGGCAGACGGACTCTGAGAAGGAGCTTTTGGGGAAGGCAAGGAACGATCTAATTATAAAAGTACACCATGAACTCAAATGTGCTTAGCCTTTTAGTCACATTATCACATTTAATTATCACAATCATCCACTGATTAGATTCTGCCTTGCTTTACAAATAAAGAAACAGAAGCTCAGAGAGAGGTCATGATCAGTTCAAGTTCATGCAGGTATTAAGTTGAGATTTGAATCTCTTCCTCTGTGGTGCCAAGTCTACGCTTGCTCTATGCTCCCTCCGGACCACTCCGTTGAGAACAGTAGAGTAGGAATGAAGATAACCTGATTTATTTTCCTACTAAAATTAAGATTAAATCCATACAGTTACTTTGCCACCTGTTCGCCTCTCATCTGCTTTTCAGCCTTAGCATCTCTCATTTTCTCGAAATACAAGCCTGCTGAAGGCTCCTTGACTTCTTTAAGTTAAAAATTTTATGAGAGTTTTAGGGAAGGTGTGGGGAATATTTTTCAAAACTAAAAATAAGAATTTGGGAATTCCCTGGTGGTCCAGTGGTTAGGACTCCAGGCTTCCACTGCAGGGGGGCTGGGTTCGATCTCTGGTCAGGGAACTAGGATTCCTCAAGCAGTGTGGTACGGCCAAAAAAAAAAAAAAACCAACAGAATTTGATGATAGCTGAATTGAAGGCATTTATAGTGTTTTGGAAAACAGAAATGGTCTAGGAATGAGCCATATCTGGGTCCTAATACTACAACTGCCTCTCAGGTTAGGTTAGGTTAGGTTAGGTTTGGTTACTGTAAAGAAAATCTTCAATCACTCTGAGCTTTTATTTCCTTATCTGAAAAAAAAAGGACAACAGTAGTGACTCTGTCTTCGATATAATAATAATAACACACACCTAATGATATTGTTGTCTTAAAGATTAAATGATATAAAATAGTTGCATACTTAGAACTGACCCATAGTATGCCTTATGTATGTATATATATACATATCAAACATATGTATACATATGTGTGTATATGTGTGTGCGTGTATATATATATTACTACTAGCTAGGGAGGTTTAACATTTTTAAACTCTATTTTACTCATCTGTAAAATAAGGATAATATTCTCCCGTGGGATTGCAGAGATGATAAAATGTGATACATAGGAAAGCACCTAGTATAATGTTAATGGGTGTTTAATGTATGTAAATTGACAAATGTTAAGACAAAGTCAAACAATTAAATTTATACATTTATGCTTTCTGTGCCTCTTTTTCCCCAGTCTGTAGCCTGCATCCCACCCACTGAACGACGATATTCTTAGAATTATTTGCAGTAGAGAAGCACTTGTGCTAGGTTCCCAAGCATATGAAACTCAATCACAGAGCTGTAGAGATTGGTTTAAATGCCATGGTTCTCTAAGGAAATAATCAGAGCCGTGCACTTCTCTATCATCACAGTGTTGTTTCAGTATTAAAATGTCATTAAAACACACAATCTACCAGCAGAGAACTGTAAATTAAATTGTGAAATATCTACATGATTAAATCATATACAGCCAATAAAAAGCATCTTATATAGAATGTTTGACAAACTTATCTGATCATAGGATTCTCCTGGGATGATTTATAAAAGCATAGGCTCCACCCTAAGCTTAATGAATCAAAATAGCCATGAGAGGGAATTGGAAATATGAATTTTTATCAAGTGCCCCAGGTGAGTTTAATGATCAGGCAAATTTATTAAATTCTGTTATAGAACATGTTTCTTCTAATGCGAAGAGAAAATAAAATATTATCAAATAATACATATTATTCTTTAACAATTTCGTAAAGGAAATAATAATTTAAAAAAAACAGGATCTCTTTCTCAGTGTTGAGATTACTTTTGTAGTGTTAAGAGTATGGTACTTACTGTCAGAAGACCCGTTTCAAATCTCAGAACTGCTATTACTAGCTGAATAACACTAGGCAAGTACTGAAACTCATTATGTCTTAGTGTCCTCATCTTTAAAATGGGGAAAATAAAGTATATATCTTATGCGTCATCATGAGGATAAAATAATATAATCAATACAGTTTATTGGGGACTTCCCTGGCAGTCCAGTGATTAAGACTTCGCCTTCCAACGCAGGGGGTGAGGGTTCAATCCCTCGTCGGGGAGCTAAGATCCCACATGCCTCGTGGCCAAAAAAACAAAACATAAAACAGAAGCAACATTGTAACAAGTTCAATAAAGACTTAAAAAATGGTCCATATCAAAAAAAAATCTTAAAAAAATACAGTTTATTGTTAATATTTTTAAGGATACCTCCACTTCCAGCCATGAGGAAATAAGAGTGCAGAATTACTCTCTCACCACAGCCCACTAGACAGAACATACGAAAAAACGATTTGCAGAAAGGGGGCAGCAGACAGCTGAGGTTTAAGGCATCCACCTCACTTAGGGCTATCATCTCTAGCCTCCACCCACAACAGCCCTCTCAGTTTCCCTGGCTCCCTTCTTGACCTCTACTATCAATTTTCTACAAGGCAGCCAGAATGTCCTTCCAAAGTCACTTCCCTGTTTAAACTGTCAGTGGCTCTCCATTGTAGTAAACAGACGTGGCCCCTCCTAGGATTCCATTTCAGTCTTCTGTCTCCTCACGCAGCATGTCTATCTCCCCCTGCAGTTGTACCCCCGTGAAGACTGGACTGTGTCTATCTTATCTCTGCTGTCTCTCTAGAGCAACCTTAAAACAAGGGTTGACTGAATGTTTGTGTGTCTTTCCTGTCTTCCCTTCTGTAGCTCCTTGACTCCATCCCAATCCTACCACAGGACTTGATGGTTATCTCTGTGCTCCTGGCTCCCCACACTGGATCTGTGTCCAGAAGGTATCACTAAATGCTGCCCCCACTGAAGCTCCTCTGGGTCTCAGTTTCCCTGGGTGAAGGGTGGCTTCCTGACCCACTGCAAAGTAATCTCCTCATATTGTCTCTTGGCAAAGTCTCTGAGAAAAATACCCCTGCTAACTTTCACCTGCCCAATGAGCTTTCAGGTTCTGTTCTAAGAGTTCAGCCTCCACATTTCTTAACAGCTCATTGGCCAAGATGTTATGATTGACATGCACCTAACCCAATGGGTGATGAAACCTGCCCTATGGTAGGTTGCAAAGAATATTCAATGCCTGGAGGGTTGTCCTGGGAAATGCATGACTTTTTCTAATTTCTTGGAGCTCCATCTCCTATGGACAGAGGAAGAGAGTCAGTTCTAACTGATTCATGGATGAGGGAACACCAAACCAGCCTCTGAGAGCAGAAACAGACTTACCAACCAAAGGGTTACAGTCCAAAATGGAGGGTGGTGACACCTCAGAGGTAAGTGCAGCCCCCAAAAGACACCTAGATATGTGACAGACCCTGACAGGCCCTGAGAAGCCGAAAGAGTCACTGATAGGACATGAAAAGTCATGATAGCCTGTGACTTGTCCTAAGAGGCTCTGAAAAGACCCTGAGAGATTGTCAGGCTCCAAAAGATTCCGAAAGGTGGTGATTGATCAAAAAGTCTAGACCAGACTTCTGGGTAAGATGGCGGAAGAGTAAGACTCGGAGATCACCTTCCTCCCCACAGATACACCAGAAATACAGCTACACGTGGAACAACTCCTACAGAACACCTACTAAACGCTGGCAGAAGACCCCAGACCTCCCAAAAGGCAAGAAACTCCCCACATACCTGGGTAGGGCAAAGCAGAGAGATTCCCGCACAGAGGAGCGGTGCCGAGCGGCACTCACCAGCCCGAGAGGCTTGTCTGCTCCCCCGCCGGGGCGGGCGGCGCTGGAGCTGAGGCTCGGGCTTCAGTCAGAGCGCAGGGAGAGGACTGGGGCTGGCAGCGAGAACTCAGCCTGAAGGGGGCTGATGTGCCACAGCTAGCCGGGAGGGAGTCCGGGAAAACTCTGGAGCTGCCGAAGAGGCAGGAGACTTTTTCTTCCCTCTTGGTTTCCTGGTGCGCGAGGAGAGGGGATTAAGAGCGCCGCGTAAAGGAGCTCCAGAGACGGGCGCGAGTCGCGGCTGAAAGCGCGGAGCCCAGAGACGGGCGTGGGACGCTGGGGCTGCTGCTGCCACCGCCAAGAAGCCTGTGTGCGAGCGCAGGTAACTGTCCACACCGCCCTTCCGGGAGCCTGTGCAGCCTGCCACTGCCGGGGTCCCGGGATCCAGGGGCGGCTTCCCTGGGAGAACGCACGGCGCGCCTCGGGCTGGTGCAACGTCACGCCGACCTCTGCCGCAGCAGGCTCGCCCCGCACTCCGTGCCCCTCCCTCCCGCCCGGCCTGAGTGAGCCAGAGTCCCCGAAGAGGCTGCTCCTTTAACCCTGTCCTGTCTGAGCGAAGAACAGACGCCCTCCGGCGACCTACACGCAGAGGCGGGGACAAATCCAAAGCTGAGACCCAGGAGCTGTGAGAACAAAGAAGAGAAAGGGAAACCTCTCCCAGCAGCCTCAGAAGCAGCGGATTAAAGCTCCACAATCAACTTCATGTACCCTGCATCTGTGGAATACATGAATAGACAACAAATCATCCCAAATTGAGTAGCCAGGAGTCAGTGCTGTGTCTCTGAGGTGGGAGAGCGAACTTCAGGACACTGGTCCACAAGAGACCTCCCAGCTCCACATAATATCAAACGGCGAAAATCTTCCAGAGATCTCCATCTCAACACCAGCACCCAGCTTCACTCAACGACCAGCAAGCTACAGTGCTGGACACCCTTTGCCAAACAACTAGCAAGACAGGAACACAACGCCACCCATTAGCAGAGAGGCTGCCTCAAATCATAAAAAGTCCGCAAACACCCCAAAACACACCACCAGACGTGGACCTGCCCACCAGAAAGACAAGATCCAGCCTCATCCACCAGAACACAGGCAGTAGTCCCCTCCACCAAGAAGCCTACACAACCCACTAAACCAACCTTAGCCACTGGGGACAGACACCAAAAACAACGGGAACTACGAACCTGCAGCCTGCAAAAAGGAGACCCCAAACACAGTAACATAAGCAAAATGAGAAGACAGAAAAACACACAGCAGGAGAAGGAGCAAGATAAAAACCCACCAGACCTAACAAATGAAGAGGTAATAGGCAGTCTATCTGAAAAAGAATTCAGAATAATGATGGTAAAGATGATCCAAAATCTTGGAAATAGAATAGACAAAATGCAAGAAACAGTTAACAAGGACCTAGAAGAACTAAAGACGAATCAAGCATCGATTAAAAACACAATAAGTGAAATAAAAAATACTCTAGATGGGATCAATAGCAGAATAACTGAGGCAGAAGAACGGATAAGTGAGGTGGAAGATAAAATAGTGGAAATAACTGCTGCACAGCAAAATAAAGAAAAAAGAATGAAAAGAACACACGACAGTCTCAGAGACCTCTGGGACAACATTAAACGCACCAACATTCGAATTATAGGGGTTCCAGAAGAAGAAGAGAAAAAGAAAGGGACTGAGAAAATATTTGAAGAGATTATAGTTGAAAACTTCCCTAATATGGGAAAGGAAATAGTTAATCAAGTCCAGGAGGCACAGAGAGTCCCATACAGAATAAATCCAAGGAGAAATACACCAAGACACATATTAATCAAACTGTCAAAAATTAAACACAAAGAAATCATATTAAAAGCAGCAAGGGAAAAACAACAAATAACACACAAGGGAATCCCCATCAGGATAACAGCTGATCTCTCAGCAGAAACTCTACAAGCCAGAAGGGAGTGGCAGGACATAATTAAAGTGATGAAGGAGAAAAACCTGCAACCAAGATTACTCTACCCAGCAAGGATCTCATTCAGATTTGATGGAGAAATTAAAACCTTTACAGACAAGCAAAAGCTGAGAGAGTTCAGCACCACCAAACCAGCTTTACAACAAATGCTAAAGGAACTTCTCTAGGCAAGAAACACAACAGAAGGAAGAGAACTACAATAACGAACCCAAAACAATTAAGAAAATGGGAATAGGAACATACATATCAATAATTACCTTAAATGTAAATGGACTAAATGCTCCCACCAAAAGACACAGACTGGCTGAATGGATACAAAAACAAGACCCATATATATGCTGTCTACAAGAGACCCACTTCAGACCTAGAGACGCATACAGACTGAAAGTAAGGGGATGGAAAAAGATATTCCATGCAAATGGAAACCAAAAGAAAGCTGGAGTAGCAATTCTCATATCAGACAAAATAGACTTTAAAATAAAGACTACTAGAAGAGACAAAGAAGGACACTACATAATGATCAAGGGATCAATCCAAGAAGAAGATATAACAATTGTAAATATTTATGCACCAAACATAGGAGCACCTCAATACATAAGGGAAATATTAACAGCCATAAAAGGAGAAATCGACAGTAACACAATCATAGTAGGGGACTTTAACACCCCACTTTCACCAATGGACAGATCATCCAAAATGAAAATAAATAAGGAAACACAAGCTTTAAATGATACATTAAACAAGATGGACTTAATTGATATTTATAGGACATTCCATCCAAAAACAACAGAATACACATTTTTCTCAAGTGCTCATGGAACATTCTCCAGGATAGATCATATCTTGGGTCACAAATCAAGCCTTGGTAAATTTAAGAAAATTGAAATTGTATCAAGTATCTTTTCCGACCACAATGCTATGAGACTAGATATCAATTACAGGAAAAGAGCTGTAAAACATACAAACACATGGAGGCTAAACAATACACTACTTAATAACGAAGTGATCACTGAAGAAATCAAAGAGGAAATTAAAAAATACCTAGAAACAAATGACAATGGAGACACGACGACCCAAAACCTATGGGATGCAGCAAAAGCAGTTCTAAGAGGGAAGTTTATGGCAATACAATCCCACCTTAAGAAACAGGAAATATCTCGAATAAACAACCTAACCTTGCACCTAAAGCAATTAGAGAAAGAAGAACAAAAACATCCCAAAGTTAGCAGAAGGAAAGAAATCATAAAAATCAGATCAGAAATAAATGAAAAAGAAATGAAGGAAACGATAGCAAAGATCAATAAAACTAAAAGCTGGTTCTTTGAGAAGATAAACAAAATTGATAAACCATTAGCCAGACTCATCATAAAAAAAGGGAGAAGACTCAAATCAATAGAATTAGAAATGAAAAAGGAGAAGTAACAACTGACACTGCAGAAATACAAAAGATCATGAGAGATTACTATAAGCAACTCTATGCCAATAAAATGGACAACCTGGAAGAAATGGACAAATTCTTAGAAATGCACAACCTGCCAAGACTGAATCAGGAAGAAATAGAAAATATGAACAGACCAATCACAAGCACTGAAATTGAAACTGTGATTAAAAATCTTCCAACAAACAAAAGCCCAGGACCAGATGGCTTCACAGGCGAATTCTATCAAGCATTTAGAGAAGAGCTAACACCTATCCTTCTCAAACTCTTCCAAAATATAGCAGAGGGAGGAACACTCCCAAACTCATTCTACGAGGCCACCATCACCTTGATACCAAAACCAGACAAGGATGTCACAAAGAAAGAAAACTACAGGCCAATATCACTGATGAACATAGATGCAAAAATCCTCAACAAAATACTAGCAAACAGAATCCAACAGCACATTAAAAGGATCATACACCATGATCAAGTGTGGTTTATTCCAGGAATGCAAGGATTCTTCAATATACGCAAATCAATCAATGTGATACACCATATTAACAAACTGAAGGAGAAAAACCATATGATCATCTCAATAGATGCAGAGAAAGCTTTTGACAAAATTCAACACCCATTTATGATAAAAACCCTGCAGAAAGTAGGCATAGAGGGAACTTTCCTCAACATAATAAAGGCCATATATGACAAACTCACAGCCAGCATCGTCCTCAATGGTGAAAAACTGAAACCATTTCCACTAAGATCAGGAACAAGACAAGGTTGCCCACTCTCACCACTATTATTCAACATAGTTTTGGAAGTTTTAGCCACAGCAATCAGAGAAGAAAAGGAAATAAAAGGAATCCAAATGGGAAAAGAAGAAGTAAAGCTGTCACTGTTTGCAGATGACATGATACTATACATAGAGAATCCTAAAGATGCTACCAGAAAACTACTAGAGCTAATCAATGAATTTGGTAAAGTTGCAGGATACAAAATTAATGCACAGAAATCTCTGGCATTCCTATATACTAATGATGAAAAATCTGAAAGTGAAATCAAGGAAATACTCCCATTTACCATTGCAACAAAAAGAATAAAATATCTAGGAATAAACCTACCTAAGGAGACAAAAGACCTGTATGCAGAAAATTATAAGACACTGATGAAAGAAATTAAAGATGATACAAATAGATGGAGAGATGTACCATGTTCTTGGATTGGAAGAATCAACATTGTGAAAATGACTCTACTACCCAAAGCAATCTACAGATTCAATGCAATTCCTATCAAACTACCAATGGCATTTTTCACAGAACTAGAACAAAAAATTTCACAATTTGTATGGAAACACAAAAGACCCCGAATAGCCAAAGCAATCTTGAGAACGAAAAACGGAGCTGGAGGAATCAGGCTCCCTGACTTCAGACTATACTACAAAGCTACAGTAATCAAGACAGTATGGTACTGGCACAAAAACAGAAAGATAGATCAATGGAACAGGATAGAAAGCCCAGAGATAAACCCACGGACATATGGTCACCTTATCTTTGATAAAGGAGGCAGGAATGTACAGTGGAGAAAGGACAGTCTCTTCAATAAGTGGTGCTGGGAAAACTGGACAGGGACATGTAAAAGTATGAGATTAGATCACTCCCTAACACCATACACAAAAATTAGCTCAAAATGGATTAAAGACCTAAATGTAAGGCCAGACACTATCAAACTCCTAGAGGAAAACATAGGCAGAACACTCTATGACATAAATCACAGCAAGATCCTTTTGGACCCACCTCCTAGAGAAATGGAAATAAAGACAAAAATAAACACATGGGACCTAATGAAACTTCAAAGCTTTTGCACAGCAAAGGAAACCATAAACAAGACGAAAAGACAACCCTCAGAATGGGAGAAAATATTTGCAAATGAAGCAACTGACAAAGGATTAATCTCCAAAATTTATAAGCAGCTCATGCAGCTCAATAGCAAAAAAACAAACAACCCAATCCAAAAATGGGCAGAAGACCTAAATAGACATTTCTCCACAGAAGATATACAGACAGCCAACAAACACATGAAAGGATGCTCAACATCTTTACTCATTAGAGAAATGCAAATCAAAACTACAATGAGATATCATCTCACACCAGTCAGAATGGCCATCATCAAAAAATCTAGAAACAATAAATGCTGGAGAGGGTGTGGAAAAAAGGGAACACTCTTGCACTGCTGGTGGGAATGTGAATTGGTACAGCCACTATGGAGAACGGTATGGAGGTTCCTTAAAAAACTACAAATAGAACTACCATATGACCCAGCAATCCCAGTACTGGGCATATACCCTGAGAAAACCATAATTCAAAAAGAGACATGTACCAAAATTGTTCATAGCAGCCCTATTTACAATAGCCCGGAGATGGAAACAACCTAAGTGTTCATCATCGGATGAATGGATAAAGAAGATGTGGCACATATATACAATGGAATATTATTCAGCCATAAAAAGAAATGAAATTGAGCTATTTGTAATGAGGTGGATGGACCTAGAGTCTGTCATACAGAGTGAAGGAAGTCAGAAAGAGAAAGACAAATACTGTATGCTGACACATATATATGGAATTTAAGAAAAAAATGTCATGAAGAACATAGGGGTAAGACAGGAATAAAGACACAGACCTACTAGAGCATGGACTTGAGGATATGGGGAGGGGGAAGGGTAAGCTGTGACAAAGTGAAAGAGCGGCATGGACATATATACACTACCAAACGTAAGGTAGATAGCTAGTGGGAAGCAGCCGCATAGCACAGGGAGATCAGCTCGGTTCTCTGTGACCGCCTGGAGGGGTGGGATAGGGAGAGTGGGAGGGAGACGCAAAAGGGAGGGGATATGGGAACATATGTATATGTATAACTGATTAAATTTGTAAAATAAAAAAAAAAATTCAAAAAAAAAAAAAAAAAAGTCTAGACCAGAATTCATAAGACTTGGAGACACAGAGCTAGTTTGGTAGGACCTGAGAGACAGTGAAAGGTGCAAGAGATAATAAAAAGACCCAGGCTGTATTGACAGGTAGTGACAGAAAAGGGGAGCTAAGAAGAGGAAGGTTGCCGGATGGGGACCAGAGATGACAGCCCGAAGTGAGCGGGACGAGTCAGCTGAAGGCTCTGTCTACATGAACTGCAGCGCCTCCCCATTCCCCTTAAGATAAAAGCCAGCCACTTTAGCATGACCCTCAAAATCCACTCCTTATCCGGAACTTCAGCCTCTCCTCATTTATGTCCTATCAATCTCGATGTAGGGAACACTTAGAGCTCTCCCCGCTCAAGGTCTCACAACATTCTGTCCCCTTCATCGGGGACGCTCTGCTAGTCCCCGTATCCTTCAGTGGGCAATTATCACTCATCTGTCAGGGCTCAGCTTGTAAGTCGCTTTCAGCTGGAAGCCTGACCTGACCCCTCCGGGCTGTGCTTGGTGACCTCCACCTTGAGTGGGGAGAAGGCATTACCACTCTGTGGGAGAAGCAGTTAAAGACAGGGACAGGGTGTAAGGAATGGCGCCAGTACCCAAAAGGACCTGAAAAGAGGTTGCCTTCCTGGGGGCTGTGAGAAGCAGACGTAGAGGGTGGTAGGAGCTCAGGGGCAGTGATGAGGACTGTGAGGACACAAGAAGTTTTTTTTTTTTTTCTGTACATGGGGCTCTCACTGTTGTGGCCTCTCCCATTGCGGAGCACAGGCTCCGGACACACAGGCTCAGTGGCCATGGCTCACGGGCCCAGCCACTCCGCGGCACGCGGGGTCCTCCCGGACCGGGACACGAACCCGCGTCGCCTGCATCGGCAGGCAGGCTCTCAACCACTGCGCCACCAGGGAAGCCCAAGAACTTTTGAGAAGAGGTCAGAGGCAGCAGCAAGAAGACAAGGGCACTGAGCAGAAGGGACGCAGGATGAGAAGCTTGGAGAGGTACTGTCAGAGCCACGTCCTCAGGAGAGTGGAGCAGGCGCCTCTGCCACTGACAAGGAAGATGGACACTTCTGGGAGTGTGCGTGTGTGAGACGGGTGGTGAAGGATCTACAGCTCTATAGAGAAAGCGCTTACGTAGTCCTTCAGAATCCCAAATCCCCGATGTTGTTTCTTTAGCCTGGTTGAAGCCCACCTCTACATCCCGCAGTGAGCTTTTGTGAACCTTGGGATTTCACCTCAGAGCTCCAAGCCTGCATGGTCCTTACAGTTCAAAATCCCAGAGAGGTGAAAGCATCCTTGTAGATAATTCTAAAATGTCCCAGGAGTGTTCTCATTAGCTTGGTGTGGGTCATGTGCTTTTCTTTGAACCAGTCGCAGTGGCCAGGATGACAGAAGCTAAGGTGCCTCTAACTGACCTGGCCTGGACCATGGACCCCCCTCCAGGCGTGGATGGGAGAAGATGTTCAGCCCCCACATCCAAATAGCATGCCCAACGTTCCACAACAGACTTTGTTCCCACAATCTTTGCAGCATTATTTTGCTATGCGTTTTGGATACTCCCAGGCTCATAGAGGTCCATGAGAGAATTTAGAACTTTAAAATTAAGTCAGCAGGAGCCTTGGGCAGCTCTGGGAAAGACTCAGGTAAGTGTAAACCAGTAACTAATAAGTGCTTTCACTTTCTGTGCCATCTCATGCTCTAATAAACAACCTCTTTTGGTTTGTCCATCCCTTCAGGGTCTGGGTGAGTTTGATTTTTATTAAATTTGTTTTTCTTTTATAATCCTCCTCCCATTCAGAGCCATGAAAATTACAAGCAAGTAGCCAAGTGACAGAACAGCCTTAGGGAGACCTGCTGATTGAAGGGACAGTTTCAGGTCTCACAGCTGGACTTGGCCACCTGGAGTGCTGGGTGACCTTGGGCCAGTTACTTTCTCTCTCTGGGTTTTCCTGCTCTCTGCTTTTGAAGAGGAACTAATCCATTTTTAACCTTCTCCCTGCATGTAGAGTTGGACTAGAGAAATCTCAGATGGCAGGAAGTCGTGTTGCATGCCAGATGGATGATTTGCGTGCTCTTAAATGACTCCTTTTTTCACCTACACTCACCTGGTGCCCTGCTTCCCCCCTGTTCCTGCTGTCCTCAGGTAATGAGTTGCTGGTTTTGGCTCGTGAAACATTCAGTGAAATAAACTCTCTCTAGGCTTACATATGGCTGGGGTAGGAGGGTAGGATAAAGCAGGTGAAAAGAGGAAAAAGGGGGAAATGAAAGAAAGTCTTTGGAAAATGTAAGAACTTTATTTCTGGCTACAGGTTCAATCCTGGCACTAATAAGAGAGTTTATCTATTTACTATGCAGAACTGCTAAGAAAATATTCCTGTGATTGGACTGAATTACCTGCTCTGTTCATTTTCTGCTTAAAAAGATGAATTAACAGAGATAGGACAGACATGAGGGAGCCAAAGGAACCTTTCTGGATATTCTACAACTTGAATAATTTATCCCTAGATTACGGAAAACAATTTAGGTTTAAAATGAAAAAAAAAAAAGTCAGTTGCTGCCACCTAAAAAGTAATTATTAATTTTGTTCAAGGGACATTTACTGAGCAACCAGATGAAGTCATTTTCTCATTTAACTAATACCTATGCATTGAGTGCCCTCTGTGTGCTCTTCTGGCCCCTGGGAACACAATGATGAACAAGACAAGGACAGTGTCATCCCTCATGGCGCTTGAATTCTAGTTTAAGGAGATAAGCATAGACTGTGAACAGGTACATACATAGGAAAATTTCAGAGAGTGGTAAGTGATCTGCAGAAAATAAACCAGGTGGAAAGTGACTAGAGTGGGAGCTGGTTTAGACATGGTGGTCAGCAGATCCCTTCCCAGGGAGATGGTGTTTGAAATGAGAGCTGAAAGCTAAGGCTCCTTGAGCCACTCAAGAGAAAGGGCTGGGACCAAAAACTAGTAAGTAACCTCACTTTCCAGTCTATCTCTAGTCATTAAAAAATATTCTCTTCTGACTCATCCATCTCTCCAGAGCCTGGGTGAATTTGATTTCTGTTAACTTTTTCTTTCATATCTAGCCTCTCCTTTGGAGCTGGATCAGCATCTACTGGGTTTTGTGAAAGTTTGGGGCACAGCTTTCTGGGCAGGGGGTTGCAGCAAAGCAACAAATGCAAAGGCCTGAGCTGGAACAGAATTTACTTTGGGAAATAACACAAAGTTCAGTGTGTGAGAGAAAGGTGAGAATAGAGGAGGCTAAGAGACCAGAAAGGGGCCACCACTGTGTGGGGCCCGATGCCTGATGCCATGGTGGGGAGTTTGAATTTTATTTTAAGTTTGGAGGGTTTTGCATAGGAGAGTAGCCTAATCCAACTTATAATCAAGGGTTGGGTGCTGTGTAGACACTGACTGCAAATTAAGAAGTCTCTCATCTTAGTAAGATCATGGTCTCATAGACAAGATAAACATTGGAATAAATAACTATGCTACAGTGGGATGATTCAAAATATGCTGAAAGAATTTTCCAGAACACGAAAATACAGGGTGAACAATACGACATATTTACTGATAAGTGGACCCCATAAGGAGTCAAAACTTAGTGAAAAACAGGGTAGAGTGTATACAAAGTGATGGGAGTAACACAGAGGTAGGGGTGATTAATTCTGTCTAGGGGAATTTAACAATGGAGTCCTAATAGCTATGGCATTCCTACTTTATCTTAAATAATTAATGGGATTTTACCAATTAGACGGGGAAGGATGGACCTTGAGACAGAGAGGACAATTCTAACTAACACCCAGAACCATGAAATTTGCAGGACATTAAGAGAAAGGTGACAAGAAGGCTCTTTGTAGAGGATTAAATGAGTACAGAATAGCTGGAGGAGAGTCTGGAAGACTAAACAGAGGTCGCTTTGTAACAGGCTTTTTGCCATTCCAAGCATTCTGGACCTTACCTGAAGGCAGTAGGGAGTTACTGAAGATTGATGAACTGAGGAATAACAGGGTACCTATTGTACTTTTGAAGGACCATTCTGATAGCTCTGTGGAGGCCATATTCAGCAGGATCATAGTAAAGAGAGGAGTCCAGTTAGAAGACTATAGCCGTATCTTGAAATAGAGGTAAGAAGACCATGAACAAGAAATGGAAAGGACATGAACAAGAAAGGGAAAGAAACTAGAGGAAGACACAGAACACAGAAACTTTCATCTGGTACAAATACCCTGGGTTAATAACCAGTGACATAATTATTTTCCAATGAGTAAGACCATGACAAGACACTTATTTTCTGGACTGAATGGTCTCTGATCCTGATACGTGCCCAAATTAATGGGTGTATGATGCCCAAAGGTGAACAAATCATAGCTTCAGACCAGGAGCATGCTTGAATATCAAAGTGCCCAGTCATCTTTTTTAGGATTGGATTCTCTCTTTCCACTTACGGAATGATCGCTGAGGTCAGTGCTCTAAGGGAACATTACCCATTTGTACATTGCTTCATGGTCTGTAAACTCCTTTCATGGCCATGCCCTCAACAGTCACAAGAACCTTGCAAGGCAAGGAGGGGGAGAGCCACTATGCTCATCTCATAAACAATGGAACTAAAGCTCGGAGAGAATAAGAGATTTGAATACAACCATACAGACATCTTGCGGTAGAGCATTCAAATTCAGCATTCTAGTCCAAATCCCAGATCATCCACTACATTACTCAGGCTTTAAAATTAAATAGTAGGGAGTGGCCTTGATCCCTGATGGCAGCAGAGGCATACATTTTGTGCTGCTTCCTTGCTCATTCTTGGCAGACATCCCAAACCCAGCTCAACACTCTTTCTTACTGAACTTGGACTTTGCCTACTACTCTAGGCAGCCACTAACAATGAATTAGGATTAGCTTTAAAATAAACCCCATTTCCCATTGTGGATCACATGATCTCTAAGGTTTATTCCAGCTTTAAGTTCTGTGATTCTGTATTTAATGGTGATGATTCTAGAGGAACTCCATTGAATCCAGCTAAGATTTATTGGAAGCCTATGGCATCCTAGGCACCCTCTATTCATCATAGAAGTAAAATATGTTTTCTAGTTTTATGCTCACAGTCTGGTAGAAGTGATAGGCAGACACATAATCACTGAGCAGAAGTCTAGTTTAGATTCAAAGCAAATGTTAAGGAAGAAAAGAGGATGCGAAAGTTAATGCCCGTTAAGGATAAAGATGGTGTTGGGTTAAGACAAACCTGGAAGCCCTGCAGATAACACAGCATCTGAGCAGAGCTTCAGGTACAGGTTGTGAAGGAGACATTTTTAGTGATGACAACCACTTGAGAAAGGGCATCAGGCATAGAGAGGGTTGAGTGGGGTAACCTTCTGAAGATGGAGTGTAGATTTCTGTTCTGGATCCCATTGTGGATAGTCAGATGCTGACAGGAATGCAACCTATGTATTGACTGAAGATGTAAAAAATAATACCAAGGTAAAAGAGGAAATAATGCTCATCCTCGGGCAGCTTACAATTGAAAGAGAGAAAGGAGAAAGATTTTAGGTATCAGAAAATTTGAGTTCTAGTTCTGATCCTAACTGCAACTTGAGAAGTCAGCCTCCTAAGATCTCAGGTTCAAAGGTTAAAAATAGGTTGCATCTTAAGTGCCTACCCTGATTCATCTGGAGGAGTGTGCTGAGGAGATGCTGCAGGACACAAATGGCTTGATGGATTAGCAAGATCTGTCACATGTGGGAGCTGGGAGCACAGCAACACCAGTGCCATAGATTTGCCATTCCCAGATAAGTCCACCTCTGAGGTCTTTGTAAACTTCATACCCCTAGGATTCCCATCACAACCTCTGGACTGTAGCTTAACCCCAAAAGACAGCAGGGTGATGAAATGCAGCAATTCATTCCACTTCAATAGGGAAAGAAGCACATACAATATTGGCAAGAAGAAAGGAAAACTCCTGATTACTCTCTTTTTTTTTTGAGATACATTTTGAAAAATCCTTAGTCTCAGCATCCTCAGTTCCTGACCATCAGCCATGGTAAAATCAGTTCCTTCTGGTCCATTGCAAATTAAATAATCATAACTCTGTTCATCAGGAAAACACACACAGAAGAGATGCATAAGCCAGCAATTAGTGTTAAGGCTTCCAGCCTTTCATAGACTAACTCAGAGGGCCTCATGGTGACTGTTTTACTTGAGACCATGAATATCCAAGCTCCTGGCTCTGCGCTTCCAGGGTAATGCTTCTTCAAGTGGTTGCATTGGGAGGAGATGTCTGCCCAGCCTTGTTCCTGGCTTAAACTAGAATGTCTGATAATACTGGTAGAAGGAAGAGTGCCAACGGATCATGATACTGAACAACTTATGAAGCACACAGAATGCGCCTGAGCTGCTGCAAGGCATAGGAAGAGGCTTCCCTAAACACCACATGCTCTTTGCTGCTTTCTGTGCATCTGTGAAAAGAAGAGGTTGGGCTGGACCATGTCTAGCAATCTATGAAATAGAATGTGACCAACCACAGATTTCCGCTCGGGTTTCTGGTCGCAGGAGCAGGGCGATTTTTCAGGTGAGACCCATCTGGATTACAGTTGGAGAGAGGCTTCTGAAGTCAGGATGAGGGTCCGTGGCTGTGTAGCTGTTGCTCACTGTTCATGTCTGCCTCGTCACTCCCTCCCTGGGCTGTCCTCACTGCATGTCAAACACCATCTTCCCCTTTTATCTAGAGCCAGCTTCTTTTGGCTGGGAATATAACTTGCCCCCTAAGAAGCTTTCTCTGAAAAGTCCACCACAGCCTTCACTGAATGTCACCAGCTCTTGACATAGTTTTTTTGCAGCATGCTTGTGTCAGGAGATAGAAAATCTAAATGTGAATTACAAATGGAGCTGTGATGTTTGCTGTGCACATCTATTCTGTGGCCATTTTCCTTTTGTTGTTGTTGTTGTTGATGTTGCTATGTGTTTTGTTCCATCTAATATTCTCTTCCAGATATTGACTGAGTGCCTATTTTGTGTATCCAAGCCCTGTGCCTTGGGGTAAATGGAGAAAGATGAAAACCATGGTGCATCTCATCTCTCTTTGTACACTCAGAGTTCCACTAGTTATGTCATAGGTTTGTTTAAAATGCCCCGTGCCATCTGTCTGAATGGGACCTTAGTGATAGTGTGACTCATTCTTCTCTATGCAGTTGGGAAAACTAAGGCTGAGAGAGGAAAGGTGACTTGCCCAAGGACACACAGCTCATCATATGGGAAAAATCTAGCTCTGATATGAAGGTTTATAATACCCCATCCCCAGTTTACTGAAATGTTTTTTTCTGGGATATATATATATATATATATGTATATATCTTCCATATATATGTGTATATAATAACTTCCATATATAATATTCCACATATATATATTTTCCATATATATGTGGCATACACACACACACACACACACACACACACACAAACGATGCTCTGCAGACACATCCCCCATGACGCTCAGCACTGCGCTGAGAAGGGTAAGGATGGGGTCAGTAGGTAAGTAGTTGTGGGGTAGCTAAGGAATCGAGTCATTTATTTGCAACATGCATTTAAAGACTTCCTAGTATTTGCAAGTTGTGAAAAAATAAAACCGGGTCACTGCCATCTGCCAGTTCACTTCCCTGTTAGGGGAGAGAGATACACACGCATTTAATTTCCATACAGTTTAGAATTTTAGTAATTGCTACAATCACAGCAAACGAAGTGAAACGTGTGTTTGAAGGTGAAAGAGGTTAATCGTGCTTAGATATCTGGGTAAGTTTCTTACAACACAGGGTAGTACTTAGATTAAGGGGAAGGCATTTCATGAAAAGGGACCAGCGGCTGGAAAGATGTGCAAAAGGCATCCAAATGTCTTTTGCAAAATATCCCAGCACTCCTTACAGGAACATGAAAATACCCCATTTATGATCCGTTAGAGACCAGCCCTGATCTTCCTCCACACCGCGGAACCACAGAGGCGGTCATTTTTTTGCCGCTTAAGTGGTTGCAGTGCTCACTTTAGCCACATGATGGCAGTGCAGGGCCACAGAAGGGTTGAACAACCTCTGTAGTGCTTTTGAAGGGTTTGTGAAAAACGCCGGGAAAGAGGGTGAGGTGCCTCAGACCAGGGCCAGATCTGCTGGGACAGGCTTCTAGGAGAGGACAGTAGCTTTCGAAGCTGGGAAGGCATGTACTGCCATTCTAAATCTCTGGCTTGTTTGGAATCTCTAGAAGCAATTTAGATGTTTTCCCAGATGTAGCTGGTGAAGAACGATGCCCCTTTGAGTTAGACCCATTTTTAACAACAGGAAAGCTTGTAATACCCCACCCCTCAGTTTCTCCAAATGTTTTTCTTCTCTCTTGGGACTGTGTCTGTGGTGCTTGAGGGGCAGTGGCTTGTTGCCACCTGGGGTAAGGAAAATAAGAGGTGATGGTGGAAATAAGGAAGTGTTGCCAGGGCCCCTGAGAGAAGATGCAGTGAGAAGATGCAGTGGAAGGGGACCAGCCCCAAACCCTTCCATCCAGCCTTGCCTTCCTCAGTCCCCTCCTCAGTGTTTGCTCATCTGTGGAATGTATGAGGGGAGTGTGAGGGTGTGTGTGTGATTGTGTGTGAGATACTGGAGTGTGGTTGTGTGTGAAGTTGTGTGTGGGTGGGTGTATGTGTGTGAGATTGTGTGCATGTGAAATTGTGTGCATATGTGCGATTGTATGTGTGATGTATGTGCACATGTGTGTGAAGGTGATAGTAATGAAAGTGCTGGTGCCGGCACGAGCCATAGCTGAGGTCATTTTTGGCTCTGTGGGGTTAGGGACAGAGAAAGGGGAGAGAGAACAGGAGAACAGGAGAGAGGAAGAGAGGGTTCCTAGAAGATGCCTAGGGTTAGGGAAATGATTTGATTGAAATCTCTGGCAAAGAGTCAGCTTCCAATTAGAATGTTTTAACCCCTGCTCATCTGACTCTTTAATTTCCACCTCTCCCCTCACATTCTCTATGCGTGTCTCACTCTTTCTCTGTCTTAATAGCCACCTGCTTCTCTCTCTCTCTCTCTTTCAACTTCCATCACCCCTAGTGTCCATCCTCCTTTCTGTTGCTCTCAAATAAAAACATGGTGGGAGAGAGAGCGAAGAGGGTCAGAATCTGCAGTCCTCTCAAGAAGAGAAAGAACAGAATGCTGGAGGAATACTTGCTTCCATGTGTTGCTGGAGGTGGCGGGGGAAGCAGTGTCGGACGAGAGTGAGGACGAGCAGCTCAGCCCCAGGTGCAGAAGGCTGCTGTCCAGGAGGAAGCCCGCTCCACAGCTGCACAGGAGGAGAACCACGACCCTGTCCAGGAGATGGGAGCGGGGGAGCCTATGAGATGGGTGCTTGTGTGTGTGTAGAAATTGCAGCTCTTCTCTTTATTTAAAAAAAGCAGAACGTCTCAATTTTCAAGTCACAATCAATTTCCAGAAATCCTTTATTTCTAAACATTACCAGTCAAATCCCCCATTCCTTTCTGCTTTTAGAGTTTGAGTGAAATTGATGTGTATTTTTAATTTTAAAGAAAAAAAAGATGTCCCTCTGGCTTGGAAATTCCAGGCATGGGTTTTCTCTTCCCTTTTCCTTTCTTTGCTACTCCCTGTCCTGCCACACCAGCTACATCAGGGAGGGCCCCAAGGGTGGGGAGCCAAGGTAATAATTTTAATTTGCTTTTTTCTTTACTATTGATGATACAACAGAAGAAACATTTTTTTCAGACATTGATATTCATAAAGACCATTTTCAAAGAGATATAAGTAGGAGAGCCTGCGTGGGTGGGATTCAAAAGAGAATGTGTTGGGTTTTTTTAATCATTATTATTTACTAACCTTTTATTCAAGGACTGCAATGGAAGATCAACAAAACAACTTTCATCCCATAATCAATTACAGCTGGAAGACAATGAATAGCTCTTCAATGTTTCTCTCACGTTCTGGGAAAGAAAGACGCATTGACTGTCTTTAAAGCTGGGGACCTTTCCATAGACCCTGGGTGGGCTGTCATAATTGGCTCTGTTAATCCAATAATCTCTATGTGCTTGGAATAAATTAAGATAATAATACTGATAAAAACAATAATTTGCTTTGGTGTTAGAGTTTACAAAACGATGGCACATGCATTGTGAAATTGAATTCTTTCAACTGCCCTGTGAATTAATGATTATCCTCATGTGACTGATGAGGCAGCTGAGGCTCAGAGAGCTTGAATTTACCCCTCCCACTTTATCCATGCAGATCAAGGGCCAGCCTAACACATTCTCTTTCCACGGAGATAAGGACCAAGGCCAAGTGAGACGGCAAATCCTCAAACAGAATGAGCTGAGATGGATACAAACTGCCTGGAGGCTCTAAATAGTGACCCTGAGTAAACAATTTCTTTTCTTTTTCCTTTTCTTTCCTTTCCCTTCCTTCCTTCCTTCCTTCCTTCCTCCCTTCCTTCCTCCTTTCCTTCCTTCCTTTCCTTCTTACAGGAACATTTACCATGAGATTATCCTTTTAACAAAAATTTAAGTGTATGATGTGGCGTTGTTGACAAAAGGTGCAGTGTTGTACAGCAGATCTCTAGAACTTAACTCATCTTGCATAACTGAAACTTTATACTCATTGAAGAGCTTCTCCCCATTCCCCCAGCCCCTGGCAATCAGCATTCTACTCTCTATTTTAGATCCCTCATATGAATAGAATTGTACAGTATTTATTTGTCCTTCTGTCACTGGTTTACTTCACCTAGCATAGTCTCCTCAAGGTTCATCCATATTGTCACACATTGGAGAATTTCCTTCTTTTTAAGGCCTCAAAGATTAAAATAGGATAACCCTATGATCCAGTAACCCCATGTCTGGGTATTTATCCAAAATAATTGAAATCAGGACCATGAAGAGCTGTCTGTACTCCTATGTTTGTTGCAGCATTACCACAATAGCCAAGATATGGAAAGAAAGTTAATGTCCATTGACGGATGGATTAAAAAACGTGGTCTATGCATTCAATGGAATATTACTCATCCTTAGAAAACAAAGAGTGAGAACCTTTTCTGAAGCAGAACTTCTTTCAAGTTCTTACTTCACCTGTATTAAATCAGAGGCCTGGGACTTTTAATTGACTTCTCTAAATCTTAGTTTCTTTATCTATAAAATGGAAATAATGGTATCTGTCTCTTCAGAAGATTACATGAAATGATGCATGCAAAATTCTTAGTATGCATTCAATACTTTCTAGTTGCTATTACACTGAATAGAATCCAAATGGACCATCAATTCCTAGACCTTTTTCAAGCCATTATCGGACATAGGTGAAAGAGAGACTGCATATTTATCCATTGCTGCATAATAAATTACCTCAAAGCATAGCAGATTAAAACAATAACCCACACCATTTCAGTGGATCAGAATTTCAGGAGAAGCTGACTAGGGTGGTTCTAGCTCAGAGATTGCAGGGAAGATGTTGGCCTGGGATGCCATCATCTAAAGGCTTGGCTGGGGATGTAAGATCTGATTCCAAGCTGGCTCATGTGGCAGGATGATGGTGACTGTTGCAGGTAGCCTCAGTTCCTAGCTACCCGGATTTCTCCACAGGGCTGCTTGAGTTCCCTCACAATATGGTAGCTGGCTTCCCCTAGAGGGAGTGACCCAATGATCCAAGAGAGCAAAGTGGAGACTGCAGTGTCTTGGATGACTAGCCTTAGAAGCCACACTTTGTTATTTCCACAAAATAATTTTCCACAATCGTGGATTATCCAGTATGGAAGCAGGCTACATGGAGGCATGAATGCAGGTAGGTATAGTAAGTCCCCTACATACAAACGAGTTCCATTCCAAGAGCACGTTTGTAAGTCCAATCTGTTCCCAAGTCCAACAGAGTTAGCCTAGGTACCCAACTAACACAATTGGCTATACAGTACTGTGCTGTAATAGGTTTATAATACTTTTCACAAAAATAATACATAAAAAACAAACAAAAACAATAAAGAAAACAGTTTTAATCTTACAGTACCTTGAAAAGTACAGTAGTACAGTACAACAGCTGGCATACAGGGGCTGACATCGAGTGAACAGGCAAGGAGAGTTACTGACTGGAGGAGGGAGAGGAGGTGGGAGATGGTAGAGCTGAAGGATCATCAGCAACAGGAGATGGAGGGTAAGGTGCAGTTTCACTCAGGCCTGACGCTTATGGCACAGGTTCTGGTTCCTTGCTGGATTCAATACTATCTACCCTCTTGAAAAAAGGATCCAGTGATGTCTGGGTAGTAGCTCTTTTTTTCTCATCATACATGACACGGTAGCATTCTGAATGGCTGCTGCTACAACCTTCATGTACCGTTCTACATTCGGGTCCTGTACCTCGAAAACTAACCGTGCCTCCTCACATAAAGAAAATCCCCTTGCCATTTCCCGCATCATGAATCTCTTTGGTTCTTCAGTTACTTCTTCTTCCTCATGTCTCTCTTCATCCTTTCTCAGGGCCTCCAATTCCACCAGGTCTTCATTAGTAAGCTCCACGTTCGCATCTTTGAAAGTCTGCAACTTGAAGGTTTGTATGGGGACTTACTGTAGAATCATCAGAGGCCACCTTGGAAACTGTCTGCCATGGAGCTCCTTCCTACAGACTCAAGGACTAGCAGTTTTATATCAGGCATTGTTTTGGGAAGGACTCAGCCCTTGGAGAGTTAGGTGCTCATGATGAGGTAGCCGTTGTCAAATAACCCCTCAGAAACCAGGGGGTCAACTTCAGAAAGCACTACATGGACCTAGCAGAAAATATGTGAAGTGGGCAATGACACTGCACAGACTGAGGCAGTGAGGCCCAGAGAGTTTACGTGACCTGTTGGCTTCGCAGTTTCCAATCTGGCTTCCTCCTGCACCTTACGCTGGGGACCCAGACATTCTAATCCTTGCACCCCAGCCTGCCACAAAGCAGGCATTCAGCTCCTATCACCCAAAGCAGTGTTTCCCTGCCTCCTTTGTTCCTGAGAATCGTTAGGAGCACTTACTGAATGTAAAGATTCCAGGGTGCCTCTCAGAGAAATTTTGACTTAGGAAGCTTGGGATGGAGGCTTGGAATCTGTATTTCTAGCAATCATCCCAGGTGATTTTAATATCAAGTTTGGGAAGGCCTAAGGTACTTTAGCAAAGAGTTGATGGACTTATAAGACCTGAGTCCGTCTCCCCATCACACCACATGTGCATTGAAATTGCTCACAGCCCTGGATCTTTGGACACACTGGCTATGCCAGCCTCATGCATCCTCCAACTTCTGGCTCTTCTGCTTCTTGTCTTGTATATATGCATTTCTGGACTTCTAATACTGTTCCCCTCCACTGCCAGCACCAAATTAACAGCCCACAAAAACACACATAGTATGTTTGTGTGTTTTGTCTGTTTGGACAGGCAGGGGGTTCCCTGGGCGTTTGGTGATAACTTCTTGGTTAAATTATGTATTTTTTCCTTTCATGTTTGAAAAGAAAAAAAAAAGAAACAAATTGGCTTCTTTACAGTTGCCTCCTTTCTTTCTCTCTTTATTTCCTGCTGTGCAGACAAATCTCCTACTTTTTTTTTTTAAGTCCCCAACACGCACACATAATCAGTCTGCTTATAAACCGACATTTTCAGCTCAAATATTGCATAGAGGAAAGAAATGAAGGGGGAAATCCTGGTTTAACCAAATAATATTTCCCTAGATTTCCACTGTTCAAGAGTGACCTCTTGGACTTCCCTGGTGGCGCAGTGGTTAAGAATTCACTTGCCAACACAGAGGACACGGGTTCAAGCCCTGGTCCGGGAAGGTCCCACATGCCACGGAGCAACTAAGCCTGTGTGCCACAACTACTGAGCCTACGCTCTAGAGCCCGTGAGCCACAACTACTGAAGTCCACGCACCTAGAGCCCGTGCTCCGCAACAAGAGAAGCCACCGCAATGAGAAGCTTGCACATTGCATCGAAGAGTAGCCATTGCTCGCCACAACTAGAGAAAGCCCGTGTGCAGCAATGAAAACCCAACGCAGCCAAAAAAAAAAAAAAAAGAGAGAGACCTCTTGGCTATTAAAATGGGCACATCCACTCTGCAGATAAATCATGAGGTTTGGTTCTGGTCCACCACTTCCATGCCCTTATATTTACTGAGTCCCTACTGTGTCTTTTTTTCTTTTTTTTAAGAAGGCAAACTGATAAAACTGATATGGATTCAGCCCTCATCTAATCTATTAGGGGAAAAGGAAGAGGGGCATAATTGCAGTGCAAGGTAGAATATGAAGAGTGTCTTAGGAGAAATGAACGTTAAATGTTAGTGAAGCTCCAAGGAAAGACTATTCCAAGGGAAAATCACAGAAGGCATTGAAGTTCAGGGCATAAGACTCCGGGGTCATAACTTAGGGTTCAAATCCCAGCTCTACCTGGTATTAGCTGGTTGATATGGGGCAAGCCCATGGACCTCTCTGGGCCTCAGTTGCATCATCTGTGAAATGGGGATAATAATGGTATTCATCTTAAGGTTGATATGAGAATTCAGTGAGTTGAGGCAAACAAAGCAACTAATCAGTGTCTGGTATGTAGTATGAACTCAAAAAGAATGTTAACTATTCTTGAGCTGAGCCTTGATGGATGGACGAGATTTGGGCATGACTAGACGGAGGTCATTTTAGACTAAGACAGTAATAAGAGAAAAAGCAAAAGTTGGGGGACTTTCAAGTACCTTTAGCAGAAGAAAAGGATGAGTGAGGAATAGAGGAAGGTCAGGTGGAAAGATGTGCTGAGATCACATCTCCCTCTTTTTGGTGGCTTGCTTACTTCATTGATGACACTAGTATAGTAAAATGTTAATTGTAGAGTTCTGATGGGGAGTGTATGGTGGTAAGTACAATTGTTTTAACTTTGCTTTTGGGGAGAAATAGTTATACTATGATAGTGGGGGCCTGTTTTGTTCTCTTTCACTTTACTACATATTTCATCTCAACAACTGTTTCTGATAAAATGCCCTCCAGCTTGACAACCAAAATAGTTCACAGCTATAAGGCACTGTTACTTTCACCCCAGCCACTTAGAAACAGATTTTACAAGATTTAAATTTGGCAAGGTATTTGCCTCATTTGAAGCCCATCTAATACTTTGTTTCCTTCCTCTCTTAGCTACAAATAAATGATCTCTTCATAATGGAAAAGACTATATTCAGTGATAGCTTATCAAGTGAATCTTTTCCCCAAATCAGGTATATACAATCCATCTCATGCAAATAGGCAAGGATCTCAGCCTGCAGAGGCAGGATTTTTCTAGGCTCCCTTGGCACAGGTGGGCTCTGTAAACTTCAGGAACTTGTTTTTGAAATGCCAGGCATGGAAGGTTGGGAAGAGTGCAAACCAGCAATACCTGCTGGGACAGAGAGCAGGAAAACACAAACTGGGGAAGCAAATATCCCTGATAAAGATTTTTAGGGTCAGTGCTGTGGAACAAGAAATGTTAACACCCTACTTCTGTCTCCATAGGAAAACCTATAGTAAAGTCTTAGGAAAGAAAAAAAATCAAGTGATGTTGGGTGTGATTGAGTATTTGGAGGAAAGAGTGTGGGTGGAAGGGCAGGTTTACATTTAGTGTCAGAAACAGTGGCTTCTTTTATACATACAGCCATCTTATAAGTGGGTGTAGGTTCTCCACTGCAAGAGGTGAGGAAACTGGGGACTGGAGGGTAAAAGTGACTTGCTTATGATCACATAGTTGATAAAGACAGTCAGGGCTCTGTCTTGGACTGTGGCATGCTAAACTCTGTCCCCTAGAAGTCTGCAGAACCCTTCTCCCCTGATATAGGGCCTCTGCCTCATCCATCTTCACATATTCTAAGCTAAGCACAAAGCCTGGCACAGAGTAGATTTTCAGTGCCTGTTTATTGAGTGAACGTTTCAAGGACTCCCTTGTCTCCTGCATACAGCATAGAGGTGGGTGGGTGTAATGGGGAAGGCACCTATTTCATTAGCACTACCTCTGGTTGCTGGAGTGATGGGGTCGTTGATGCTCAAGAGGGTATATGACTCTAAGTAAACCCTCATCAGTGAGTGGTACCTCTCCAAGATACAGGCAGTGGCTTTCACTAGCAGTTGGAGGGGCCATGGTAATGGGGTGTGCAATCATTTACTTTTTTTTTTTTTAACTTTTAAAGCTGTTTGTGAGCCCAAGTGTACATATGGTGTAGGTTGACGGACGCTCTAATATACCGGCCCAGAGTAGAGTAAGTCATGGCTGCACCTTCCAAGTAACAGGCTACCCTCACAAGCTGTGCACCTAATTACACTCTGATAATCTGTATAAACTACATTTGCTAGTGATAATATCACACACCAAGCCTTAAATAATACATTAGACTTAACTGAATAAATGCATATATTATGGTCTTCTAATGCATATTTGCCATAATGAGTTGTCTTTTATGCACAAACAAACAGAGATTCTGATTAATCAGGTGGGGTAATGTTGCTATTAAAACGCCAGGTTCCCTGAGAAAGGTCTCAGTGTTGGTCAGATGACAGAAAACAAAACAAAACAAAACAAAAAACACATTATTTTCCTTGACTATTTGGATAAGTTTCCTATCTTTGGGAATCTCCCTAACTTTGAACCCTTAGATTTTTGCAGTGATATCAGTCTATATCTAAAACACTTCCAAAATTTCCCATTTCCAAAATTTGGATTTGAGTCTCGAATCCACTATTTACTAACTCTGTGATCTTGGACAAGTCACTTGAATTCCTTATGCTCAGTCATCCCTGTGGGTTTGGAGGGGAATAATAGCACTCCTTCTATCAATATGAAAAAATTAGATGTGTTATGTGTAAAGCATCTCACCCAGTGGCAAGAAGAGAGAAGCTGCTTGGTACACGGAAGCTGTTATCATTGTGAAACATCAAACAACTTACCATCTATTTATCTCATTCAATCATGGCAAGAATTATGTGAAGAAGGCAGAGCAGATATTATGCCCAATTCTAAAAAGGAAAGAAACCACCCCAGGGATTAAACGTCTTATTCGTTTTTTCCATTCAACAAATATTTATTGATCACACAATGCCAAGAGCTGGAGATACAAAGACCTGACCTGGTCCCTCTTTGTCTTGGTGAACTTATAGCATAGTAGGGTGGGAGGGGGGAGGGAAGAGAAGATAATAAGAAATTACCAATAATTATAATACTGCCCTAATGATACTGTACACAAAATGTAGGGGCAGAGTCCAGGAAGTGGCACCCAAGTCATTCTCTAAAAGCCAAGGAACTTCTCCAAGAGATGATCACAGCTGAATGGACATGTGGAGGAACAAGTCTGATGCTTGGGGTTGGGGGATGCTTTCTGGGAAGAGGGAACAGTCATATCAGAGAGTCAGAGAGGAGGAGCCAGTCAAGCATGAGTATCTCACCCTCAGCACTACTGGCATTTGGCTTAGCTGTGGGGGCTGTTTTCTGGGCGCTGTCCTGTGGATGGAAGGATGTTTACCATTTTCCTGACCTCTATTCGCTAAATGCCAATAGCATTTCTCCCCTCCCCCACCAGCTGTGACCGTCAAAAGTGTTTCTACACATTGTGAAATGTCCCTGGGGGTAGGGGGATCTCCCACAGTTGAAAACTACGGGTCTAGGATGTAGATTGCAAGGAAGGAGTCATGAAAAATGAAGCTGAAGTGACAGCCAGATCATAGCCAACTTCTGCCATACTAAAGTAATTTCTATTTTTCTTTAGGTGATGGGGAACAATCTTGTTATAAGTACATGGGGGAACCCTCTTACTGTAACTTACAGAGCATGCACATTTTCCCACGTTACCAGCCTGTGAGTTCATTAACAGCAATAATTCAAGTGGTACTAACTCCTGCCTCCACCTGCTGACGCAGGATCTGCAAAGCATTCCCTTCCTGCAAAACCTCCTCTCCTCCTCCCTTCTTTCGTTAAGAGTTTTCTAGGGGGTTTTTTGTTGCATTTTTTTTTGAGTCCCTGGAAATTTCTCACATATGCTCCTGGACACATTTTCTGCAACTTCCAACGCTCCATTAGGAACTGCTGTTGTGCTGGACAGCAGAATTCACACAGAAGACCAAAAAGCCATTGCTAGGATAGCACTTACAAAACCATGATTTTTATGGTCCAGTCTTAGAGCACCATAGTGGGCAATATGGTCCAGCCCCCCAAACATATTTTCAGTATAAATTTGTCTTCTTTATTTCCCTTCTAGCCACGTCCATTCATCCTATCAGTTTTCTGGCACCATTCCCTTAAAAAAAAAACATGCACACACACAAACTCCAAAAACCCTCTCCATCCCATCTCCGTGCAGACTTGCTTTGTGCTTCAAAAACAAAACAAAACAAAACAACACAAAACTCCTCTAGCCACAGTTCACGTACCTCTTGCTCTTTTCTGCTTTCCTGTAATCTCTGTGGTTCTTTCTCCATTTTTTGGTATCATAAAAACCTAGGGAAGCAATAAGGCAATTACAGAACAGTCCTTGGAGGGCAAGAGGTAAAGTAGTGGAAAAAGCCTGAACCCCCTTTGTGGGCAGCAGAAAGGGCAAGGCTAAGAATTTTGGTCCCATACAGAAGGTTCAGCAGTCTTTACAACTGGCACTGTCACTAATTTAGCACTACTGCATTGGCAGCTGCCGTTGCTTCACCAACCCCTGCAGTGCCCCCTATTTTCTGGGCAATATGGCTTTCCTGGGAGGGTATTTCTGCTCCTCTGTCCACCATGCACCACAGTTTCTCCTGTTGCTCTAAAATTTCCTAGGGGTGGTTGCCACTGACCTGCCAGGTGTCCCCATCCTTTGACACTTGAGCTACTACAGAGCAAAAGATTCTCAGCAGCCTCAGGTGATTTGAAGGGATGATTTAACTCCCCTTCTTCCTTTATGTTACATTCTCTTAGAAAGGCCATAGCAGTGAAGACTGTTCCACCATGCTTAAAAGAATTTGCTGAATTAGAGCCTTCATTATTTACTGATAGTGCATAAGCCCTTCCAGTTGGCTGGCTTAGCAATGGATTTGAGAAACAATCACAGTACTGTAACTGAAATCATTATTCCCTCTGATCATCCGATTTTGTTCTTGGTCAGCTTTCCTTCCCTTAGGACGTGCACATGCTGCCTGCTGTCTCCCGGTGCCACCCTATGGCGCTTCTTACCACGTAGGGTAGAGTTGGGCCACCTTGTTGCCAGAAGTGCCCACTATGGCACTGATCTGATCTCTACTTTTGGATGCAGTCTACCTGCAAGCAAATATTTCCACTGAAATGTATTCCCTGATTCTCATTTTTATGTATTTATTTCCCACTATCAGTTTGTATGTTTTCCTGTAAGCCACCTTGAACCCTTTGTGGAGTGAGATAGGCGATAAAAACATGAATGAATCTACACTTTAGGCGAGTATGTGAAGAGGATATGGAGAGCAGATAAGAACCACGTGCATACAGTGCCCTGAGTCAAAACTTGGCTGACCGGCTGGAAGGAAAAATGGGTAATTTGGGATAAGGGACATATAACCTCTCATCAAATGTAAAGGTATAAAAAAAGATTACAGTGGTGAACATGAATAGGACTGTTCTTATTGATCCGGTGTTCCCAGAAGATGAGGCATTCTACTTAAGTGATCAAAACCGGAAGCTTGGTCCTTTTAAGAGAACACACTTTCCTTTTTAATAATTTTTATGGAAATCTTTCTAAATAGAAGATTACACACTTTTAAAGGCTTCAGTAGAGGCTGACAGATTTCATTTTACCTTTGTGTGGTTGTTTGAAATTGGCCTGATGAGCATCTGCTCTGACACCATACCCCACTGCAGTACTGCCATGATGTCTCCTTTTAGCATCTTGTAGCAGCTTCTATATATGGAGGGCTTACACTGGACCTTGCACTGTACTTAATGATCCCATCTATTATCTCACTGGCTTCTTACAAGGGACATCCTATTGAGGGAGGCAGGGATTGTGCCCTTTCACCAAACAGTTCCATTTACGTTGCTTCTTAAAGTCTTGCTCCTGCATTTTATGATTTTTATGTCCTCTTGCTTATTGTCTGGAAATCACCTCTTACCCAGCTTCTAATTTTCTTCTTTTCATTCTCTATGTGTTAGAAAACCTGGAAACCACACTTCATAGGATTATGTAGCAAGAAAGTTGGGGTCCGAATGAGAGTCTCGTTGGTTTGTTTGGATTAAAATGGATGCATCACTTCAGATCCTACAGTGACTCAGGACTGCAGTGACCACCCCCAGCCGGCAGGAGCATGGGATCAAGCTGAGAAAACCTAGACGCCCCAGTCAGCCAGCTCTTTCCATTTACAGAGTTGACCTGGCTGGGCTTTTATTCAATTTCCCTTCAATGCACAAACTTCCAGTTATCATGGGAAAAACAAAAGCACATGCTCTTATTTTATACATGTTGATACTGACAGGTGACAGGAAGGTAATAACTGCTTATTAGAAGTTAATATGCCTAAGCATTTAATTAATCTTTTAGAAATTAATCTTTGACTTTCAATAACATGTAACTCTATGCATGTCATTCGAACTTACTACAATGGCTGAAAAGGTTTCCTAGAATGGTTTGTACCTCTGGGTATATCTTTGCTTTAACAGGCTTCTGATAAAAATTTGTTTAAACCTTATGAAAACTGTAGTTAGTCATGGCCTAATATAAGTTGTTCACAGGATTCGTAAGGGATTATATCTGAGAATAAGATTTGCATTTATAATAAAATGTATGAATAAAGAAATAAAATGTTAACATTTCTGAATATCTATTAGGATCTGCTAGAATGCCATATGCTATGTAGAAAGGGCTGATAGGTTAGGATGCTGACTCTTTGATTCCAGAGTCTTTTTCACAGTTCTTTCTTTTTGGCAGACACTGGTGATCCCAAGAGCTGTGAATAGACATTTCTATAGAAGCCTTGAGTTTGGAGATGATACAAGAACCATAATATTCGGCTATATGGAATTTTTATGAGAAAGGGTACATTACTATATGACTTAGATATTGGAACTTGGGTCATCTCTTCTCATTTGGACCTTATCTGAGGATGATCTTCCTTCAATAACTATGATCCAGACAACAATATGGGACTTTAAAAGGAGAGCTCCATATCTAGACTTGTGGCTCATCTCACTAATCTGGTGACAGCAAACTCAGCATGTTATGGAAATAACAAAAGATCGGGGAGGAGGTGGTCTAAGGTTCAGGTCTAGGCCTTACTTCTATCACCTACTAACTTCATGGTTTCCAGCAAGTGATTTTCAAGTGTATCTCTAAGTTGAAGAAGGTAGTAAGGACTTCGTCACTCAGATCATTGCTGGGAGAACTACATGCAGTAATATGTATCTGGGGAAAACATCTTGGAAAGTTCAATATGCCATATATGCTTTTCCTTAGTATTATTTAGAATTTTTTCCAAGATTTAATGTCCTTTCACATCAGCATCTGGATGTAGGTGAGAGTTAAGGTGTACATAACGGAAGGGGATCAGGGTCACCAATGGAATTCAGTGAACCATTAATGAGGCCTCTTTGAAGTGAGACAGCCACCCATCCATCTGTGACTCTGTGTTGCCTTGAAGTAGACTGTCTATAATTATATTAATCTTCATCAACGATAAAGGAAAAACCTTGTTTCTGTTTCCTCTCTGTAGAAGGACCCAGCTCAAGCAGTCTCCTAGGCAAGCCAGCGTGGATTCTTCATTTTGGTCCTGTCCACCATTGGCCTATGTCATTATTTTCACAGTTTTTCAGGATTTCTCTCTCTCTGGAAAGATCACGGTGCACAGTGAGCACATTCATCAGGAAGAAGACAAAGAACTAACATATCATGTGCAGGTACATGTCATGCTCCATCATGATTAGACCTCAGACTGACCCTGGGAAGAAGAGAATACAACCCTGTATCATGGCTGAGGGAACTGATGCTCCTCAATCATTTACTTAAATTGTACAGTACTGAGGTAATGGGCGTAGACGGATCTAATAAGCCTTTCTCTCTGTCATCTCAGTGTGGCTCCACTAGTCCAGCCTTCCCCCTCAGAACTTTAGGAGGCAGGTGGGACGGGCCTCATGTTCAGCAAGGGGCAGAGGATTCCACTGAAGGAATCGTAAGACACGTATCATAGCATTTGTCTGTCATTTTTTTACACTTGAGAAAATCATATAATTTCTTTGAACCTGTTTTTTTCCCACCCTTGCATATCTGTCCTGCTCGTTAAGGATCAAATGGAATAATAAAAGCAAAAGCGCCTGGTAGACTGTCAAGTGCTCTATGAAAGTTTGAAATCGATATTATCCAAAGAGGCCTCACCAGATTTTGTCTGATGTTTAAGAGGGGACAGGTGAGAACATCACTCGATTACTACTTCCATAAAGCAGCATTTTTGCCTCACCCAGTTGGTTGGCATAGGACAACCAGCCACTTATGTTCTTGGCAATGACTGGTACCAATTAAATCTCAGATAAAGTGGCCACCTGTTTATCAGACTTTTGTTGGATTTATGGTATAATCTAGTTTTAATGGCAGCACATCTACCACTTTTGGTATGTAGGCTTAGGAAGACTGAGCTTAGCCTCCCAGTATATTAACTTTATAATCTGGGCTAGAAAGTGTGGGATGCTTATTACATTTTCTTTAGGATTATAGAGAGGACAAAAGATGGGATGGTTTAGCTGGAATTATTTTAATTCTAAGTTTATTAGACTCATATACAGTATAATTTGCTACTGGAAGGAAGAGCGTACAGATCAACTCATCATTGATTTACTTATTTTTTTAATTCCAAACTTCATTAGGAACCTCTGTGTGGCATACAGATGGCCAACAGGAGCATGAAAAGATGCTCAACATCACTAATTGAGAAATGCAAATCAAAACTACAGTGAGGTACCACCTCACACAAGTTAGAATGGCCATCATTAAAAGTCTACAAATAACAAATGCAGGAGAGGCTGTGGAGGAAAGGGAACCCTCTTACACTGTTGGTGGGAATGTAAATTGGTGCAGCCACTATGGAAAACAGTATGGTGGTTTCTCAAAAAATTAAAAATAGAATTGCCATATGATCCTGCAATCCCACTCCCAGTTCAGATAAACGGGCATATATATGGACAAAATTATAATTCAAAAAGATACATGCACCCCTATGTTCACAGCAGCACTATTCACAATAGCCAAGACATGGAAACAACCTAAATGTCTATCAAAAGATGAATGGATAAAGAAGATGTGGCACATATATACAGTGGAATACTACTCAGCCATGAAAAAAGAATGAAATCATGACATTTGCAGCAACATGGATGGATCTAGAGATTATCATACTAAGTGAAGTAAGTCAGAAAGAGAAAGATATATACCATATTATATCACTTATATGTGGAATCTAAAATATGACACAAATGAACTTATCTACAAAATAGAAACAGACTTGTAGACATAGAGAACAGACTTGTGGTTGCCAAGGGCGGGGGGTAGGTATGAACTGGGAGTTTCAGATTAGCAGATACAAAACTATTATCTATAGAATGGATAAACAACAAGGTCCGACTAAATAGCACAGGGAACTATATTCAGTATCCTGTGATAAACTGTAATGGCAAAGAATATGAAAAAGAATGTGTATATATGTATAACTGAATCACTTTGCTGTATAGCAGAAATTAGCATAACATTGTAAATCAGCTATACTTCAATAAAATAAATTAACAAAAAAAGAACCTCTGTGTGGCAGGCATCATGCTATGGATCAGTAAGACAAAACTGGGATAGCAAGGTTCTTTTTCTTTAAGGTCTCAAAGTCTGCAGAAATATAATACATTTTGTAAAGTCCACATGTTGTTTACTAAAGGCTGTATAATTATTAGTTCCTGGCCAGATCAAAGAAAACCAATCTGGAACATTCTAATCCAGAGAAGTTTGTAGATAGCTTTCACCTCACTAACTCCTTGAAAACATTTAAATATACTTAAGGCTTGGATGCCTTAGTTGGCATTTTACAGCAAAGTGTACAGTCACATGTTGGTGTTGCAATTCATGGCTTGTTGTGTGTGTGAGTTTTCTGTGCGTTCTGCGGGAGCACATGGTAAGTAGCACAGTGATGAATACCTTGGCATTAGAGTCAGCCTCATCTGCCTCTATCACAGACTTTTATATGAGGACTTGGGCAATTATTTAATCCTGTAAAGCTCAATTTCCCTTCTCTGTAAATGGGAGTACAGGTCCCTACCTTGCAAGGAGTTGGGAAGAGGGTGAAAGGAAATACAATGTATAAAATTGCTAGTGCAGTATCTGGCACAAAATAAGTGTTCAAAATCCTAGTTGTCATGGAAATCCATACATGTATACATATCCCTGCAGGATCTCAGGAAAAGGCCTTCCCCTATGCTGATTCTGACACTTGGATATCAGCAGTATCTGTTTGGATATTGAGAAAGACGCCTTGTTTCTCCAAAACTGTTGCTTTCTCTGCATAAAGAAAATAAGAACTACCCTTTGGGGCCAGCGAGGGGATTTTCATTTGTTTATGCATTTATTTCATATATCTATGTCAAGCCCCTATTATGCACTAGGAAATGTTCTAGTTACTGGGGAATCAGCAGTAAGTAAGGGTGACATAACACATGTAAAGTGCTTGGCAGATAGTAGGAACTTAAATGTAAGCTAACCACATGTTACTAACAATTGCAACAGATCTGCTATTACTGTTCAATCAAACTTGGTTATAATTATAATTAGCATTAATATTATCTATTCAAAATTACCAATGTCCCTACTAGATATATTTATCTTCTTGTGCATGGGTGATTTTAATAGACTTAACAGTCTGAATAGCCCATTACAGGTTACACAGACCACTGGGACAAACCATTTGAATTTCCAGACATTTGCATGTGTTTTATCTTCCATGGGACCTTGCATTTGACCTCAACTCCAGCCTATGAATTTACATTTAATAAGAAGCTGAGCGGAAAATCAGACCTTCACCCCTGGAAATCCTTTTACTTCCATCTGTGTTTACAAAAATGATGACGCCTTGCAATGAATTTGCTCCTCTCACTGACTTCTGAAAATGTGTTTGAGGGATCAGCAATGGTAATTTGGTTCTTAGCCAAACTCTCTTGAATTAAACGACTGCACCAGCAACTGTGAGTTTCATTTCCTTCCTAGGTCCATCTGCTTCCCTGTGTATTAGGTCTGTGTAATAGGTCTTGAGAAATACCTCAATAGACACTGAGGTGATGAATACCTTAATTCCATAGCTGAGTGTTGGAGCCACCCACAGATCTCTGATCCTGGTGTGGAGCTGGCCTAGAAGTCACATGGGGTAAACATTGGTTTGTTCACCCCTAATCTAGGTGCAATCACCCAGAACACTGATGTGTGACTGATTCACTCCCTCGGTTTAGCTAAGGACAAGTCCGTAAATACAGGCCACTTCTCCCAGCCTGAGGCATCATTCTCCAGTTGACCCATAAAAGCTAGTGCATCTAGGCCAGTGGTTTTCAAACTAGGGTTCCATGGAAGTGACTTCAAGTCAGCCTGGGTGGAGGCAGAGGCAGGCAGTTATGAGGTTCTGGTTGATCCTCCACTGTTTCAGGCAGAACAACTCTGCTTATAGTTGTTTTGTATTTTGCTTCTCCGAAAAATTTCATTTTAAAGAAGTATTCTTGATTCCATTTATGTATTCATCTTTAGAAACAACACTTTAGGGTAACTGTTCCAGCTTTTCTCCCCTCTTAATCCTTCCCTTCCCCTCTTAGATCTGGTGGTCGTAGAGTCTTCTGCTTCTCCAAACGTACACAGATGTTTGGTGTATTGCTCCTAACATAGAGTTGGTGTCCAAGGATGGCTTTGGTGTGAAGTGGGGTGGAAATCCCTTGCTCCTTCATCTCTACCCATGCCCTTCCAAGCCATGCCTTTTATATGTAGCCTAAGCCAGGACTTGTTAAATTTTAATGTGCACACAACTCAATTGGTTATTTCATTACAATGCAGATTCTCATTCAATAGATCCAGACTAAGGCCTGAGATTCTGCATTTCTTACAAGCTCCCTGGTGATGCTGTTGCTGGTATGTGGACAATCCTTTGAGAAATTATAATGTGTTCTGATGCATGAACACAACCTCAAGACAAATCCTTCCTTACTCCATCACTAATAAAACTGTGGCTCCTCTGTAGAAATCCTGGAGTTGCTGCTGCTTCAGCATACTCTGTTGCCTGGAGGGAGGGCTTCCTCACTCCCGTCGCGGTCAGGCCAGAGATCCCCATAGTCGGGGGAGCACCATGACAGCAGCCTTTTGGACTCTGTCTTCCAAAACTGGAAATGGAGGCTGGAATCTTGCTGAGCATCCGCTGTATGGCAGACACTGTGCTCGGCACTTAACATACAATATCACATCTGACAGTCAACATTTTGGTGAGGTCTGAGTTTAACAGTCATTTCATATCTGAGGAAACAAAGTGATGCCACTTATGCTGCAAAAAGCAATGACAATCATCACTAAGTCTTAATGACTGCTAAGCGGTTTCTAATCTAATTTTTTTTTAAGTAAATACTTTCTCATCCACTCCTTTGAGTCTTCTGGATCATGTAGCTGGTTTAGGGGCTAATTAGCGGCATGGCTAGAAACAGACCCTGAGTTCCTAGTCCAAGAATCTCCCTCCTCTGTGTTGTCTTTTATATCTGCAAAGAACGCTATACTCTGTCCACAAAGAGCAAGGGGTCTTTCAAACAGGAGGACAGTTGCATGATGTCAGAAAGCAGTTTTAAAATTTAGGCTTGAGAATCATCTGGAGATCTTGTTAATTTTGTTTTAGTAAACATGGGGTGGAACCTATAAATACCCATTTTTAACAGTGAGCCAGATGACTCTAATGTCGATGGCACAGGGTGGCCTTTGAGAAACATTGGTATGTCCTACTCAGTAGAAATGGGCATCAGGAGACCTGGACGTGAGACTTGGCTCTGTGCCCTTGGACCCCAACCTCCCCCATCTCATTCTCGCATTTTTTAACAGGAGAAAGTGGAGCTGGAACAGTGGATCCTCATCCTCTTGGTGCATTAGAATCACCTGGGAGTAATTAAAACTATAAACACCTGGACCATGCCTCTGAGATTCAGAGGTCAGGGGAGAGCCTGGTATATTTGTTTCTAGGTAATTCTATCGATTATATATAGTTAGGGTTTTTAAACCGACCAGGTTTGATTTTTACAAATCATGGTACCTCATCATATATCCTGCAAGTTCCTGAGACATCCCCTCTGCAGGTCTTCCCAAGGAAGATCAGGGGGTTGCCACTGTCTTTGAGGGTGGGCTGTATCCGGCAATGAGGGACACACAGAGATGTGTGCATTTCTGGTGCTCTTGGAAGTGACTAGAGATGGTAAAAGCTACCTCCACTCCTGGCTTCCATTCTCTGTATTTGACGTCCATGATGCTAGCATGAAGTGCTGTCCATCAGGTTCCTTATATCCTCCCATTTAACTCTCAGAACACTTTCTCCAGGAAAGTATTCATGTTTCACAAATGAGGAAGCCAAATCTCCAAGGGGCCAAGGGGTCTTCTGATAATCTCACTGATGAGCTGGGGTCTGAACCCAGGTCAGCCAAGCCCAAGTGCATTCTTTTCTCCTAAATCTCCAGAACTCATATCTCTTGAGTCTTTTTTTCCTTCACCTTCTTAATATTGCTCTTTGGAGCAGGAACCTATACTAGTTTGCTAGGGCTGCCATAACATAGTGCCACAGACTGAGGTGGCTTAAATGATAGAAATTTATTCACAGTCTGGAGGCAGGAAGTCCAGGACTGAAGTGTCAGCAGGTTTGTTTCCTGAGGTCTCTCTCCTTGGCTTGTAGATGGCTGCCTTCTCTCTGTGTCCTCACATGGGCTTTGTTCTGGGTGAATTCCCTCCTAGTGTCTCTTCTTCTTCTTGTAAGGCCACTAGTCCTATTGATTTAGGACCTCATCCCTATGACCTCATTTAACCTTAATTACCTCTTTAATGTCACTGTCTCCAAATACAGTCATTTTGGGGGTTAGGGCTTCAACATCTGAGTTTTGGGAAGACATAATTTAATTCATAGCAGGATCTTTGGTTTATTTTATCTCATTAATATGTATGGATCAACAACTCCCAGACCAGTTCATTGGATGTGGGTAAAGAAATTCTCAGTCAGAGTCCTACTTTCAAATTACTTTATTCAGTTTCCAGAGTATTTTCTTGGCAAGCACTGGGCTAGAAACTGGGACCTTAACATGTATCCCTAAAGTGTATATGGATGGAGGAGGTATGCTCTGTGAATCCCTGAAATTATTTATAATAATAGCATGCATTCGTAAATGTGCATTTTTCCAGGGAGATAGTCCACAGCTTTCTTCAGATTTTCAAGGATGTCATAACCTCCAGAGCTTAAGCAGCAATAAAGTCCTTTCTCAACTCTTAAGGTCTAAGGTTCCAAATAAGGGATATTTTGTTCTCTTGAGGGTTCTTAAAATAATATCTTGAAGATGTCATCATTTGTTTCCCTTCCACCCTCGGGGCTTAGAAAGAATATGCTTCTGAACTAGTCAGGGCAGGATTATTGTAGGAGGTGAGCTACAAGTCTATTGTCCACACTTAGTGAGTAATGGGCACACAGAAAGTTTCCTACATCTGAGAATCGACCAGTTCTCATATTCAGATAGAAAAGAAGGAAAATAATGTCCTGGTGAGATGATTTAAGATTTGCCACGCTTATGAATAGAGTGTATTTTTTGCAAAGTATCTTGAGGGAACAATCTCCCAGAATGACTCAGCAAAAAACAACCTTTTGAAACTTCCATCCTTTCTTCATTTCTTTCCATCACTACCTCCAGCCAATTAGTTGTTTCAGCCTATGGATCCTCTGACTTGCTCACATGGGTGGTTATTGAAACCATTCAACTAACTGGGTCCCTGCCTCCTACTTTGCCTCCTCAAATCCATCCTACACCCTGGTGTTACATCAGACTTTCTAAAAATCCTTTTGTCACTCCCCCGCTCAGCATTCTTTGGTGACTCTCCATTCCTCCAAAGGGCATTTAAGATCCTCTATGATCTGGTCTTGACCTATCACTCCTTCCTTGTATATTACAAAATCATCACACAAGCACTACATTTCACCCATATGAGAACACTTACTGCTGGAAAACACAATATGAGCTATATTAGGGCTCTCCAGAAAAACAGAAATAATAGGATATATGTGTGTGTATGTGTATATGTATAGTATATGTATATGTGTAAATGTATACATGTATACATATGTGTATGTGTACATATATATATATATATATATATATATATATATAGAGAGAGAGAGAGAGAGAGAGAGAGAGAGAGAGAGAGAATGAGACTTATTTTAAGGAATTGACTTATTGTGGGAGCTGAAATTTGCTCATTGGGCAAGCCTGAAATTTGCAGGGCAGGACAGCAGGCTGGAGACTCAGGGAAGACTTAAGGTTGCAGCTCAAGTGTGAAGGCAGTCTGGAAGCAGAATTCCCTCTACCTTGAGGGGGGCCTCAATTGTTTTCCTTTAGGCCTTCAACTGATAGAATGAGGCCCACCCACATTATGGAGAGTAACCTACTTTACTCAAAGTCTACTGATTTATATGCTAATGTATTAATTTTATCAAAAATACCTTTACAGTAATGTGTAGACTGGCATTTGTCCAAATATCTGGGTACTATGGCCTATCCAAGATGACATATAAAATTAACTATCATGTGAACTTCTATACTTCTGAGCCTGGACTGCCTGCCCCACTTTCATAAGGTATTTCTAGATTGTCCAATTAGAACATATTTTCCTTTATTGTTTTATTTGTGCTCTTTATAGGTACAGCCATCATAGCATTTACTATAATTTGCTTTGTGTTGATCTAACTGTATACATATGGGGTTCTTCATTGGATCATGGTCAAGTGAGAGGCAGTGTCTCTGGGCTAGGAGTTTGTTTCTCCAAAGTATTCATGACAAGCACATTGCATTTGTCTGAAATAGCAAAAGTATACAAGAAATGGGCCTCGACTGGTTCCTTTGTGTCTAAAGAGGTAGCAGATTATACTAAGAGTGTTGCTTGTGCAACCAAACTCCTTGGCTAAAATCCTGGCTCTGCCACTTACTTGCTGTGCAAACTTGGGCAAGTGACTTAACCTCTCTGTGCCCCAGGATTTTCATCTGTAAATGGGGATGATATCACCTCATTTGGTTATTGTAAGAAAAAAATGCATTAACACTTATAAAAGACTCAGAACAGTCCTTGGTATGTAGAAAGTACTGAATAAATATTAACTGATAATACTGTTTTTATTGGTACATGGTTTCAAAAGTTTAGGTAAGGAATGGTGTTCTGACTGTCCAGGAATTTCCAGCAAGGATACTGAACTGAGTAAATTACTCCTGCATTAAAGATCTTGGGTTTCTCCAGGTGCTTTCAACTCTGTGAGTCACCATAGGATTAATTTCCAGAAGCAAGTTTGCTCAGTTTTTATTATCTCTTCTTTTTTTTTTTGAACCTTCTTTTAATATTTTATATGTTTTCCCTACCAGAAGTATATTCTAGACCCAGTACTGGGTAACAACATATAATATGGCTTATTCGGGGCATATTCAACTCCATCATGTGCTGATGTTTTCAGAAATTTCCTTTACATGAACATCAACAAAGTGTTTGCAGTGTTATTAATTGAAATCAAATTAATATAAGCAAATTTTAAATTTTTATGAAATTAATGTTTCTTATTTTTCTTAAATTAAACAAAAATTTGGCAGATCTTAACTTGCTACATTTTTCAGAGAAGTTTAGCAATTATCACTCAAGGCTGTGGAAAGAGATGGTTTGTTTATGTAGCACTGTTTTGATCCAGTATGAAAGGTGAGGTTATAAACTCATTCAACCCATGATTTGAGATTTCATCCTTCTTGTGGACTATTCTTCATTTATCCGGAATTACTTCTTATCTCTTCCAGAGTCCTTCTCTTACAAAATCTTTTTTGTGTGTTTGTTAAATTATCCAAGTCCAAACATTATCTCACATTCTTGAACAGAGGCCCATCTTCTCCTCTTCCTGTTGCATTTTTGCCTAGAAATACCTATTCTGACCCTGGAAGTTGAGGTATTTGTGCAATATCCTGAAATGTTTTAAAATTTCATGACCCTGCAAAATAAAATCAACGAAGATCTTATATTTAAAATCACAAAGTAAAATAGAGGGCTGTGTCACTGTGACATTAACAGAAAGGCATTCAGGGTAAAATAATTTCTGATTTGCTGTAAGAGCCAGGACAGAAAATATGGACATCTTTCTTTAATAATTTGTAAAGTTACCATGTATATCTTATGGCATTATTAGGGTGACTATCCCAGAATCATTCATTTGGAACACAAAGTACATAAACTACATAACTCCATTCTTCCCATTTTCCATTGTTAATATGTTTATTATTATTTATAGTAGTTGTTATGGACTGAATTTGTGCCTTCACCTCCAAATTCATGCATGGATTCCTAATCCCCAATGTGACAGTTTTTGGAGATGAGGCCTTTGGTAGTCAATTAGGTTTAGGTGAGGTCATTAGGGTGGGGTTCTCATGCTGAGATTAGTGACTTTGTTAGAAGAGATACTAGAGAACTCTCTCTCTGTGTCTCTGTTTCTGTCTCTGTCTCTCTCCACCATGTGAGAACACAGCAAGATGACACCTGTCTGCAACCCAAGAAGAGAGTCCTCACGAGAAGCCAAGTATACTGACACCTTGATTTTGGACTTCCAGTCTGCATAACTGTGAGAAATCAATGTGTTTTATTTAAGCCATACAGTCTATTGTATTTTCTTATGGCAGTTGACTAAGGCAGTATCAGTAGTAGTTTTCTTAATTTCCAGCATCTGCTTCATCACTTTTTCAACTTCATTATCTAATATTTTCCTTCTGATTTTCTCCATTCTCTTCCTCTTTCTTAACTTTCTCCTTTTATTTCACTTCAACTGCCACTTAATTTTCCATCACTTTCATTTTTCTTCATTCATTAATTCACCTTTTATTCTTTCTGATTTTTCCTTGTTTCCTTTTAATCACTTTCATTTTATTTTCCCCTTTTCCCACATTTATTTTCATCATTTCCATTTGTCCTTCTTTTCCCTCTTCATAGTTCTCTTTCCTATGATTTATGTCCTTACTCATATTTTTCTCTCTTCCTCACTTTTTCATTTCCTCTTTGTTTTTCACTTCCTCTTTCTTTTCTTTCTTCTCTCCCTTTCCATTTTTCCTTTTACTGTCTTTTCCCTAATCTTCTTGCAGTTTATTTTACTCCTCCCTACTTGTAGCCTCATACCTTATCCCATCTGTCCCGTCCCTTGTGTTATCCTGAAAAAAACACCGCTGCTTTCCTTTATCTTTTTCCTGCAAAAACACCTCTAGGAGCAGATGTGTAAGTGTAGGATTCAACAGGGCAAGAAGCCAGATGGTGAGCAGCCAGCTCTGGGGGAGCGCTCTTGTGACAACCTGACCCCACCCCCATACCTTTCCTGTTTTCCTCCTTTTTTTCCTTCTTAGAAAGGTGCCTGCATTAGAAATTCTTTTGCTCTCCTTCGAGGAAATGTTGCTGACATCCCTCACAGGGTATTTTCCAGCCTGGCATTGAAAATTGCGGAGGCCAAAGAAAGTCATGGACTACACAAAAGGACCTAGATGTAATCACCCATTATTGTTTTATTATTGTTGTTAGGGTAAAATAACAGAATCTATCATCTATTGAGCTCTCGTATGTGCCAGATGCATGCATCATATAGATGCATGCATCTATAACAATTCCATGAAGTAGGCACTCTGGGTGACCCTATTTTGCAAATGAGATCTGAGGAGGCTAAGGGGGTAAGAATTGGCTTGAGGTCACAGAGCTGGTACCTGGCATTTCTAGAAACAGCATTTCTGCATGACAGACATAGTTTTCGTGCAGAGAGTCACAGAGCAGTTGGGACAGAGGCACTTTTATGGAACTTATAATCTTTGTGAGGCGGCGTGATACGATAGAATCACGCAGACCATGTTTAAGTCCTTGTTCCACCCATTCCTAGTCGTGCACATGTACTGTCTCATTTAATTCTCATGACCACTTCTTAGGTCAATTTCATAAGCAAGGGATCTAAGGTTCAGAGTTCATAGGCAACTTGTCCAAGGTCATACAGATCTGACTCCAAATATAAATGCTATATACCACATTGATGTGGATTTTAAGGATGAATAGAATTTCCTAGGCAGAGAAGGAAGAGTAAATTCTCCAGGCAAGGAGGAGGGAGGCTGTAGGTAGAATACAAAAACAGGGACACAAGCACAGTATTTACAGGGCACTGAAGAGACAGGTCTTTCTGGCTTATTCCCATGTGCAAACTTGAATGAGTCACTTATCTTTGGAAGTGGAAATTCCTTTATATGTGAAATGAAGATCGTATCTGTCCATGCAATTGTTGCATATTTCAAGTCTTATACTGTCAGACAAAATAAGTTTAAAATGCAATATGTAAAATAAAAGGGACGCTAGTGAAATTGTCAAATATTGTACCACACATGTCAGAGTAGGGTGTATCAAAAGAGGTTTTTTTATTCTTTTAATTTTTTCTTCAGTATTTTCCAGATTTTCTAGGATGGCCATATATTTCCATTCTCTAATAGGAAGAATACTTTTATTTTAAAATATTAATGTCTATTCAGCTTTACTCATGTGGTTGCTTTAGGGATATTTAAGAAAGCATGAAGAATATCAAATATAAGATATTGATACTACTGTTACTTTTCTCCTCTTACTCATCTTTAGAAGTGAAAAAATACTGAAATATGACTCATCAAAGATTAATTTTCCTTGGGCTTCCCTGGTGGCGCAGTGGTTGGGGGTCCGCCTGCCGATGCAGGGGACACGGGTTCGTGCCCCGGTCCGGGAAGATCCCGCATGCCACGGAGTGGCTGGGCCCGTGAGCCATGGCCATTGGGTCTGTGCGTCCGGAGCCTGTGCTCCACAGCGGGAGAGGCCACAACAGTGAGAGGCCCACGTACCACAAAAAAAAAAAAAAAAAAAAAAAGATTAATTTTCCTCAAGGTACTTTATTATATTTTAATTCTTTTGAAAATTTATAACCACACATATGGCTGCACAGATGCATATAAAATTTTTTCCTCTTAACTGTAATAGCTATGCTCTCATATCTAGCTTTGGCATTTACTATATAGAATTACTGAGGGTTCACAAACTAAGAAGATGGGTCAGCATGAGTTGGTGCAAATCAGGGATACCTTTTGGAAGCTGCAAGCTTCAAACAAGGTGTTCAGGAGAATGCTGTCCTGCTGAAGAGGAGCTGGTAAGGAATATGATATGAGTAATGGAGAGAGAAATAGCAAGATGCACACAGATAGGTTCTAAACAGGCTAAATCAGAGGGGACAGGTTACAAAATTTAAGATACAAGGCTGCAGTATTACAGGATCTAGGACAATCATCTAGCAGAGGGTTTAAAGATCAGGAGGGATCAGTACAGTAAGGACAGTTGAATCCCTGGAGACCAAATATCCAAGGCCTAATTTCACTCTCTAGTCACTTTGTTCAAAGCCACTCAACATACTGACAGTGAGAGGTGGGCCCATATTGCAGAGAGAAGAGAAGGAAAAGGATCTAGGCTTCCTAGAGAAACACAGGCACTAGAAGCCTGTTAGGGACTTTTATTTTCACTTTTTAACAAATATTTTTCCCAACAGTCTACTTATAAACCAGTTCTTCCCACCCAGGCTCTGATGCAACTACTCATAAGATTTCAATATAAATCCTTTAACCTCTTTCAGCCTTATGCTTTTTATCATTAAAATTTGAGCAGTACTGCTTGCCCTTTTTTTTCCCATAGAGAGATCTTTTGAAGACTATATTATTTCAAGACTATTAGAGCACTTGAATATAGTAATGTGCTGTCTAGAATTATATAGGTAGTAGTTATATCTTCCCATTAGGAGGAATTAGAGGTATCCGTTCATTTCTTTTCTTTTTATTAATTTTATTGGAGTATAGTTGCTTTACAATGTTGTGTTCGTTTCTGCTGTACAGCAAAGTGAATCGGTTATACGTATACATATATGCCCTCTTTTTTTAGATTTCCTCCCTATTTAGCTCACCACAGAGCACTAAGTAGAGTTCCCTGTGCTATACAGTAGGTTCTCAGTAGTTATCTATTTTATACATAGTAGTGTATATATGTCGATCCCAATCTCCCAATCCATCCCCCCACCCAGAGGTATCTGTTCCTTTCAAGCATACTCACAAACAACTAATTAAAGCAGAAGGAGGCCAAACACCATACATCAACTTTGAAAGGTGATGGATGGTGATGATGATGATGATGAAATTAATTGACAAACTTTTTGAGATCTTGCCAATCCCCAAGACTGTTTTACCATTTTACATCCATGGACTAACTTTATCTTGCCAAGACCCTTGCACAATAGATACCACTGTTTTTCCCACTTATATGTGAGAAATCTGAGACTCTAAGAGGTTAAGAAACTTGTCTAAGACCTTGTAGCTAGTAAGCGTTGAAGACAGGATTCAAGCCCAGGTAATCTGGATTGAGTGTTAAAAGAATAGCATTGAGGGCCTCCCTGGTGGCGCAAGTGGTTGAGAGTCCGCCTGCCGATGCAGGGGATACGGGTTCGTGCCCCGGTCTGGGAGGATCCCATATGCCGCGGAGCGGCTGGGCCCGTGAGCCATGGCCGCTGAGCCTGCGCGTCCGGAGCCTGCGCGTCCGGAGCCTGTGCTCCGCAACGGGGGAGGCCACAACAGTGAGAGGCCCGCATACCAAAGGAAAAAAAAAAAAAAAAAAAAAAGAATAGCATTGAAAGAAAATATGAGAGCAATAACATTGTATATAAAGTGATTTAAAGCGATCTCAATTTTTGTTGTTGTTGTTGTTGTTGCAGCATATTGGATCTTTGTTGTGGCACACAGGATCTTTAGTTGTGGCATGCAAGATCTAGTCCCCTGAGCAGGGATCGAACCTGGGCCCCCTGCATTGGGAGTGTGGAGTCTTAACTGCTGGACCACCAGGGAAGTCCCTAAAGCTACCTCTTAAATTTCTCATTAGGTACACTTTAATTCTTTTTTTGACAAAGGTTTATCAGGAAAACTTATTTATGTTTACTGACCATTGTTAGAGACTTCAAAGGCTCATAAATAGAATCTGGAGAAATAATTGAAGGGCGAACATAGATTTACTGAATGTAACTGAACAAGATTTGGGAGAGGAAGCAGGGGGGAGTGATGGAGTTAATTTGCACACTAATGGACATATGAAAATGTATTAGGTGGCCACTGATACAACAATGCTGGGTAACAAACTATGCCCCAAATCTCAATGGTTAACAATAAACGTTGATTTCACTCTCACATGTCTGCAAGTTCACTGGGAGGCTCTAGCTCATGCTATGAGTTCGTTCAGGTTGGTACCATCCGTCTTTCGTTCCACAACTCAGGTTTTTTTTTTTTTTTTTTTTTCTGTATGTGGGCCTCTCACTGTTGTGGCCTCTCCCGTTGTGGAGCACAGGCTCCGGACGCACAGGCTCAGCGGCCATGGCTCACGGGCCCAGCCACTCCACGGCATGTGGGATCTTCCCAGACCGGGGCACGAACCCGTGTCCCCTGCATCGGCAGGCGGACTCTCAACCACTGCGCCACCAGGGAAGCCCCCACAACTCAGGTTTAAAGAACAGTGCCTACAAGGGTATGATCCTCTTAAGGTGCAGCGCAGGAGTGCAAAAGACCAAGCCAAACAGCAGTTGCTATGGTGCACTTTACACTCACCTACATTTCATTAGTCAAGAAAATCACATGGCCAACCCCCAAGTCATTAGAGTGGAGAAGTAAAATTTGTTCTCAGTGAATAATGACAGAGGTTGGGAAAGAAGGAAAATAATGATCCAAAACTACAGACTACCACAAAGAGGCCATCTGAGGTTGAAATAACTAACTGCTACTTAGTGAAAGGCCATATGACTATCCCTACTGGAGAGGGTAAAAACAATCTTAATAGGAAAGAAATATTAAACTTAATGGACAAAAAAGTCACCGCTGGGTGGTACTCTTATTCCAAGACTGCTTTTTTGCAGGTTGGATATGTATTCAAGTGGCAAAAGAGGAAATTTTGAGTAGGACATATACAGGTTGAATTTTTATAACTCAAGCTGTAAATACATGTTCATTTCTACTTCATGATGTTAATATATGTGCAAAGTACTCAAAACAGTGCCTGAAAGAGAATGATGCTATGAGAGTGTGCTATGAGGATGCTGGTGATGATGATGATAAAGATGATGATGATGCTGTCAAAATTGTGGGTTATTTCTTTTCTTTGTATATTTCCTTTCTCCTACTTTAACTCAACAACAGGTTCGGCAAGGTATCCCCAAATGCTTACATCTTAATGAAGACCTTTTCTAGGTTTCAGGTCTCATGACCAAGAGAGCAGAAAGTAATAACTTTTGGCAATGCTGGACATTTTTAGTAATATAATTTTGTATAAAACATTAAGAGTGAGTTGCAAAGAGGTCTGAGGGATTTAATGAGAAGTGTGCAAGAAAGATTTGTCTGTCTTCCACCCACATCATTTTAACTGTCAAATATAGAACAGCTTTTACTTAAAGGAACAAAAGTTGGAGGAGAAATTTGGCTTACAATTCTGGCAAAAGATATGGCCAAAATGACCCAATCTGGGAACAGCATTCTGTGGGCAGCTACATAAACAGGTAATCTTTTTTTTTTTTTTTTTAATGAAAGCTTATTTATTTATTTATTTTTGGCTGTGTTGGGTCTTCGTTTCTGTGCGAGGGCTTTCTCTAGTTGCGGCAAGCGGGGGCCACTCTTCATCGTGGTGCGCAAGCCTCTCACTGTCGTGGCCTTTCTTGTTGCGGAGCACAAGCTCCAGACGCGCAGGCTCAGTAGTTGTGGCTCATGGACCTAGTTGCTCCGTGGCATGTGGGATCTTCCCAGACCAGGGCTCGAACTCGTGTCCCCTGCATTGGCAGGCAGATTCTCAACCACTGTGCCACCAGGGAAGCCCGAAACAGGTAATCTTTTTATTAACTTATTCAAGCAGGGTAAAACCTTAAAAATGCTGCAAATCCTGTAAATAATCAAAATAAATAGCCCGTGTCTCAAAATATTTAGCCAAATGTCTTTTTCCCTGAGACATCCCCGCATAGCAAGAAAACAGAACACTTAACAAACAAACAAACAAACAAACAAACAAACAAAAACAAGAATTAAAGTCAAGGACCTAAAAGCATCAGGGGAAAAAGAAAATCCTGGAACAGTAGGGCTCTGTTCATCATGATGCTCTCTTTCCATCTGGAATACTATAGGAAAATCTGTTTGGAAAGAAAAAAAAAATCCTTCCTACTCCTTATCCTCATAGGTTTGGGATTAAAGCTAATATGATTTGTTCTTCACAAATGTATCTAATCAGAAAAGAGTCCAGAATACTGGAATGTCTGTTCTGACAGCCCTTGAAGACCACCCTGAGACAGTCAGAGAGAGTTAATGTCAGTTTCTCAAGTACACAGTTAGTAACAGAACAGGGACAAATGACCCAGATGTTTTTATTCTAAGTCCAGTGTCCAGTATTGAACTGGATTTAATATAGTTTTCCCTCCAACTGCTTATCTTTGGGAAAATCACTGTAATGTTTTCATTTTCCTTGTCAGCAGAATGGAAGGACTAGATCAGTGGCTTTGTCAAGGATGTCCCTTCCACTCCATTATTTAGATCCACTTCTTTTGAGCCATTCCTCATAGAGAAATGTTTCTCCTCCATGTTTTGTTATTTTATGCATCAGATTCAAAGACTTACAAGGGACTTCCCTAGTGGCGTGGTGGTTAAGAATCCGCCTGCCAATGCAGGGGACATGGGTCTGAGCCCTGGTCCGGGAAGATCTCACATGTCACGAAGCAGCTAAGCCCGTGTGCCACAACTACTGAGCCTGCACTCTAGAGCCTTTGCGCAGCAACTACTGAGCCTGCGTGCCACAGCTACTGAAGCCCGCGCACCTAGAATCCATGCTCCACAACAAGAGAAGCCACCACAATGAGAAGCCCGCTCACCGCAACAAAGAGCAGCCCGTGCTCGCCGCAACCAGAGAAAGCCCACGTGCAGCAATGAAGACCCAGTGCAGCCAAAAACAAACAAACAAACAAACAAATAAATTTACAAAGACTTAACAAAGGAATCAAGGAAACCTGGGGGGAGGAAAACTTTTGAGAATACCTCCTATAACATGCTGAGCAACAGACACATTTCTTACTGGTCTCCATTCCATTCAAGAATGATTATTTTTCTAAAAGAAAAGATTTCGCTGAAATTTCTCAGTGAAGTAGGCTTTGAAAGGCATTGTTGTAGGGTGATGGAGCCATGCTCAACTGCTGAATTTAGATAAATGTGTTTAATTGACCATTGTTCAACACATGTTTTCTGGTGCATGAATCAGTACTTTGAGGTTTGAATCTCAGAGATTGTTTTTTTTTGGCCATGCCGCACGGCTTTTGGGATTTTAGTTCCCCAACCAGGGATTGAACCTGGACCACCATGGAATTCCCTGAATCTCAGAGGTCCTTACTTTCAGTTTTTGGGAAATATTCAATATTTATATTTGTCTCTCTTAACCTTTAAACCTTTTTGACCCAATCTTCTTTCACTCTCTTCACTGTGTTCCTTATCTAAAAACAGACACCTAAAGAAATCAGTGACAATCAACCTTTCAATAAAGGTATAAGAGGCTTGAGAAATCATCTTGTCCCATTTTCAGATGAGGACTTTGAAAAAGAGCAATTAAATGACTTACTCAAGACTACTGTGAATAATCTGTTTGTAGGTTTCTACCTTCAGCTTCTCCCTGGTTTTCTCAGTGCCCCAAAACCCTCTTAGTGGCAGCTGTGGGGAAAGACAGACTCCTTAGTCCTCTCTCCTCCTTCCTTCAAGGACTGAAGAGTTTCATTATTAATCATTTATATATTAGTGCTACCCTGCCTGCCTCTTTATTAATCACCTCCATGGAATCTATTGCTATTAATCATCTGATGTGTGTCTGAGTACTACCGGTAATTATCTTTGAATGTTCATTACCCGTCAATTTAATTACTTGTTTTTTCCCCAGGAGTGCAGACTGATTCAGGTCCCTGACTGTGGTGTGCGTGTGTGTGTGTGCATGTGTGCATGTGTGCATGTGTGTATGTGTTGCTTTTAGACACCAATTACCATTGCATAAAGTAAAACTATATTTCAATTAAGTATTCCTAACCTCTGGTCATCTATGAAACCATATACTTCTTGTTGAATGTGAAGGCTGAAAGTCAGGTGTAATCTATGATTCTCTTTCATTTAATCTTATCTTCTACAACAATTCTTTGAAGTCCTCTATAAACTAATTGATGTTACTTCTTCAGAAATAAGCACTGTATGTACCTGGGGTATTTATTTATGTGTGTATGTACTTACTTATTTGCATTAATTGATGCTTGAGGGAATCAGAAAAGAATGACACCAAAATATGTAATCAGTTCCTGTCCACTCCTCTAAGGGTGACTATATAACAGAAAGGTCCATACATTTCCTTTTGGATGGGTGGGAGTAGAAAGAGAGTTGCTGTGTCTTAAGAGTATTTAACTCTGCAAAGGATGCTCAAAGTGTGCCTAGAATAAAATAACACATTTTTAAATGTTCAGTCTTCTTTGAAGAGGGCATTTCACAGGAACCTAGTCTTATGGTTAGCAGAAAAAGAAGGGGATGAAAAGAAAGAAATTAACATTTGCTGAATGCCTAGATCTATTATTTTATTTCACTTTCCCAATGATAGCTCTTATGTGTAGGTTCCATTAACTTATGGAATTTGCCCAAGGACACACAGATGCTAGGTAACAGAATTGGAATTTGAACGATGATGTGCCTAATTCTGAAATCCATGCTCTTGCCCCTGCATCATGCCGCCTCAAGATAAGATGTATATAAGTAATATCAGAGAAGGCTCAAATGTGAAAATTAGGTGAAGCACAGATAATGTTTTTTTCTCAAACTCAGAAGAGGGGTTCAATACTTCTAAATGGGTTGTTCAGAGAAAGCTTAATGGAGATGACATCTGAATTGAATGTGTAGAATGAAAAGGGCTAAGCAGCGCTGGTGTGTGACCTTGTATGTTCACTCCTTCCTGGAGTTGTAGGAGCCTAGAAAGGTCTCTGTTCTCCACTGTACTTCATGAAGTCTGTGGCCAATTTTAGTATTGAGTGCTTTGGAATAAAGAGGCATAGACTTCTCTGAAGACATGCTATCTTTTTGTTAGCTAGACACTGACTGGAGGAAGTGCAGTTAAAATACATACACATGCACACACACACATCCCCACAATTATTTAACGTACTTGAGTTCTAGGAAGATATTTCTCTTTTCCTCACTACTTTACTTTTACAACCACTTTATCCATTTAGTCACTATTGATTTATTGGATGCATCCCCTCTATACCCAGCACTGTCCTATCTACTTTGAGATTTGCAGAGATGCACTTTAGGAGATATAAGACATGGTCCCATTTATCAATAATCAGAATTTACTTTGAGATATAACAGCTGTAGCTTGCATTTATTTTTTAATTAATTTATTTAATTTATTTATTTTGGGCTGTGTTTGGTCTTTGTTGCTGTGCGTGGGCTTTCTCTAGTTGTGGTGAGCGGGGGCTACTCTTCGTTGTGGTACATGGGCTTCTCATTGTGGTGGATTCTCTTGTTGCAGAGCACGGGCTCTAGGCGTGCGGGCTTCAGTAGTTGTGGCGCACGGGCTTAGTTGCTCCGCGGCATGTGGGATCTTCCCGGACCAGGGCTCGAACCTGTGTCCCCTGCATTGGCAGGCGGATTCTCGACCACTGTGCCACCAGGGAAGCCCCTCTGAGTGGAAATTTTAAACCGGATTTCTCCATAGACTTGGGAGCTAGTAGCGTTTGTGAGATGAGGCTAATTCAATTACCTAGGATGAAAACTCTGGAGAGAGAAGATTTTCTAAACTGTGATGTTATGTCCAGTGTTCTGTCTTTGTTAAAAACAAACATTTCTAACTTACAGGCTCTTTGAATTGGTCATGTAATTGAGAGAGGAGGAAGGAAGTGTCTTTTTGGAAGCTGAAGTGGAGTGTGTAGCATCACATAGTTACAGTCACCTTCTCTTTATGTATTTTCACTTAACTAAAAAAAGGGTCTTACACTTACATTTATAATTACCTGAGAATTTGTTACCCTTGTTTTATCGTAGACCACTTTTCATAGCACAGTCTCTTTTAAGAGACTCTGAGCAGAAAAAACAAAACCAAACAAAAAAACTTAGGATACCTCCTATCTTTACAGATAGATAAAGTAACTGAAGTAGAGGTTTAGATACTTTGCTCAAGATCACATAGCAAGATTTAGTAACCGAGCCATAAGGAATAGAATCCTAGTTTCCCTGTCTGTATTTACTCCATTCTCCACAAGGTTACTGAGTTGCTTTTCTTTAACAGTTTCCCACTCTGATAATATCCACATTTCATTATTCCTGACATTCATTTATTCAATTTGTTCATTCAGTGTTATTCATTCAGTTGATGGATTGAAGACTATGAGTATATCGTTGTGCCAATCTTCCTCCATAATTTTTATAAATGCATATATCTATGGGGATGTAGGTATATGTATAGCTGATTCACTTTGTTATACAGCAGAAACCAACATACCATTGTAAAGCAATTATACTCCATTAAAGATGTTAAAAATTGAAAAAAATTGCATATATCTGTACTGATTAGGGTTATTGATTGTAAGTTTATCCTGGTTAATGTAAGAAAAGAAAAACACACTGTAAGAATCTCTGAGGATATCTCAGAGCATTAGATTTGGGAATAAGCAGGAGGCAAGGAACTCTGGAGGAGAGGTAAAAATGATAATTTCACAAAAGAGATACAGATAAAGTATTCAAAAAAATCAGAGAATGGAGAGAACAGACATCAAGGCAGCTGTGGGTAAATGAGGAGATACTTTTTGGAGGAGATGGCATTTGAGCTGATCCTTCAAAGATAGGGAGGATTTATATATTTTGAGACAGAAGGGGGAAAAGCATAATTTTTGCACGAATTCAAGATCACTTTTAGGAAACTTGATATATGGACACCTGAAATAGTTGGATGATGTTGGAAGGTAAGTCAGTACGTGATGAAAGGTCAGCATGAGGGATATCAACTTTACATCAGTTGCTCCACATTCAAGCTCATTCTGACCAACTTGGGTCAAATATGGTTATTTTGCACTGTTTATTTTTTTCCATCTGTTTTTGCCTCTTCTTGCTGTCATTTCTTCTCCCATTGTATGCCTTTCTTATTGGTCTTCCTCTTTCCTTTCTTTAAGCCCCATTTACCTCTTCTTCTTGCCCATTGCCTGTCCTATGATTGTTGGTCTTATTTTTAGGCTATTAACATTGGTATAAATATTACATATTTTTGAGATCCACTTCTGGAATGACAGCATGAGGAGCTGTGTAGACATACTCCCCAGAGAAACTGGTAAAAATTATTGAAAAAAGAAAACATTCAAAGTCTCTGGAAATGGTCCAAATGGCATATAGCAAATGCAAAACATATATTCAAGAAAATCTACTAAAATTTGGTAAGAACAATGAGAATCCATAGTATCAAAAGCAAGACTCACTCACTCCCCACTCCCGGCTCAGTGAAACAGAAACTGGACTTTAGACTTATGCTGTCAAGAATACAGGACTCCATCTCCCCCAGCTCCCAGTTGAAGGGCTATCTTCCCAGGGGGAGCAGTATGTCAGCATTTTTCATCCTGCCCCAGCTACTTGCTGCTGAGGCTAAGTTCTGTGTGAGTGCAGCCAAGTGGTGACTTCTTTCTTCTTCTGCTCAGTCCTGACTAATGGCATGGAGGCTCTACCTTGGGCAGGTATCACTAAGAATACTGAGAAGCCAATCTTCCTTGTCCCAGCTTGTAAGGCAGTGGTTCCATGCTGAGAGAGGCAAGCCAAGAAGACCTGATGCTACATCCATTCCTATCCACTGAGCACTCAGCTCCTAAAGTGGGAAGTGTAACTCAGAGAGAATCACAGCATTGCCCCAATCCCCAGCTTCAGAGCCCTGGCTCAGAGATTTTGCCTAGGGGAAGAAGCAGGCCTTAAAACAGGTAGTCCCTAATCTCTTCCCAAAGGAACTGACTTTATTTACAAGAGAGTGGGGAATTTCAAGCTCAAGAGCTCTCACAAAAACAGTGGAGCCAATGTTCACTGCAGCCCTATTTACAACAGCCAGGACACGGAAGCAACCTAAATGTCCATCAACAGATGAATGGATAAAGATGTGGCACATATATACAATGGAATATTGCTCAGCCATAAAAAGGAATGAAATTGAGTTATTTGTAGTGAGGTGGATGGATCCAGAATCTGTCATACAGAGTGAAGTAAGTCAGAAAGAGAAAAACAAATAATGTATGCCAATGCATATATATGGAATTTTAAAAAGCGGTACTGATGAACCTAGTGGCAGGGCAGGAACAAAGATGCAGACGTAGAGAACGGACTTGAGGGCCCAGGGTGGGAAGGGGAAGCTGGGATGAAGTGAGAGAGTAGCATTGACATATATACACTACCAAATGTAAAATGGCTGGCTAGGGGGAAGCAGCCGCATAGCACAAGGAGATCAACTTGTTGCTTTGTGACGACCTAGAGGGATGGGACTGGGAGTGTGGGAGGGAGGCTAAAGAGGGAGGGGATATGGGGATATATGTATACATATAGCTGATTCACTTTGTTGCACAGCAGAAACTAACACAACATTGTAAAGCATTTATACTCCAATAAAGATGTGAAAAACTAACAAAAACAACAACAAAAAAAACTAGTGGAGCTTGTGATGGATGGCAGTTGGGAAGATATTGTTAGATTCACTGGAGATATAGGCTAAACTGTAGGCCAGAGAATTATAGAAATGAGCCAAATGGAAATTCTAGAGTTGAAATGTACAATAACTGAAATGAAAAAATCACTAGATTGTTAGATGGATTAGAAGACTTAAAATAGATAAGATGATTAAATTCCCCAAATTGATCTACAGATTCATGCAATCTCTATTGGTATTCCAGCTGACTTCTTTGTAGAAATTGACAAGCTGATTCTAAAATTTGCATGGAATTTAAAGAGAACCAGGAGAGCCAAAACAATCTGAAAAAGCAGAGCAAAGTTAGAAGACTGATATTTTTTAATTTCAAAACTTACTGCAAAGCAACAGCAATCAATACAGTGTGGTATTGGCATAAAGATACACATATAGATCAGTATGATAACAGAACTGAAAGTTCAGAGATAAGCCCATGTGTCTGTGATCAACTGATTTTCAACAAGGATGCCAATGGGAAAAGATTAATCTTTTCAGCAAATTGTGGTGGGAAAGTCAAATAAAGAATGAATCCTAGGACTTCCCTGATGGTCTAGTGGTAAAGAATCTGCCTTCCAACGCAGGGGACATGGGTTTGATCCCTTGTCAGGGAACTAAGATCCCACATGCTGCAGGACAACTAAGCCCGTGCACTGCAACTACTGAGCTCGCGCACCTCAACTAGAGAGCCTGCGTGCCACAAATTACAAAGCCCATGTGCCACAACGAGAGAGAGAAAACCCACATGCCACAACTAGAGAGAAGCCCGTGCCACAATGAAGAGCCCACGTGCTGCAACAAAAGATCCTGCATGCTACAATGAAGATTCCCAAGTGCCACAACTAAGACCCAACACAGCCAAAAAAAAGAATCCTTATCTCACACCATATACAAAAATTAACTCAAAATGGATCAGAGACCTAAATGTTAGAGCTAAAAGTATAAAATTCTTATAGGAAAACATACAGATAAATTCTCACGACCTCATGACCTCAGATTTGGCAATGGATTCTTAGATATGACATCAAAGCATGAGCAACAAAGGAAACAATAGATAATCTGAACTTCAAAACTTAAAATATTTGTGATTCAAAGGACACTATCAAGAAAATGAAGATAACCCATAGAAAGGGAGAAAATATTTGCAAATTATATATCTGATAAGAGACTAGTATCCAGAATATATATTTATATATATAAAACACATCTCAATAATAAAAATACTATTCAGTTAAAATATAGACAAAGAACTTACATAGATACTTCTCCAAAGAAGATATATAAATGGCCAATAAGCACTTGAAAAGGTGCCTGACCTCATTAGCCATTAGGGAAATGCAAATCAAAACCACAGTGAGATATCACTTCACACTCACTGGAATGGGTGTAATAAAAAAGACAGTAACAAGTGTTAGTGAGGATGTGCAGAAATTTGAACCCTCACACATTGCTGGCAGGAATGGTCACTCTGGAAGATAGTCTAGCTGTTCCCCAGATGAGGAAAAATGAAGTTACCATATTACTCTGTAATTCCACTCCTAGGTATATACCCAAGAGCAATTAAAACATGTCCACACAAAAACTTGTTCATAAATGTTTACATCAATATTATTTATAATAGCCAAAAGCTGGAAATGAAACAAATGCTCATCAACTAATCAATGGATAAACAAATTGTGGTATATCCATACAATAGAATTTTATTCAGCCGTAGAAAGAATGAAGTACCGATACAACTACAACATGGATAAACCTTGAAAACAGTATGCTATGTGAAAGAAGCCAGTCACAAAATACTACATATTATAAGATTTCATTTATATTAAATGTTCAGAATAGGTACATCTATAGAGACAGAAAGTAGAATAATAGTTGCTTAGAGCTAGGGCAATGGTCATGGGATAGGGCATTGATTGCTAAAGGACCCAGGGTTTCTTTTTGCAGTGACAAAAATGTTCTAAAATTGACTGTGGTGATGGTTGAACATCTTTGTGAATATACTAAAATAAACGTTGAATTGTACAGTTTAAGGGAATGGTGTTGTAAGTCTCATTAAAGCTGTTTACGGCCCCAGTGATGGTTCAGTGATATACTGTTATCACAGCTACTCTCTGGTACATGAACTGGACCTCAATTAATGATGTCACTGGTGATGATGATAAGAATCACATTGATTTGTTGTATTTCAAAGTTCTAAAACCCTTTCTCTCTCCTTGTTTGTCTTTCTTCCCCAGGGTATTCTGTGATGATTCTCCCTTTTTCCATGTTAAAGGGTTTTTCTATGTCTACTTGTTTGTTGGTTTATTTGCTTGATAATACAGTATAATTATGCAGCTGGAATTAAAAAAGAAATCTGGTTTTGATTTCCAGCTCTGTCAGACTTAATTATAGGAAAAAGTGCATTTGTATAGCTAAGTTTTAGTTTTCACAAACAAACAAAAAAATGTACTTACTCATGGAAACAAGAGCTTTCCTTCTTGAAAACTTGACTTCAAAAAAGAGACAAACCACTACCAATTGACCCAGTTGAGCTTTCTGAAATTTGCTCAATTATGACAGCATTTGTCATAAGGACAGTATTTGTCCTTGCAGTAACGATGGTATTGTTTGTGAAGTGAGGTAAGACATGCTGTAGCCCAGCATTTGCAGAGATAGATCCTGAATTATTTACTTCCTTCTGCATGCTTACTCTTTCTCTTTGATTCTTTGCAGTTGACTCCCTGCGTTTTTTTTTTGTTTGTTTTGCTTTTTTTTTTGCATCCTCTTCTTTTCAGATTTGTCAGCTTGTTTAAAAAAAAGCTTCCCTGCTTGGACCACAGAACTTCTCCCTCCTCTTATCATCTCACTGTAATAACTGTAGCAATATGCTCCCTCTTTCCATGGGACTGATTCATCCCCATCTACAGTTTATGTTGGCATGACCTAAATCTGCAGGTGAGACCTAGTTAGGTTTGACTTAAAGTCGCATTTCTACAGGACAGACCATCATTCAAGTTCACAGACTGAATCTCTATCCCTATCAGTTTACTTCCCATTGATCACAAGTAGGAGTACAGATATTTCTTTGTACTCTACCTCCACCATGACCAAGAAACTAAAACAAGTTTTAACATGGATGCTGTATTATGAGTCTCATTTTCCCACACGAAGGACAGAGCAATTCAAAATACAGAACTCCAACCCTATCACTGTTTCCTGTGTAAAGAGAGATGGAGGGTGAGCTTAAAGATGCTATCAATCAGCATTGAGCAATCTGCAACCATATGCTGCCCTCAGCTTTCCCATATGGCTCTGGGTCTAATTTCAAACTCACTCTTCAGCACATTTAAAGGTGAAAGAGTTAGATGGGACTGAGGGACCTCCATGGAAACCACCTATCACGAGTAGGAGAGAGATTTTAGAATAGCCAGTCCTCCAGCATGTGTTGTCCAGCTGGACTGGGACAGAGGCAGAAGCAAAGGCTTGTGGTTGGTGGAAATGAAGCAAGTGCCTTTTGAGAGGCCCAAGGCAGCTGAACCCATGGGCTTCATTGTGTAGGCCTGACTGTGCAGCCCCAGAGCACCTTACTAACAGGAAATGGAGAGAGGATTCACTTCGGTTCTTAGGCAATGAGAATTTTTCTTTTAGTTGCATTGCTTTTGAGCTTCACGTTGTGCTTTGTGATAGTGTCACATAATTTTATAGATAGCTTTCCAAACCTTACTTTTAAAAATGTATTCTGCTATCAAGTCCGTTTATTATTTCCCTCTATTTCTTCCTTCTTTCCATTAGTTGATTTTTACTACAGGGTAAAGTGCTACATAGAATACATATACATACAAAGTAAGGTTCTTGTCCTGGAGGCTTTCTGGCTTTGAAAGGATTATGAGCTATGATAAAATGTCTTTTTTTTTTCTTTTTTTTGCGGTATGTGGGCCTCTCACTGTTGTGGCCTCTCCCGTTGCGGAGCACAGGCTCCGGATGCGCAGGCCCAGCGGCCACGGCTCACGGGCCCAGCCGCTCCGCGGCATATGGGATCCTCCCAGACCGGGGCACGAACCCGTATCCCCTGCATCGGCAGGCGGACTCTCAACCACTTGCGCCACCAGGGAGGCCCTAAAATGTCTTTTGAAACAAGTAAGTATATGGGATTTCCCTGGTGGTGCAGTGGATAAGACTCCACACTCCCAATGCAGGGGGCCCAGGTTTGATCCCTGGTCAGGGAGCTAGATCCTACATGCATGCCACAACTAAGAGTTCACATAGCGCAACTAAGGAGCCCATGTGCCGCAACTAAGGAGCCCACCTGCTGCAACTAAGACCTGGTGCAACCAAATAAATTAAAAAAAAAAAAAAAACCACTACGTAAGTATGCATAAGGGTCAGAACAATATTTCTAAAAAAATCCGGTAGAGGGCTTCCCTGGTGGCGCAGTGGTTGAGAGTCCGCCTGCTGATGCAGGGGACGCGGGTTTGTGCCCTGGTCTGGGAGGATCCCACATGCCGCGGAGCGGCTGGGCCCGTGAGCCATGGCCGCTGAGCCTGTGCGTCCGGAGCCTGTGCTCCGCAACGGGAGAGGCCACAACAGTGAGAGGCCCGCGTACCGCAAAAAAAAACAAAAAAAAAATCTGGTAGAAACTGAAGTCACTTTGACTGCTATATAGGAGTGTGAGGGGCTGGGAATAGAGGAAGCTGAAGAAGGAAACAGAGAACCATGTGGCGATCTGCTTTGAGCTGAGTCTGAAGCCTTGGAAAACAAGATTTTTTTCCCCAAACACCCTGAGTCAGCACCTCCTTTTCACATTCAATTTCAGTAGCCCTCATAAAGTAACATGTGCTCTTTCAGTGGGGGAAACAGGTTGTGGGACTTAAATCCCAATATACAAAGTTACAGGAGCTCCATCACCCATTTACTTTGCATCTTCTCAAGTTGTGGGAAACTCAGACTAACTCAAAGATATTAAGAAGTCAACCCAGAAAAAGCTGTCTGTGATCAGAAAGGAGCATTGGGTGCTACTTTTCCATAAGCAGTGAGAAATCTTCATCAAGTACTAACAGACTTAATTTGTCATGGTCTTAGCCTACGTTATCTCATTTTGTCTTTATAGGAAGCATTCTACAGAGAAGAAACTAAGGCTTATTGAAGTTAAATGACTTGGCTGATGTCACACAGCTAAGACATGATGAAGCATTAGAAGCAAAAACTCCCAATCAAATGCATAGTCCATACATTTCAGTTATTATTCCATGCCAACTCATTGAGAGTTGTTCCTTTGCTGAGTCATTCAGGACACATTTGATGGCTATTTCCTCTGAGCAGTTCCCTTTGCTGAGCTCTAGAGGAGTCAAAGACGAAAAAGGCATGGTCTCTGGCATGGATCAAAAGGACGGAGTCAAAACAGAAGCATGTTTATGTTTAGTATTCTAAACATATTTTATGCTACCCCAAGCACAATCCCTTTCCACATGTCACATCAAACCTTTTTATTTTCTCTCTTTCTCTCTTCATCTTCCTGCTCCCTGGAGCCTCAACCATCTAAGACCAAGGCACTAGGAAAGGTTTTCCCCTATTTTTTTCCCCCTACTTTGACTCAGACCAGGAAAGGAGGCAAGTATTTATATAAGCATCAAATATAAAATAATTGATTGAAATGAGTTTCACTTTCATCATGTAAGTATCATCCTTTGGGTTTCTTTTTATTTTAGTTTTTTTTTTTTTCCTCCTACTTGGTGGTCAATCCACAAGGGTCTTATTGTCCTATGCTCTTCTTAGAATCTGTAGATTTTCCCCTTTCCCCTACCCATCAACAACACCAAGCCAAACAGGGAAAAACTAACAACTCATATTAATAAGTCTGTAGCTAACACAATGCCTGGACTTTGGAAGGAAGAGAAGAGTTAAGGACCAAGGGTCTGCAGGGGTCTGGGAGAACACGTGAGGAACAGGGTTTAGGTATAATACTTTTTGCAGAGGAAGGGATAGCTTATAAGTAGGGTTCTCTCAAAGGCTAAGGATAAAGCCGGGGTACTAGGAATGTCACTCTGAATCTTGCACCATCCTTTCCACTCTGTATGGATTGAACTGTATCTCTTGAACCTCAAGGAAAGCATTCACTGGATACTTTGCAGTGCTCCATGTGCATTTATTTACCCAGGTTGCATATTTGTTCATCCTTTCCCCATCGGATCATCTCCAGATTTCTGGATTCCTCTAGTGTGGGAAATAGGAGAAAAGGGGAGCTACGTGTGGAATCAACCAGCTTGATTGATTGATTTATGTCCTCACCCTTTTCCAAAGATTACCCTGGGTTATGCAAGCATGTGCTGTCTACACTTATGTGTTATAATGTGACCTGCCAGTGTAGCACGGTCGCATCAGCTTACCAGCTCAGAGTATTTTGTCATAGGTTGTCTTCTAGAAAAAAGAGCAGATATTCCTTTTCAACTTCTCTTTCCTCTTTTTCAAGAGAAGTTGCTAAGAAGAGGAGAAATCTGACTGATAGAAATCAAGGGAAGGGCTGATTATGTATATAACCTACTCATTCTTTTATTCAATCAGTGTTTATTAAGCACTTATTATGTACTTGCTAACGACTAGGCATTGCGGCTACAGCTATGAATGTAACTGACAAAATCTGTCCTTTCATGGATCTTATTAGCCTGTATATTGAATAAAAATAAAATCAATTGCTATTATCATCCAAAGTTATTATCATAATCATTGATGCAAATAACATACACTGAACTCCTACTGGGTATTAAGCACTGTGACAGGCACAGGGTGTACAGAGATGGACCAGATTTGACTGCTATCATCAAGGACTTGAAAGCCTAGTGAGACATGCAGAAAATTAATCGCTATTGAGCATGACAGCTGGTTACTGTGGGAGCACTGAGAAGAGAGTGACAGTGCCTGCCTGGGGAGCCTGGGGTAGGTATCAAGAAGATTCAAAAGTCTTTACAATGGCCTACCTCACCCTAAGTGATCTAGATGGTCACTTGTGCATCTCTGCACTGGCTTCCTTGTTGGTTGTGACAATTTCCTGCCCCTAGGCTTTTGCACCAGCTTATCCCTCTAATTCAGGGTTTCTTAACCTTGGCACTCTTGGTATTTTGGATTGGGAGCCTGTCCTGCGCATTGTGGGATGTTTAGCAACATCCCTGGCTTTACTCACTGGATCCCAGTAGCAACACTTACTGCTCCAAAGTTGTGACAACAAAAATGTCTTCAGACATTGCCAAATGTCCCCTAGGGGCAAAATTGCTCCCAATGTTCTCCCGGATACCTGCATGGCTAGCAACTCCTTCAGGAATCTGCTCGAAATGTCTTTCTCAAGGAGGCCCATACTGACTGCCCTGTTTAAAACTTCAGTACCGTTACCACTCTTCATTAAATTTTACCACTTGCTCTTTTAATTTTCCACCCATAGATCTTAACATCCTCTAACATACTGTGTAACCTACTTATTTATAATTGCTCTTGGCTCTCTCCTCATTAGAACATGAGCTCCATGCAAGCAGGGGTGTCTGTTTTATTCACTGATGTCTCCTAGTGCCTAGAACAGTGCCTGGCAGATGTTAAGCATTTACTACATATTGGGTGAATGACTGAATGAGTGAATGGTACTCAACATTTGTGTAGAACTGTAACATTTACAAGTACATCCACATATACTATCTCATTTAACCCTCAAACAATATTATTGATCAGGCCACAGTGTTATTTCCATTACACAGTTAAGGAAACTCGGTGAAGTTAAAGGTAAGTCACATACAAAGAAATGATGATGCCAGACAGTAAATAGAATAATTAAATATTTTAAAATATAGCCTTCTATATATTACACCATGCCTTTCCAGGGTCTGGATGGACAAGCAGAGATCCACTGAATGATTTGGAGGAGTACAGAGACAGAACAAAGAGGAAAGACTCTCTTGTTCATAATCAACCAGCCTCTGCCTCAGGTTCATGACTCAAAGAGACAAAGAAGATTTTTCTAACCCAAGACAAGGCATGATGTTTAATGCAATAAGGACTTCTATCCCAACCCACTTGCTGTGACTCTATTATTCTGTGTTGCCTAAACTGGGGCACATGTACCCTCAGGGAATATTCGGGAGTAGAAAAGTATAACCATAATAAAAATATAAAGAACAAGTATTTAAAAGTATGAGAATAGTAAGAAAGCCCCAGAATAATCACTGAACATATTATAAGAGAATCACATTACTGGAGAGGGACAAATACTCTAAAATACTAGCTGCATATTAAGAACAAATTCAGACATATTGTTCATTGATCCATTCATTAATTACTTACTGAGTATATACCCATGCATTCAATATATATGAAACTGGACAAAGCTTCTACCCTCATGGAGTTTAGTCTACTGGTAGAGACAAACAATACAGAGATAGAAAATTCAAAGTAATTTTTAAAATAACACAGAAGTGCTATAGACATTTCAGGCTGGGGAGGAGTAGGCACTACTTAGGCTGTTTACCTTGATAGTCCCTGTGGGGTGCACTCACTCACCACTGGTAGGAGGGGTATTTGGACAAAAAATACAGGGCAGTACTTCATGTGATGACCTAGCCCTAAAGACAGGGAATGGGTCGCTGGGTGCCAGGAGAATATCCTTCATGATTCTGCTTAAGAGTAGCATTTTCTGTACTATAGATCACAGGAACATGGTTCCACAGTATGCTAATGGATACAGGCCTGGTAATGGGTATCCAAGAATAAAAGAGATTCACCGTGGGTCAAAAAGTTTAGGAAACACTGAGTACTCTATTTTTCTTTGTAGATGCAAAATGCTCACTACTCTAGTACATGTTCTAAGGGGTACTTAAGAAACAAATCTCTTTATTCTCCAACCATTTGTTTTCTTTATTTATTTGAACGGAGCTTGTGGGTTTTTTGTCTGTTTGTTTTTGTCTTCTTATTGACAAACTGTTCCTCGTTGAATATAACGTACCATTGATTGTTAGATGTACCATTACCTTATTTGTCACCAGGAAAGAAAAAAAAAAAACTCTGCCAATGATAATTATAATATGCTGTCAATTATGAGACACGTTCTGATTTGAGAGGTGTTAACGTATGAAAAAATGTGAAACTTAGAATTGTTGAATGGAATTAGATTTGGTTCTTAGATATGCCAAACTGTGAGGGGCTTTCTTCCCTGAGCCAGGCTATGTTGTGATTGTTCACTCTTGTTACTTTCTTATAATCATCATGAAATGGATATTACAGGATGCTAAGGTTGTGGCACTGATAACCCCCTAATCAACACAGATTTGTGTTCCCCTTCCATAGTGTAGAATAGAATTGGTTCTGTGGAGCTGAACACTTCGGTGACTCTGTGTGTGTGTGTGTGTGTGTGTGTGTGTGTGTGTGTGTGTGTAGTGGGGGGTAGGCCAAGATGCTTGGGGTCTAGGCAATACACAGCCTCAGAATATTATTGACATGGTATGAGATAGTTTTACTTGCATTTTAGGAAGATTGCTTTGATTTGGGGATAAAGGATGGATAACAAGTGTTGAGACTTTGGAAGAAGTGTGTCTGGACCCTGGAAGACCCTTGAGCAGTGCATTGCAATACTCTAGGCCAAGGGATGTGTTCAATGGTCATACTAACAGAAATGAAGACTGACGTTTTAGAATTATTTTACAGATAGAAATCTCTAGAACTTGGTAGAATGTTTTGTTTTAAAATGCTGATTTTATTATTATGCAGGTGTTGTGAGACCGACAGATCAGGAGACAACTGCAATTGAAAAGATAGTTTGTTACTTACAGTTCCCAAGAGGAGGGGGCATGTGACACCCTGAGGAGCCACACGGGGAAGCACCAGAGTCCATCAGGAGGCAGAAGGAGCAAGGGGAAGGCGTGGGCAGGGATCTTTATTATGGCTTCTGCGGGAAAGGCAAGAAAAAGCAGGGTAAGCAGGCTTAGGATTGGATACTTTAAGTTCAGCAGGCTCTGAACGGGCTTTGTCTAGTTGCCTGGTACCTGGCCCTGTGATGATTAAGGCAGAAGAACATTGTCTTCTATATTACAGTAAGTCCCCTACTCAGAAATGAGTTCCATTTGATCACTTTCTAAAGTCCAATTTGTTCCTAAGTCCAATAAAGTTAGCCTAGGTACCCAAGTAACACAATTGGCTATATAGTACTGTACTGTAATAGGTTTATAATACTTTTCACACAAATAATACATAACAAACAAACAAAAACAATAAAGAAAACAGTTTTAATCTTACAGTACTTTGAAAAGTACAGTAGTCCAGTACAACAGCTAGCATACAGGGGCTGGCATCGAGTGAACAGGCAAGGAGAGTTACTGACTGGAGGAGGGAGATGAGGTGGGAGGTGGTAGAGCTGAAGGATCGTCAGCAACAGGAGACGGAGGGCAAGCTGCACTTTCACTCATGCCTGACGTGGATGGCACAGGTTCTGGTTCCTTGCTGGATTCAATACTATCTACCCTCTTTAAAAACAATCCAGTGATGTCTGGGTAGTAGCTCTTTTCTTCTCGTCACAGATGACATGGTAGCACTGGACTGCATCCTGAATGGCTGCCGCTACAACCTTTGCGGACCACTCTATGTCTGGGTCCTGTGCCTTAAATACTAACAGTGCCTCCTCACATAAAAAAATCCCTTTGCCATTTCCTGCATTGTGAATCTCTTTGGTTCTTCAGTTACTTCTTCTTCCTCTTGTCTCTTTTCATCCTTTCTCTGGGCCTCCAGTTCCATCAGGTCTTCATTACTAAGCTCCTCGTGTTGCACAGCAAGGAGTTCAATGAAGTTGTCCTCTCGCAGATCTAGCTTGAAATAAAGATACTGTACTACTGTACTCTATACAGTACTGTACAGTAAAGTACACAAAAGCTCAACCACTTGCAGAGGATGCACGCATGTGACAATGTACGCCAGACACATGAACTAACTTACGTGATTGGATATGCAAGCTCACATTTGCACCTTTGAAAGTTCACAACTTGAAGGTTCATATGTAGGGGACTTACTGTATAAAAGCCAGATAGAGGAGGTGTTTCTGAGCATGGGCTCTGGTTTGGTTAGTTTGCATATGAAAATATGCTCCAGGGCAAATCATTTGCGATCTCTAAGAACTGACTAGCCCAGTCTATCCTCATCAGCAAGGCCACCAATGCCAAAGCATCAAGAATACAGAAAATATGAAAATATAGTTAATATACATTTGATGAGAGAAATGAGGAAGCCAAAAAGATTTCCATTTTGGATGACTATGAAGTAAAATGCTGTTAACTTTCAAGGGAACTAAACTTTATTGAGCACCTACTCTGTGCCAGGTACTGCTTTAAGACCTTTACATAGTCTCAATCAATCCTTAAAGCAACATTTTGACAGGGGGACTCTTTTTAGCTTAATTTTACAGCAGTGTTGTTGAAGAAGTCTGCAAGAGTTTGTGCTCCGCCCCCTGTGACATGCTTCCTTTTAGCTTGATTTTAGATGTGTTGGATTTGAGGTGCCTGGGGGACGTCTTGGTAGAACTATTTAGGATACAATACAAATACCATCCCCATTTTAACCTACGTTCTTATTTAACAGAAACTTACACTGCACTTCTTACACTCTAGACACTCTCTGTCCTCAAAGCTTTACAAATGCCATCTTATTTAATCCCGTAACAGTACTTTGAATTATTATCCTCATTACATTCATATTTTTAATCTCCTTAATAGCTACCAAGTTATGGAATATCCTGATGAATCATGCACTAGACTAGGCATTTTATGTAAATTAACTTAATTCAATCATGCAAGACAAATGTGATTATCTCCACTTTAAAGACCAGAAAACTAATGCTTAGTGGCTTGCATCACAAGGCTTTATATTTATGAAATTTCATAAATGTGAACTTCTGTTGTGATTAGAACTATTATCCCATTTTACAGACCAGAAATTAAGTCTCAATAGTTTAAGTGACTTGATCAATGCTACAAGACCATAAATCACCTAGGCTGGATTTGAATTTCGGTATATTTGATTTTTCATCCCAATCTTTTCCCAATATTCCTGCACTTTTCAAAATGTGTTTCACTGGAGCTTTATTTTCAATGTTTCATAAATGTGGGCTTACTTTTTATGAATCTTGATTTCATAAAATTGGACAGTGCCATGGGCTAAATAATATCCCCCGCCAAAATTTATAGGTTGGAGTCTTCACCCCAGTACCTCAGAATGTGACTGTATTTTGAGATTGGGTCTTTAAAAAGGCAATTAAGGGCTTCCCTGGTGGCTCAGTGGTAGAGAGTCCGCCTGCCGATGCAGAGGACACGGGTTCGTGCCCTGGTCCGGGAAGATCCCGCATGCCGCGGAGCGGCTGGGCCCGTGAGCCATGGCAGCTGAGCCTGCGCGTCCGGAGCCTGTGCTACGCAACGGGAGAGGCCACAACAGTGAGAGGCCCGTGTACCGCAAAAAAAAAAAAAAAGAAAAGAAAAAAGGCAATTAAGGTAAAATGAGGTGATGAGGTAATGGATTAGGGTGGGCCCTCATCCAGTTTGACTGACTGATTTCCTTATAAGAAGAGGAACTTAGGACACAGTCACACACAGAGGAAAGACCATGTGAAGGCACAGGTGGGGAAGACGGCCATCTACAAGCTAAGGAAAGAGCCTGAGAAGAAATCAACCCTGCTGACCCTCTGAACTCAGACTTCTAGCCTCCCGAACTTTGTGAGAAAATAAATGTCTGTTGTTTAAGCCACCTAGTCTGTGGTTTTTGTTATAGTGGCCTAGGAAATTAATACACACAGTAAGTTTCCACTACTAAAACAAAAGTGGGAAGCCACCGTCCTTGGTAGTTAGTCACGCATGCTGTATGACCAGTCTGATTACTTTCCTAAACTCACGAATCCTGAGGTCAGATGACCTCCTGGGATAAAAGCCAGCTTCCTCTTGCTGTTACTCCAGCCTCTGGTCTGCAGACATTTTCTTCTTCTTCTAACTTCCCCTCCAGTGACAGAGGAGATAAATATTAGAGAAACCAAAGTCCAGAACGCTAAGGTTGCCACTCTCACTTCCTCTCCTCCCTTAACCCAGCACTGCTTTGAATACAGTCAGTGCTCTGGGGCACCGAGCAGGGAAGAGAAGACAGCACAGTGCCTCGGAGGCTGCCTTGACCGCCAGACACAGAGGGTCATGTTTCCAGAAGGCCACTTTTGGTCACAGAAAATGCCAGGATGATGCCTCGCACCCGCCTGGCTGCGGCTCTGATCCCAGCCATGGCCTTCCTCTTCTGCGTGAGGTCGGAGAGCTGGGACCCTTGTGTACAGGTATGTGGTTGGAGTCAGCTCGGCTTCCTGGAGCTTTGCCTTGCTTCTGAAAAACTGCTCTCTGCTCAGTTTCCCATGACGGGGCCCCAGTTAGTTTCATTTGCAAACAGACATCAAATTACCTTAAAAACTTAAGAAACCACAGGGACCAAATGATTCACAGCTATAGGACATTCACAAGCAGCCCATAGGGTCATGTCCCATTTAGGAGTTAAAGTGCTCCTAGGGACTTCAGGTCAGATAGACCTGCTTAAAATCACTCTTCTTTCACTTTTGGGCTTTGTGACCTTGCAGAAGTTATTAAACCTCTCTGAGACTAGTTTTCACATTGATAAAAGAATTACAGGCTTTAATAGAAAGTTGTAAGAAGCCTGTTTCCTGTCATTGCTTAACGCTGGTGGTTTGTACACTCTGTTTCAAGCTGTTGCTTTGCCCCTTTCAATCTCAGGAAGAAGATTTTTTTGGTCTCTTAATAGAAAGAACTTTCTAAGTGGACTTCAGACTTCTGAAACTAGTCATAGTTCTGTCCACAAAATGAAAAGAAAAGGAGTTGGGAAAGAAAAGGAGAGACAGAGATACAGAGAAAGACAGAGAAAGAGCGATGAAGAGAGAAGAAAAAGAGACAGGGAAAGATGCAAAATGTCAGCTAAGGCAATGCTTTCTTTCTTTTTTTTGTAAATAAATTTAGTTATTTTATTGTTTTATTTTATTTATTGTTTCTGGCTGCATTGGGTCTTCGTTGCTGTGCGCGGGTTTTTCTCTGGTTGCGGCGAGTGGGGGTTACTCTTTGTTGTGGTGCGCGTGCTTCTCATTGCAGTGGCTTCTCTTGTTGTGGAGCACGGGCTCTAGGCATGCAGGCTTCAGTGGTTGTGGCTCGCGGGCTCTAGAGCACAGGCTCAGTAGTTGTGGCGCATGGGCTTAGTTGCTCCGTGGCATGCGGGATCTTCCCGGCCCAGGGATCGAACCCGTGTCTCCTGCACTGAAAGGCGGTTTCTCAACCACTGCACCACCAGGGAAGCCCAATGCTTTCTTTCTTTGTGAAACACCAACCAGCTGGTTTGTAATCTCATTCATGAAGGATTTCCTTTGTTTTTCCCCTGCATGGACTTCACAATTGCTTTGGAAAGCCCACGGCAGAACCAAACAGCCAGAAGAATGCCCTGGGATTTAGGGTGTGGCAGAAATTCAAGAAAAGCATAACCAGCAGTCCTGACATTGAGGACATGGGGGAAATTGTGTACTTTAATACGTAACAAAGACAGGTTTGTTATTTCCATGTCCTCTGTTCCCCCCATTCCCTGCTCATTGTCCTCCTCCTCGTGTCTCTTTTGCTGTTCAGTTAGTGGGTATAGATCCTCCAATCATGGTCACCCCAGGATAAAATTACAGCCACTCCTGGCTCCTCCCATCTCCCATGCCCCAAATGCTCTCAGTTTCTGAAACTTGTCCAACCCTGCCCATCACCTCAGTGCCACCCTAGGGCAGATCCTCAGTTCCCCTGGCCTTGATTCTTGGGCAGTGACTCATCTCCCGACCCCTTAGCCCCCTTCCTTTAACCTAATCTGCTCATTTTCATCTGCCGTTTATTTGTCATTGTTGTTGTTTTTCCTGAGGTTCAGATCTAACAAATTACTGTCCTTAAAAACTTTTAATAACTTTCCATTGCTATTAGGACCTTTTCCTAACATGGGGCCTTTGCACTGGCTAGTTCCTCTAGCTAGAATGCTTTCCCCCTAGATCACTGCTGCTCAATGGGTCACATGATATTATTTAAATTTAAATGATACATTTAATAAACTAAATTTAACTAAATTTTTATTTAACCAAATTAACTTAATTTTAACTAACTGAATTTAAAACTATGTTTTAAACTATGTTCTAGTAGTTCAAAAAATAAAAACAAACAGGTGAATTTAACTTTAATAATATTTTTATTTAAGACAGTATATTCAAAATACTATTTCAAAATGTAATATATACTAGACTATTAACAAGATAGTTTACATTATTTCTTTGGAACTAAGTCCTTGAGATTTGTACATATTTTACATTTATCATATTTAAACTATCCACATTTCTCATACTCAACAGCCGTGTGTGGTTAGTGGCTACCATATTGGACAGTGCAGCCCTAGATATTTTCATAGCTTAATCCCTCACTTCATTCAAATTTCTGCTTAAGTGTCACCTCCTCTGGGAAGTCTTCCTTGATTGCCTCATATAGAGCTCCCCACTCCCTATATTTGACCCTAATCTCCTATGCTGCTTTATTTTTTTATATCACATCATTGAGTATACATATATATACAAAATACATATAGTGTTGTGAATATATATATATATATATATATATATATATATATATATATATAGTTCACTGTTTGTCTTTCTGTTGAAATGGAATCTGTCAGAGGGCAAGATCATTGCTGGTTTTATTTATCACTTTATCCCAGTGCCTAGCACATGTAGTTGTTCAATTTATATGTGTTAAGTGATTAAAAGTTTTGCCACAGGACAAAGTATGAGGCCCTCCTGATCTGGCTCTGGCTTCCCCTCTGGCTTAGGTTTCACCACTCCTGCCACACACCAGCTAATCTGAGCTAGTTTTCTACCCCTGTGTACTCACACTCTTCCCTCATTCTTCCTCTTTCCATATCCAAATCTCAACTTATCCTTCCAGACCCACCTGGAAATATTCTCTTTCTTGGAAGCCTTCTACAATCTACAAGCCCTGGATCCAGGATTGATCTCTATCTTTTCTGAACCAAAGGGAATACTTGCCAAGCCTGGTTTAAGACCTTTTTCAGGAATGAGTTGTGCTCCTATCGTAACTCTTACTCTAGACTGTGAGCTCACTGAAGTATGGAGCCTTATCACATTGGTCTTTGTGCTGCCCACAGCACTTAGCAGAAAATGCCTTCAACTGGGATTTGAATAAACTTCCATGTAATCAGTTATCAATTCATTTGTTCAACAAATATTTATTGAGCATTAACCATTTTCCGGGCATCATTCTGAGTGCTGGAGACAGAGCTAGAGTCTCAAAGCTTACGATCTAGTGAGGGAAACAAACAGCACGTATGGAACAATCACACAGAAGGCATAATGTTAGATAGTGATGCCTCCTGTGAAGGAGGATAAAAGAGGGTAAGGGATGATGCCTGGCACCATCCTCTATTAGACGGTATGGGCTGTGAGGATTCTGTGAGGAATACCATTTCAGGAGACAAGTGAATAAAGCAAAGAGCTGCACTATGGCCTGTGAGACGTTACGCATGTTACTTCATCTCACTGAATTCTTCTTCTTAAAAAGGTTTATTTGAAGATTAAATTCAAACATGTAACATATAAGAAACAAGCCTGCATATAGTGGGGAATTAATAATAGCCAATAATAATACATGCTAACATTTATTGATCATTTACACTGTAATAGGCTTTGAGATAATCTCTTTAATACCTTATCTCATTAATTCTTTTAAAAGATTCTACTGGTTTTAAACTGAAAACCAAAATTAGCTGGCTTAAGCAAGGAATTTTGTTGAAGAATCAGAGAATTAGGAAATTAAATGGGAGTTTAGAGAACAAGGCTTACAAAGAATTTGGGAAAGTATGATAGAAATCAGCAGAGGAACCAAGACAGCATCAAGGCTTGACCTTATTCACTAGGTTCCACCACTGGAGTCTATGCACTTCAAAGATTTGTCCCCATTTCTATCTCATCTGCTCAAAGGTCACTGATCTAAGGGAAAGAATACAATTGGCAAAACTTGGCCTATGACTAAGGAAGGTCTGGACACCTGACTCGCAGTCTCCCTAAGCTTGTATACAACAAGGGGTGTATTTAGAAAAACAACAACAATGGGACTTCCCTGGTGGCACAGTGGTTGAGAATCTGCCTGCCAATGCAGGGGACACAGGTTAGATCCCTGGCTCGGGAAGATCCCACATGCCATGGAGCAACTAAGCCCACGAGCCACAACTACTGAGCCTGCGTGTCACAACTACTGAAGCCTGTGCACCTAGAGCCTGTTCTCTGCAACAAGAGAAGCCACCGCAATGAGAAGCCCGCACACTACAACGAAGATCCAACACAGTCCTAAATAAATAAATAAACAAACAAATAAATAATTTTTAAAAAAGAACAACAACAACAAAATCCCTTGCTGCAAATCACAGGGAAGAGATAGGGTGAAACCCAGAGCTTTTGGACTCTAGAGCTTCAGCTCTTCACCACTTGACTCCATTGCTTCTCGCTAAATGCTGCCATTGTGATAGTAGAGGTTAAACATTGGGTAGGTGCTTTTCCCTTCCTAATCTAGAGTAAGACATTTTATAAGAATGAAGTGAGTGGATAAATGAATGGATGGGTGGATGGATGAAAGACGGCTGACTGGCCCCTGTGCTTGTCCCAGTGGCATCCCAGGCTCTGGCCTAGGAGAGGAGAGTTGCTGGGAGGTCTGGTAAGATGCATGCAGCAAGACACTGCATCTAATATCTGATCATTTCAGGTGGTTCCTAACATTAGTTACCAATGCATGGAGCTGAATCTCTACAAAATCCCTGACAACATCCCCACATCGACCAAGATACTGGACCTGAGCTTTAACCACCTGAGTCATTTAAACAGCCATAGCTTCTCCAACTTCCCAGAACTGCAGATATTGGATTTATCCAGGTAATGTATGAGTTTTACCATTGTACATGGAGAAATGTTCATTGTTTTATCATTTCATTCTTAAGTCAGAAACCCTGATTAATGAAGTCTCATTTTCATTCACCTATTTATTCATTCAACAGACATCTTACTTGCTATATAACTTTGGGCAAGCCACCTCCCTTCTCCAGGTCTCAGCTTTCTTATTTGTGAAATGAGCAGTTGGATGAGACCCTCTCTAAGGACAATTCTATCTTTGATTTTCTTTTAAGTTAGGGGAGTACATTGACTCAAACTCTTTCATCAGCAGATATTTATTGACTACTTGCTATATGTTGTTCACTCTGCTGGGAAACGAGAGTATGTTGATATATAACATACAACCCTAGCTGTTAAGGAGGGCATATTCACTTGAAAGAATTGATATGTTTAAATCCTGAGCATGGTGCTCAGCATAGTAGACATTCAACACGTGCTACGTGGTTCTGATTTTGGATTTTGAACCTGAGATAATAAGGATAGTAATATATAAGAGTAGGTGATAAGTTATTTGCAAACTAGAGGCAAGACATTGTGTTGTACAGAAAAGGGGCCTTCTATGCAGTGAATAATCAATATAGAGTTCATGAACTGAGTGGGATTCAAATAATGTCTAGAATATTGGAAGTGGGGTAGAGGATAAGGAATTAGAATTGGTTACAAGTAACCCAAAGAGAAAGATAACAAGATCAAAGGAAAACATCTGCTGTGAGAAAGAACAGTGACTACTGTTTTATTTTTCTGATACAGGGAAGTATATATATCATTCATTAGAACAGGTGAAGTTATTATCATCATTTTGGGGGGAATTGAATCCTAAAATCATTTTCATCATCAGGGACCTTATTTAGAAATGTAATAGATAATGGAATATAATCTCTATAAGGGTTTGTGAAAAATGGAGAAACATTTTATGTATGACATTTTATTATAGAAACTCTTAATAAAGGATAAGAGGATAGTAGATATTTCTGCAGAAGAGTGATCATCTTATGTTTTATACTCTAACTTGGATATTGATAGATTACAACAAAGGGGGGATCAAGCATTTTGAAGGCAGTGACATAGAGCCTTATGGAGGTCAGAAGACTTGAGCTGGGTCCTCCTCCAACATATACTGCCATGTGGCCTGAGGCATGTCACTTTGTGTGACTTGAGTCTCAGTTTTCATATCTGTGAAACATAAATGGTGAACCTTACCCCATAGGGTTAACTGTGATACTAAATGTTAACAAGCTATATATATTAAAAACCTTGTAAAGTAGGCTTTATAAGCATAAAATACTATTATAGCATTCCATTAGTTTATAAATTTCAGTTTTCTGAATAAGAATTTTGTCAAGAAATATACTGAATTGAGGTAGACAGACCAACGCTTTTTTTTAAACAAAAGTTTCTCATCAATGTCCCTTATAATTCACTTTCGACGCACCACATACCCAAGGAACTACCCGCAGAGGCTTTAAATATGTGCTTGGAGAGAGGCTAGCTCCCCCCCCTGGTTAGCCAGGAGGAGATTCTGGATTAGGGCAAGGACAGATTACAATGCAATAGATACTCTTGACTTTTCATGTTGCTTCACAGTGTTCTTCATAAACAGTAACTCCACTTATCTTCTAAGGACGCTTTGTGATAGACCAGGCAGCCTTTTTTTCCTATGGAAATCTATTGATACATTTTTTTTCTTTTTGTAGATGAGGAAATTGAGGCTTGGAGAGTTTAAGGGATTCATATACATGCACATGCCTTGTTGACAGCAGACCAGAGATTCATGTTCACATCTCCTGCTTCCAAGTTAAATATTCTCTTCATCTTAATACTCTGATTAATATTAAGTGATAAGCCCTATATGGAGAAATTCTCATGAACATTAAGGATATCTGTGACATTTTGGTGTAATTTTTTATACCTTTGAAATTGACATTCACTAGTCATGTATCATGCCTAACAACTAACAACTATCTGCCTCATTTGTACCAATCAGATATATAATCACAATTATGTGTGTCAGGAAATGGCTAAAGTTGATCCAAGGTTCAGTCTTCACGTGCCCCAGTCATTGATCTTTGACTGATTTCCCTCTGTTGGATGGGCTGCCTCTGCTTAGCATGTGTGCCTAGTGTGATAAAAAGAGATTGTCATGGGGGTCAGTATGATAGTACCAAATTTGTGGGGTTTCTTCTTTGCTTCATCTGCCTTGCTTGATATTTTTGCCTATGCATCATAATATGGCATGTCATATCTGTGTGAAGACCTAGATGACTGTGTTCATATTTCATTTTGTTTTTTTATCCAGCAGAAATATTATGTAATCTGTATCTCTTTTCCTTGTAGATGTGAAATTCAGATGATTGAAGATGATGCATATCAGGGCCTAAACCACCTCTCCACCTTGATATTGACAGGAAACCCTATACAGAGTTTAGCCCTGGGAGCCTTTTCTGGGCTATCAAGTTTACAGAAGCTGGTAGCTGTGGAGGCAAACCTAGCATCTCTAGAGGACTTCCCCATTGGGCATCTCAAAACCTTGAAGGAGCTTAATGTGGCTCACAATCTTATCCATTCCTTCAAGTTTCCTGAATATTTTTCTAACCTGTCCAACCTGGAGCACTTGGATCTTTCTAATAACAAAATCCAAAATATTTATCACGAAGACTTGAAGGTTCTACATCAAATGCCCCTACTCAACCTCTCTTTAGATTTGTCCCTGAACCCTTTAGACTTTATTGAACCAGGCACTTTTAAAGAAATTAAGCTCAATGAACTGACTTTGCGAAGTAATTTTAATAGTACACATGTAATGAAAATTTGTATTCAAGGTCTGGCTGGTTTAAAAATCAATCGGTTGGTTTTGGGAGAATTTAAAAATGAAAGGATCTTGGAAAGTTTTGACAGATCTGTCCTGGAGGGACTGTGCAATTTGACCTTTGAACAGTTTCGGATAGCATACTTCAGTGAATTCCCAAGGGATGACACAGGCTTATTTAATTGTTTGGTAAATGTTTCTGTGATTTCTCTGTTGAGTCTGGTTTTAGACAGTCTAGAAGCCCCTCCTAAAGATTGCAGATGGCAACACTTAGAATTGATTAACTGTAAGTTTAAACAATTTCCCACATTGAAGCTCAATTCTCTCAAAAAGTTTGTTTTCATAGACAACAAAGGTATGAGCACTTTTACTGAATTTGAGCTACCAAACCTTCAGTTTCTAGATCTCAAAAGAAATCACTTGAGTTTCAAGGGTTGCTGTTCTTGCACTAATTTTGGGACAACCAAACTGAAGCATTTAGATCTGAGCTTCAATGATGTCATTACTATGAATTCAAACTTCTTGGGCTTAGAGCAACTAGAACATCTGGATTTTCAGCATTCCAATCTGAAACAGGCCAATGATTTTTCAGTATTCCTATCACTCAGAAATCTCCGTTACCTTGATATTTCTTATACCAACACCCGAGTTGTCTTCCATGGCATCTTTGTTGGCTTGGTCAGCCTCCAAACCTTGAAAATGGCAGGCAATTCTTTTCAGAACAACTTGCTTCCTGATATCTTCACAGAACTGACTAACTTAATCATCCTGGATCTCTCTAAGTGTCAACTGGAACAGGTATCCCAGATGGCATTTCACTCCCTCCCTAGACTTCAGGTGCTAAATATGAGTCACAACAAACTCCTGTCATTGGATACACTTCCTTATAAACCACTCCACTCCCTCCAGATTCTGGATTGCAGTTTCAACCGTATCATGGAGTCCAAGGAGCAAGAACTACAGCATTTGCCAAGGAGCCTTGCTTTGTTAAATCTTACTCAGAATGACTTTGCTTGTGTTTGTGAACACCAGAGTTTCCTGCAGTGGGTCAAGGACCAGAGGCAGCTCTTGGTGGAAGCTGAGCAAATGATGTGTACACAACCTTTAGATATGCAGGGCATGCCCGTGCTTAGTTTCAGGAATGCCACTTGTCAGATGAACAAGATGATCATTAGTGTGTCGGTTCTCACCATCCTCTTGGTATCTGTGGCAGGAGTCCTGGTCTATAAGTTCTATTTCCACCTAATGCTTCTTGCTGGCTGCAAAAAGTATGGTGGAGGTGAAAGCACCTATGATGCTTTTGTAATCTACTCAAGCCAGGACGAAGACTGGGTGAGGAATGAATTGGTAAAGAACTTGGAGGAGGGGGTGCCCCCCTTTCAGCTCTGCCTTCACTACAGAGACTTTATTCCTGGGGTAGCCATTGCCGCCAACATCATCCAGGAAGGTTTCCACAAAAGCCGAAAGGTTATTGTCGTGGTGTCCCAGCACTTCATCCAGAGCCGATGGTGTATCTTTGAGTATGAGATTGCCCAGACCTGGCAGTTTCTTAGTAGCCGTGCTGGCATCATCTTCATAGTCCTGCAGAAGTTGGAGAAGTCCCTGCTGCGGCAGCAGGTAGAGCTGTATCGCCTTCTAAACAGGAATACCTACCTGGAGTGGGAGGACAGTGTCCTGGGGCGGCACATCTTCTGGAGACGACTCAGAAAAGCCTTGCTGGATGGTAAACCATGGAGGCCAGAAGGAACAGCAGATGCAGACAGCAGACAGCAGGAAGCAATGGCCTCCACTTGAGGAAGAAAATCTCCTGATGTGCTCCTTGCCCAGCTGGACACAGTGATTGTTCAGTTAACAAGTATTAAATGCTGCAACGTACCAAGCATTGTGCTAAAGGCTGGTGATTTAGTGGTGCACAAGATATACAGGACTGCTAATTTCATGGAGTTTACAATGTAGAGGGCATAAACACTGTACTAAAGTACAGAACTTCCAGGTGGATGTTTCAACCAACTCAGCTAAGGAGACCAGGACAGGGAAAGTCAACTCAACTCTTACCCCGTCAAATTGGATTAGAACTAAGAGACTGGGCCTCAGTGAGATTAGAAAAGGGCAGACTTCTTCTCTTTCGTCTTTTGAGTAGAAACCATCTCATGTTATATGTGTTAGCCATGTTAAAACAAAGCGGTTTTGGTAGTTTCAAGTGATCTAGGTCTTGGCTCACTTTTCCCTTTTCTTTTGAATATAATTTAAATTCTATTTGTGACTCAAAAGGCTCCAGATTCAGATCCACCCCCTACGTTAAGTCAATTCACAAATATCCTGGTTACCCCTTAGCATGTTCTATTTATTAACTACTAGTCCCTGATATTTTTTTGTTTTTACAAATCCAGTTCTCATTTTTCGTGTCTTCTGTATAAACCCATATCATAAATAAGGCTGTTAGAGACATGCTGGAAAGATCCATATTTTTAGCCACTAACTTTTGAGCAAATATGTAAAATATACTCTGTCACTTTGTCACTTGATGCCATTCTGAAGTTATTACCTACCAAGTTATGACTGTCATGAAAGAAGCATTAAAATAATTTGGTTGAAAGTGGCACTTATTGTAATAGAGGGAAACAAGTCCAGCTTCCTGGTCTCATCATGAGCAATCCAGGCTAGAGGCAGGGCAGGAGGCGGGATGACCTCAGGAGGTCAGCTCTTCTTGATGACCCCAGAAACATGTGGGCTGATACAGCTGGGGTGACTGTATGATGGGAGTTGCAGCAAAGGTTTCTTCTGCAGCAAATGAGTATTGTTTGATGGTCCACTGAATCTTTCAGGGGATTTTGAAATGGTTTGAGGTGGGGAGCACACATTGCTGTTTCCTGTTGGATGTCACTCCATGATCACATTTAGGAAAGAGTAGATATTTTCATTGAGAAAGCAATGTCCTTGAGGTTACTGTGGGTCATGTTAAGGAAATTCTTTGAAAAGCACATGCAGCCAGCTTTCCCAGAATGGTGCAGGCAAAGAAAGGGCAATGAGGACACTTGGAAAATACAGTTGTCAAAAACTGGAAATATGGCCACATTTAGGAGTGTGTTTGTGACTGAGTGTTCCAGAGTGTATTTTGGTTGGAGCATGGTTGGAGCTGCTGAACATGCCTGGGTGTGTTTATAGGTCTTATGTGCTAGTGAAAGTGGATGTATGTATTTGTGCACACGCCTCTATGTGCTCCTGTTGCTTTTCGTGTGATCATGTCTGCATGGAAGAAAGTGTGATTATATTGCAAGGGAAATATTTGCATTTGACACAGATGTCTCCAGATGTTTGAGTTAGGTCCTCACTCTAGTGTTGGTATGTGATTCCTTATATACAAATGTCTGTGTTATATTCTGAGTATGCTTGAAGGCATGCATTTTTGTGTGTGTCCAGGCTATATGTGAGTGTGTTTCTTTTCATATTTAAGTATGCATTCTTCATCTGTGTGTTAGTTCAAGCAAATATACAAGACTCCAAGGAGGAAAATCAAAATAGGACTGGAATATTTCCTGTATCCAAGGCTGTTACTGGCCTTCTTCCTATCAGTCCCCTCTCCCAGCTGGGAATTCTGAAAATTGCAGGTGAGGTGGACAAGAAAGGAAAGAAATGATATGACAGAAACATAAGGGGAAGAAAAAGGAAAGTTAGGCCTAGGACAGGTTCTTTGCAGCCATTTAAATTCTCTGGATTAAACAGAGATGAAGGGTGGAATAGAAAAAAAAAAAGAAAAATTAATAATAATGCCTTAAATTTGTGTACTACCCTACAACTTAGAACACATTCACACAATTATAACCACATTTGAATCTCTTATGATCCAGGGGGGTAGCAGATTAAGAAGTCATTTCACCATTTTACTGGTGTAAAATCTGAAGTTCCAGGAAGTAAATTTATTAGGCCACAGAGTAAAGTGGCAGAGCCTGAACATGGCTTCCAGCCTACACTGGGCAGCTCACTTTCCACTGTACCCCACTGCTTCATGCTTCACCTTCACAAGACGGGAAGTTAAACTCCTGAACCTCTCTCTGTGTGGTTAACAGTAGTCAAGGGTTTTTCACTGAAACCATGAATCATTAGGTAAATACATATGCATATATACATTATATATACTGAGTGATTTATTTATGACACCTTTCTTTCCATAAAGGGCATGAGGGAGATTCAAAAAAACAATACATGGACAAGTTTAGTTAATTAGAACTAGAAAATCTCGACAAAGAACAAAAGAGGAAAAAAAGACCCTTAGAGTAAGCTTTAGCATAGTGGTTTCCCGTCCTAACTCCAGAGAGACCCCCCTGGTGTTTTGGATAGTATGGCTTTTGGAGAAAGCCAAAACTCACAATCACCACTTTCCCTCTGGACATTGGCTTCACCTCCCTGAAAATCTAGTTAACTCAAATGTAAAAGGAGGGTAGATTATTACTTTGCAAAAATGTTTTAAGTATTAAAAATAGTACATAGGGCTTCCCTGGTGGCGCAGTGGTTGAGAGTCCGCCTACTGATACAGGGGACACAGGTTCGTGCCCCGGTCCAGGAAGATCCCACATGCCGCGGAGCGGCTGGGCCCGTGAGCCATGGCCGCTGAGCCTGCGCGTCCGGAGCCTGTGCTCCGCAACGGGAGAGGCCACAGCAGTGAGAGGCCTGCGTACCGCAAAAAAAAAAAAAAAAAAAAAATAGTACATGTTCAATATAAGGAACACTTTTAAAGGGGAGTAATCCTCTGGGACTTCATGAAGCGGCCACAGGGAGAAACACTAAATTGTTTTCTCAATAATACCATTTTACCAATTGTTGTTTTCCCAACCTGTGAGACCACAGGAGGACTGTAACCATAATGAGGCAGTCTCTTTCTGATTCGGCCTCCACCCACAGGATTACCAGAGCCCCACAACTCTATAACCTCTTTAGATATCCCCAGCAGGATCCTGGGTGGCAGGGGGGTGGGGGTCTTTCATGAACTCATAGGAACCCTCACAAGAATGACTGGGAGGTCTTTGAGGGCAGGAAGCATATCTGTTTATCCTTTGCTTCCCTAGCCCTGAGTTCAATGGCAGGCGCATAGCAGACATACAACACCTGCTTATTTGAAGAACTGATGAATGAGCAAAGGATTATCTCTGCAGGGAATGATATCCTCTGTTCTTCCCAGTCAAGGCCGCCAAGTCCCAGACCACAGTTCTCTGTTGCCCGTGCAGTTTCTGGGGCTCCAGACTTCCATGCCTATCCCCTGTTCTTGTTGTCTGCATGGGTATTCTCAGCCACCTCCTCCACTTGGTTCCTTAACTCCAAGTATTACAAAAGACTTTGCAGAATGGGAGAAGAGGACTTCTCTAATAATAATTATTTTTAATGGCCATTTTTAGGCCCTATTCTACTGCTTTGTGTATGGTATCTAATTTTAAGTCCCATACTCTGCCTATTAGATGGACACTGGTAATACCAGCATTATTATCCATTAGGAAATGAAGGCTCTATAAGTAACTTATCTCCAGTCCCACAGGTAGAAAATGGCAGAGCTTGGATTTAAACGCAATAGACCTCTCAGTCATTTTTCTTAGGACACCTGTGAGTTCGTGTAGTACCTTCCAGGAACTTGCTGGTAATTTCCAGAAAAGTGAGAGTCCAGAAGGAGGCTGGGGTTCTGACAACCGCATGGGTGGAGGCCAAGTCAGAAAGAAATTTCCTAATTAGAATTAGTCCTCCTATGGTTCCACTGGTTGGCCAGGGCTCAACAGAATCCAGATATGAAGGTTAAACCAAAGGATGTGTGTTGGGCTGAAAGATGAGCTGTGTGAGAGACATGAGGCAGTACTTGAAATCAACCATTTCCTCCAACAATGATGAACTAAGCCTTTCCCACTTTAATTATCTTTTCTGATGTAGTAATTTCTTTTCCATGAGGCTCCCAGGACTTCATGCAAATAGGTCTATTCAAATGGCCTTCCAGACAGGCTCAACTGTTTCTGTATTTATAGCAATTACCCACCAACCTGTACTCAGAGATACCTTTCTGCCACATGATTTGGAATAAGGCTGTTCCTTTCAATGCCTTCATTAAATGGCAGGGATGTGTCACTGGAAATCAACACAATAAGGAGACTTAACAGATGTAGTTTGAGTACCTCAACTTTAGCAATGCACCTTGACACAGAATTTAAGTTGGACTGTCAGGAGGAGCAACAAAGCGTGCCTCTTGGACTGACTTTCCCACTGGCACCATTATTCTCACTCCTTTCAGGCTGTCTAATGAGAGGACCCAAATGATTGAGAATTTGGACTTAGAATTTCAGCCTAGTACATAGAGTGCCAATAATCTATAATCTACTATTCTAGCAGATGCATACAGTGGACTTGGATTTGAAGGTCCTGCCACTCCTTCACAAGATAATTTTGGACAAGTTTCTTAATCTCTCTAATTTCACTTTGTTTTCTTGAATAGGAAGGGTAAGTTTCTCCTATACTACACGGCTACTACAAAGATAAAATAGAGAGTGGAAGGGAGATGGAGCACAGCTCCAAATTTACCTGCCTGAAGGGGCTGCCTTATGAGCAAGAAATATCCCAAGCCTGGCATGAAGGTGACATAGAAAACTGGAATCCTGAAAGTCTCTAAGGCAGGAGGCTCACACCCATAGTCAAACTTAGCGATTCCACTCTCAGGGAGGGGGAATGGAAAGAGATGGCAGGGTCCCAGCTCTGAAAAACACACTGAATTATCAGACACCATTGCTAGAATTTTAAAAGGGGCAAAATGCAAATGATGGAACCAGCAAGGGCTTCATCTCCAAAATATACAAACAGCTCATACAACTCAACAACAACAACAAAACAACCCAATTGAAAAATGGGCAGAAGACCTTAATAGACATTTCTCCAAAGAAGACATACAGATGGCCAGTAGGCACATGGAAAGATGCTCAACATCACTCATTATTAGAGAAATGCAAATCAAAACTACAATGAGGTACCACCTCACACCAGTCAGAATGGCCATAGTTGGTGCAGCCACTATGGAAAACAGTGTGGAGTTCCTCAGAAGACTAAAAATAGAACTACCATATGATCCAGCAATCCCACTCCTGGGCATATACCCAGACAAAACTATAATTCAGAAAGATATATGCACCCCAATGTTCATAGCAGCACAATTCACAATAGCCAAAACATGGAAACAACCTAAATGTCCATTGACAGATGAATGCATAAAGATGTGGTACATATATACAATGGAATATTACTCAGCCATAAAAAGGAACAAAATAATGCCATTTGCATCAACATGGATGCAACTAGAGATTATCATATTAAGTGAAGTAAAGTCAGAAAGAAAAACAAATACCATATGATATCACTTATATGTGGAATCTAAAATATGGCACAAATGAGCCTATCTACAAAATAGAAATAGATTCACAGACACAGAGATCAGACTTATGGTTGCCAAGGAAGAGGGGAGGGAGAGGAATGGACTGGGAGTTTGGGGTTGGTAGATGCAAACTATTACATTCAGTATGGATAAACAACAAGGTCCTATTATATGGCACAGGGAACTATATCCAATCTCCTGGGATAAACCATAATGGAAAAGAACATTTTAAAAAGAATGTATATACGTCTAAAAATAAAGGGCAAAAGCCAGACTCTGTCCATTTATAATGGAGCAGAATTCTGATGCAGGGGACGCTGAACTTCCTGTGAGAGTAGAAACCAAGATCTGGTTCAGGCTCTTCATTTACTTGTTGTGTGATTGTGGGCAAGTCATTCAAGTGCCTTGAGGCTCAGATTTCAATACATAACATGGGGGTGATACTATCTTCTTTGCAGACCTCACTGGGCTATAACGACAATACTGATAATAATAACCAATAGTTATCTTCAATTGAGCAATCATTTTGTGCAAGGGCCTTATACATACTATATCATTTACTTTGTCACATCAATGAATTAGGAAGATACTAATTATTTCCAATTTATAGATGAGGAGACTGACACTTGGAGTCATTCTGTAATGTGCCCAAGATCACCTGTTAATGAATGACAGCTCTGAGGTTAGGATGTAAGTCTACTTCACTCCATAACTAAGACAAGTAAGCACTGTACTATGTCAAGAGCACTCTCTTCCCACAAAAATGCATAAAGCCTTCTATTTCATCGTCATAATTTTGATTGGTATTGACCAAAGAGAATTATTACTATTGTTACTTATCAATGTTACTATTACAGCCATAAGAACCTGTGAAAAAGTAAATTAGGGCTTCCCTGGTGGCGCAGTGGTTGAGAGTCCGCCTGCCGATGCAGGGGACGCGGGTTCATGCCCCGGTCCGGGAGGATCCCACATGCCGCGGAGCGGCTGGGCCCGTGAGCCATGGCCGCTGAGCCTGCGCGTCCAGAGCCTGTGCTCCGCAACGGGAGAGGCCGCGGCAGTGAGAGGCCCGCGTACCGCAAAAAAAAAAAAAAAAAAAAAAAGTAAATTAAAGATACACATGATGCCTCTTGGGCTGCAGGACATCTGGATGCTCAGAGCCTGAGGCCGATGCCCCCAGGATGGTGGGGGGAGAAGGGTTTTATCTTTTAATAAAGCTGTTGGACTAATCTGAAAAAAAATGCACATGATGAAAGATTCTTAACAATGGACAAATCAGGTCCACTAGATCATGTCTTTCCTGTAAACAACATGTTTAGGTTGCTGTATCATTTTTCTAGTCAGTCTGACTTCCTGATGGAAATCACAGACCTATGACTGAACACAGAGGTTATGGGGAAATTCCAAAAGCTAAGGACTTTCCAGACGGCTGGAATAAGGTCACACGCTCTGGGTTCCATTATGGAGCTCACAGAGTTTTCAACTCATAGTGAAACCTGTGGAATAAATGGCCGATCAAAAGGAATCAAATACATTGAGCATCATGTGAGCTTATCTGATTGCTGCCACTACCAGTTTCCTCACTTGGACAAAGAGGAAATGGGTGCCCAGAGAGGATGAGTAACTTGTCTAAGGTCACACAGCTTCTATGCATTAATCACAAAAATAACTAATATTTGCTAAGCTTTTAGTACATGCCTGGGACTGTTCCAATCTGTATATTAATTCATTTAATTGTTAAAATTAAATGGGCACATATTAATAGCTTTGCCATTTTTCAGATGAAGAAACTGAGGTCTAAAGGTGAACTGTCTACTTGGAAGGAAGAAAATTAGGATGTGAACCCAAGTTGGCCTGATTCCCAGGGCTGCATTCTTTCCACCAAGTAACAGCTATTCCACCAGGGGTATTCAGAGGACTGATTGGAGAGAAATTCGGACAAGGTCAGTACCTCCCACGCCATCTAGAAATTGAAAGTTTATAAGGCAGTGTCTGCTACTCTCTTTGATTTTACAGAAATAGAGATGATACCTCCCTGTGACAGTGCTAAGTGACAATTCTGAGTGTAAATGTGCTTTTGGCACAAATTGTCCTGTCCTAATAGTCTTGATTATAATTATAAAATAATGGGTTTCTGAAAGGCTGCAAGCAGTTCTGGGAATGGCAATAAGGGTTTAGAAACGACATGTTGCTTATGCGAGAAGTGTTTTGTTGAAAATGAAACCCACGTTTAGGAGAAAGGATGGTGATGTATGCTCTTAAGAAACTTTCTCACTATGTAATTAAATCAAAACCAGTCAGTCGCCAATCTGAGCTCTTGTCTCACACTAACAACACCCCATCTCCCGTGAGCCAAGCAAGACAGGACTGACCTGAAATAACCCAGCCTGGGTTTTATCCACTGCTCCTTAGGGCATCATGCCTCCATCTTTCCAGGGCCCCCGCTGTGAGATGCGGTCACATGGCCCACCTTCTTTCTGGGACTCAGTCTTATCTTCTTCTTTAGATTCTTTCTTGGTGGTCTTCCCATCTCCACAAAAAAGGAATGAATACTGTTCCTGTTTAAGGAAATCCCTGGGAGGCATTATTCGGAAAGAGGAAGTTGAAAATGAGGGAGGATTATATGAAAAAGTTTCAGGGGCTCTGAACTTCTCACAAAATCTCCAGACAAGCTGTCTTTGACTTTATTTCTTAGATGGGTAACAGAAGTCTCTCTCCAAAGGTTAGACAAGCCTCCTCTGTTCTAAGATACTAAAGTTAGATTAAGCTACTTAATCCAACATGTTTTCTTAGGTCTCTAGGTCCCTCTCTCTTTCTCATCTGTTCTGTCTTCTTCTAGCCTCTTCCCTCACCCTTCATTTGCACTCAGTCTGTTTTCACCAAGGACTTCTGGCAGCTTACAATTGAGATGCTTTCAACAGAACTATTAAAAGTGGGAATAATATATCAAGATGATAAAGCTTACCAACTCTGACTTTTAAAAAAGTGCTTGGCTTAAGAATCACTTGAGGTCTTTAATTATATATTTCTATCTATTTTTCCTAGCCTTGTTTATCATCCTTATTGCTGGAAATTCTGATTTAGTATCAGAGGTTGAGCCTAAGGAATCTGTATTTTAAAATATTCCCCAAGTGATTTTAATGCACTGACAGATCTGAGAATCACAGTTACAACAGAAAATGGAGGATAATACCCTACGTTTAATATGATTGCTGGTTTTGTCCTTGAGATTTATTGCTAAGATTCATAACAACCAAGGCAAGATCAACAGAATGAAATATCTGATCCTTCTTGTTACACATGCCTTACTGGTCAGAAAATGTCTCTTTCTTTCACACGGTTACATTTGCTTCTTCTCAATCCCACCAGATCAGACTCACTGGGAGATTAGCCTGGTCTGTTTGATTTTGAGTTTACAATATCCATTTACACATTGTGACCTAGGCAAGTTTCTTTTTTTTTTTTTTGCGGTACGCGGGCCTTTCACTGTTGTGGCCTCTCCCGTTGTGGAGCACAGGCTCCGGATGCGCAGGCTCACGGGCCCAGCCGCTCCGCGGCACGTGGGATCCTCCCGGACCGGGGCACAAACCCGCGTCCCCTGCATCGGCAGGCGGACTCTCAACCACTGCGCCACCAGGGAAGCCCCCAGGCAAGTTTTTAGTTCTCCTAGTCCCTCCTAGTGTGTTGCCAATTTCCTTTCTTCATGCTCCAGGATAGTTGAGACCCAGCATAAACGTATACCAGAAAAACGCCATGGTCTGCCCTGAACTCTCTGAGGCATCTGCTGCCTATTTTATTTTTCTGATTTTCCATTGCAAAATAAATCAAAATAAAACTTGTCAGCTCCACTTTTGCAAACTGACTATTCAGCTTGCCATTGACTCTCAAGATTCCAAAAATGGTTTTCTCTGGGAAACTCCAGGATCTCCTGGGCAAGAACCTGCTGGGCCATTATCAGTCTTCCCAGGATCCTCTTTTTGGTATTGTTGAGGGCAGGTGTAGCAGTGGGCATTGAAGGTTGATATTCAATAGATTTGACCTTTAAACTTGAGACCCTGAATCTCTGGAAGAGACTACTGCTCTCCAGAGGGAAATACTTGCTGTAAAAACTTCTACCTTGCAAGGAGCAGTTTTGAAATTATGGCAGGAGATAAATCTCTGACTGTTCAGCTCACTGCCGGGTCCTGCTGAGTCCTTTCTACACATCACCTTTGACTGGATTGGCTGTGGTCTGTGTCTCGTCCAGGTCTGAGAACCAAGCACCTCAAGGAGCAGGGAATATTGTTGCCGGTTACTGGAATACTAGCTGCTGAGCTCAGGTAAGTGAGCAGAGGCAGTAGATGCATAGTTCAAAACTCCTCTCTGGACTCGAGTTTCTTGCCTGTAAAATGGGATACTTGGGCTGGATCAGCATTTTCCAAAGTGTGGTGTGTTGATAAAAAAAGATGGTTTTATGTGGATAAAAAATGAGTATATTACCTTCAATGATTATGTATATATTTTCATGGTTATTTTCTATTTGTAATAAGGTTTGTGAGTAGTAAGGAATATGATACATTAAAATATATATGTAAGTTTATAATGTGGGCCTTTTTAGGAAAAATAAAACAGAGACCACAATGAGTAATACAAGAGATATGCATATGCGGGGAGAAGTTGAAAGTGCCATGAAAAAATTGTCTGTTGGAAAGCAATGAACCAAACAGCCGTTGAGGGTCAGGCCAGCTCTCTGACATCCTAGCATGTTCACCTCTCCAGGACTATTTCCTTATCTATAAAATGCAGGAGTTGGAGTAAATGTCCTTTCCAGCAATTCCATTCTATGATTAGAGGTGTAACTCTATCAGGCAGATGCTCCAGCATCCTTAACATGTGGTTCTAGCATTTTAAAACTCCTGATACTGTACGAAATTGGGAAACACTAATCAAGCAGTTTTATTCATGCATTTATAATTTTTTTCACTCTCCCTCATTTATGGAAAAGATTCAGCTATTAATCTAGGTGAGGACTAGAGAAAGACTATGGAAGCAGGGGTTAAGACAATGGGATGGTGAATTGCCTCCACCACTATCTGCTTAACAAACACTCGCTGACCTCTTTGTCCCTTGGTCTCTGTTTCTTTGTCTGGGGAGTGATGGTTTATGGAGTCACTTCTATGACAGATATGAGAAGCAAATGAAACAGAAGATTCAAGACATTTTAGGGAAGTGTTATTACATGGGAGTGGTTAGTATCATTCTGGATGGAAAACTCCTTGAAAGAAGGGTTCCTCTTCTGTCCAATTGTATAATCCCCAAATACCTCCCAGCTTGCCTACACGTTTAAAAATCTTTTAAATTAATCCATGTCACCTTTATAAGATTCTTCTAAATTTTAGCAATGTGTATACTTGACTATTTTGAATTATCTTAAGGAGAAAACTACAGTTTGTCTAAATCCAAGCCCTTTCTTATACTATAATGCTTGCAATTATCCTTTCCTTTCCCATACTTGACATTTAAAGTGATATCTCACAGGCTCCTAAACAGTTAGCTATGAAGGCACTGCCTGACCCCTCGTGCCTCTCACCATCTGTAAATTCTTGCCAGTTAAGAGTAAACACTCTGCATAAATTTCACAATTGGCGGTTGGTAATTGCAGAGACCTCTGGTTCCTCATTCCTTCCTGCTCTCTTTCTTAAAATGTCATGTGTGATTATCCCTTCTATCACTGTGGGGCTGCTATTATCCCTCAACCATATGCCACTGCAAACAGCCACCAAAGATGTACTCAGTGGCCAGGCTGCCAGACCTCCCAGGCACTTCCCTTCTCAAGCAGTGAGGTCAAGCAGTTCCCTTCCTGAGCCATGGCATCTGTCTTTAAATAATTTTTTTCCTTTGCCTGATGCAGACCCCTGTCTTCGTTCTTCACTCTTTTCTGGCTCTCAAAACAGTTTTGGAGAAAACTCATCCAATTATCTGGGGTTCAATTCTGGTGTCATTCTAGCTTGTCTAAATGTCACCGCAATCTTCCTTCCTTTGCACCTTCTTATTGGGTGCTAAGCTGATTCTTACCTGGGAAATCCTGTCTCCCTCTCTGCCCTGAACTGACAATATTCCACCTTCCTTACTTTTTGATGTTCTTTCTCCCTTTGCTCTTTTCCTTCCCTTCTTTCTGTGATCTCCATTAACCGCTCTGCATGTCACAGTGCTGACTGCATTCCCCCAAAGAATGTGCCTTTTCTTCTTCTAAAAGAAAGAAAGGAATGCCAGCTTGGGAATCAGACAGATCTCTTCTCTGATGCTAAGTCTTACAGTATCTGTCTTGTCTGACCCAGTGGTAAAATGAGGATACTAATACGTGCCTCTCAGATTTGTTGGCAGTTTAATTAAAGTAAAGCTCTCGCTCTCCTTTTTCTCCTTGAAAGTTTTCTTTTTTACTCATCATTCCATCTAACATTCATGGAGAAGCTACATTGTTGTTAGCACAGTGCAAGACACATGAGGGTGCAGGAATAAATAGCAAAGACCTGCTCTCAACACTGAGGAGTTCAGATTCAATTTGGTGGGGGAGATGTGTCAATAGATAATTCACACACACACACACACACACACACACACACAGAAACTGTTATGCCAACATGGGAGCCGGGTTGTTCTGCCTAGAAGCAGTTGAGGAAGGCTTTACAGAAGAGGTGCTATTTGAGTGGGAAATTTTAAAAGAATAGCTCTGCAGGTGGAGCATAGTGGAAGATGAAGAGGGAGGGGAATTCTTAGACAAAAGAATAGCATGAATGTGAAGCTTAAATCTGGGAAACAGCAGGTAGAAGAACACAGCTATAGCACAAAGAGGTGGAAAGTATATAGTAGAAATAGTTAATTGTGTAGATGCCGAGAGTTAACTGGCATCAGTAGACTCTGGCAAGGTCATTTAATCAGTCTCAGTTAGCTCATCCTTCAGTTAAGGATAGTGTATTAAATGAGTTAATACAAGCAAAGAGCAAGGTTCTTAGCAATCACTCAAAAATACTAACTTTTTGGTATGTGCTTTTGCTAAGAGGCAGGGAGGATACAATCAGATTGAAAGCCCTGGTAATTTAGCATTAACTCCGCTGGATTGTGGTTCCTGGAATTTAGGAGGCCCAAGTTCTCATCCTGAGGTTGCTATACACTTGCTGTGTGAAACTGGTGAAGTTATAATTTAGACTTGAGGTAATGTGACTTGTTATTTGGTTTGCTTTAAATACTTTCCCGGAATTGCCATGACCTCACCCTCCCTTTCAGGAAACAAAATAACATATTGGAATGTTACAACATCAGAGCTGGAGAATCACCATTGTAAAGGGAATGTGTCACTGACTATAAAATTGTTGTCAGTTGTATAACAGAGTTACATAATTTCCCCTTCCCCTATTTTTATGACAAAGAGTCAAAGATTCATGACATGGCAGTTTTGCTTCTCTGGAGCCGACACTCCAGTTGAAAAGAATCCATCACCTAGAAATTAGCAGCTTATGGAGCCAGAAACCAGAGAACATCCATTGAATGCAAAGTTTTATACCAGATGGTGAAAAGGTACAAAGAGAAGAGACAGCTGCCTCCTGTCCTCAAGGAGATGCCAGTTGAGTGGTAGAGACAGAATGTGAAACACCAGAAGAAGAAATCTTCCAAAGAACTCTGTATGAGTACAGCAGCCTCAGGCCTAGGCTCCCCTGTCTCTCTCTGCTGGCCTCCTGTTCTGCCGAATGTCGCAGGAACAGTGAGAGGCGAGGCCTAGAGTTGAGTCAGATCTGCTTGATCCCACTGAACGAAGCTGACTGTGTGTGAAGGAGAAACCACTGGAGTAGTGCGGTAGTAGCAGTCATAAAGTGATATGAACGCTGCCCTGCTGATGATAATACAAAAGGGCAGAGATGGAGGAAAAAGGGTGGGGAGACACGCGAGGGATTAACTGGAGCGGTTCCACTTGAATCTGTTTTATATTCAGGGCTCTGGTTCAGGGTTTTAGCCTTATTTTCTCTCCCTACCTCCTTCCTTCCTTCCTTCCTTCTTCTTCCTTCCTTCCTCCCTCCCTTTCTCTTTCTTTTTTCCTTTCCTTCCTTTCTTTCTTCCTTCCTTCCTCCCTCCCTCCCTTCCTTTCTTTCTTTTTCTTTCTTTCTTTCTCTCTTCTAAAGCTTTTGCTCAACTCTCTATCCAGTGCAGAAATTCCTTCCACTACCATACAACAATAAGAATAAAAACCACACTAATTTTAAAAAGTTATTAATTCCACTTATACTAACAAAGCAGTCTTTGAGCAGTTACCATGTGCCAGGCCCTATGCTGGGCATTTTACATGAATCACCCCATTCAATGTTCCCCCAAACCCCTGAGGTAGGTGTCGTCATCATCCCCATTGAGCAGAGGGGAAACTGAGGCTTAGGGAGGTTGAACGGATTCTTCCAAATCATGTAGCTAGTGAATTGCAGTTAGTAAGGCTGGAACCCATGTGTGCCTGGTCACCAATACTGGGTGGCCTCTCAAATCCCGTCCTCAAATATCTATTATTCATGATCGTTCAGATTATGCTCAAAACGCCAGTGATGAGGCTAAGTATTCCCCCAAGTGCTTCATTTCATTGTTTGACATGTCTGTTGACAGATATATAAATAGAAATATTTAAATTGAGCCCAAATCCACCTCCCTATGCATGAGAGTTGGCCCATCATTTTCACCTGTGATATAGAAAAAGCGCTGAGAGCTGCTGCTTTACAGGCACTGGTGTGTAAAATAAAGTGTTGTCCAGAAAGGCACTTGGAGCCAGACCCTGCCCTTTGCTCAGCAGGAGCTCCTGGCTGGCCTGGAGCAGAAAGCCTTTGCCCTGGGGCAGAGATAGCATTCCGGGAGAAGCCTCCTGCAGAGACTTTCTCTTTTTCTGGCTTGGCTCTTTGACTTTCTCCAAGACACTGACTGAGGTCTCTTGGAGATAGGAGATGCTAAATGATCACACACAGAGGTTCCCTCCTCTGCCATCTCCATGAGGAATGTCATTTGTCTGTGTTGTTCACCAGTTTCTCTCCAGTACACTGGGTACTTAATGTAATGTGTTCACATGAAACAGGGTGATGCATGTAAGACACTCAGCAGTGCCCAAGCACATGGTTCCTGCACAGTTGTCCATGTGGTCAGCTTCAGTAACTAGCTGCTGAGCAAACGTTGAATGGGGCATTGGGAAGCAGTCGTATGTAGTTCTTACAGGCATGGAAACTGGAGGAGGCAACTGAGAATCCCTATCTGGCAGCCTTCTTGTCCCCCCAAGACTGGAGAGCAGAATAGATATAATTCCAGAATTCTGTGCCTACTCATTTAAAACCCTTGACTGAGCTCACATTACTGGCCAGGACCTGAAGGGGAGTGCTGTAAAAACCCAAACAAAGCATGACCTCCACACTCAGGAGGGTCAAGGTCTAGCAGAGTAGACAGGGAAGCATAGCATGATGGCACATTCCTAAAAGTGTACACAAAGTGCTGTGGGTCATCAGGCAGCCAACTGATAACTAGGGCTTACCTTTGTGGATAACTTCCTCTATGCCTGGCATTCTTCAAAAGCTTGATGTGAACTTACTCATTTACTTCTCACTCAAATAGGAAACTAAACCACAGAGCAGCTAACAACTCTGCCCTAGATTATTACAAACCCAGAGGTCACAGAAATGTGATTTGAACTAGTCTGCATCTAGAGTGTAGTTCTTACCATGCCTCTATCTACCACTCGGAGATAGAACAGAATAGAATACAATTTAGAAAACATTTTCTGAATGTCTGCCATGGCTCTGTTCCAGCTAGGGATGAGAACAATGAACAAAATCACTATTCTTAATCTGGTTGAGTTGCTGATTTAGTGGAGAGAGAGACAGATGTGAACTTGTGGGTGACACTGTAGTGTGATATACATGAGGCAAAGATTAGTGATTAATAACGGGGGGTTTAATGACAGACAGACCTAAATCTACCAAGTGGAAGCTGTGTGACCTGGCCAGGTTACTGAACTCCTCTGTTCTTAAGTTTCATCTCCTTGCCTGGTAAAATGAGGATAATGCAGATACATGCCTCAGAGAATTACAATGGGATAAAATAAATTGAGATGATGACTAGAAAGTAATCGGTACACTGTCACATAGTTAAGTCCTCAGTAAGTGATACCTATTATTATAATTATTTTCAATGATAAAAATATGGGTGAGATAAATAAGAGAGAAACCTGGAAAGGAGGTAGGGGACCAGATCTGAGGGACCTGAAATTGCTTAAGGTATTGGGAAATGGCGAAACTCTACTAAGAAGACATAAGATCAGAAATAATCTTTAGTTCGGTCACTCAGGGGATGGTATGGCAAATGGATTGAAAGGAAAAAGATGGGAACCAAAAGACCAGTCAGTAGAACATGAAGGCCATAACCTCAACTGCTTTGATGAATGTCAGAGAGATTCCTGATCTTGTTACAGAAGAAACTGAAAGTTCAGGAGCCCTTGAATCCTTGGCCCCTTTGAGTCCCATCTCATAAAGCACGGGGTTGGGGGGACCTTCAGGGCCAGAAACACAGTCTGTTCTTTTGGGGAGAAGGTAGCAGCAGTGATGTCTCCTGTGGTCTGACCCAACAACATGGTCCCTACTCATTCATCTAGATAGCTGAGCGTGAGATATATATAGAGTTGTGGTGACAAAAGGCAGACGGTAATTTAATTTGAGCAGAGGCACCAAGTGGAAGAGACAGGAGGCCCTTCTGAATGCAGATGTAACATGACCGACTTTATTTTTTTATTATTATTTTTGTATCCCATTGCAAAGACTCAGTCTTGTCATGTCTCCCGTTGCATTTGGCCAAACACCAGAGGGAAAAGAGACACAATCTAGGCCAGTGGTTATGAAAGGAAAGAAACGTTTCTGAAAAAAATAAAAAATATATATATACAGGCCTCTTAGTCCCTTGGAGGGTTGGAAAGAGAAAGGTAGGATTATCGATAATCCCCACGCTATCATTTACTTTTTATGAGCTCACACGTAACTCTCTCTTAAATCCCCGAAACTTGCTGCAGAATACATTAGCCAGAGGACAGTGGAAGAGGTCTGCTTAGAGTATAATAAGTACTGATACAGGCTCGTGTGTGTGTGTGTGTGTGTGTGTGTGTGTGTGTGTGTGTGTGTGTGTGTCTGGTTTTTTTTTTTTCTTCCTCCTCTTTTTTTTTTTTTTTTTCAGTACACGGGCCTCTCACTGTTGTGGCCTCTCCCGTTGCGGAGCACAGGCTCCGGACGCGCAGGCTCAGCGGCCAGATCCTCCCGGACTGGGGCACGAACCCGTGTCCCCTGCATCGCAGGTGGACTCTCAACCACTGCGCCACCAGGGAAGCCCGCCTCCTCTTTTTTATCTACGTGTTCTTCCTCTGCAAATGACTGCTTTGTCAGCTTTTCCTTTGTCTGGATTTTAATCATATGCCTCAAGGCTCCTGAGATTTAGAGATAGGCCAGCCTGGGTCTGATTTTACCACTTCATGCATGTGTGACCTTGAGACAGTCATGGCGCCTTCCTTACGCTCAATTTGTTTCCATGTAAGGTGAGGATAAAGGATGCGTACCTTCTCAGGTTCAGGTGGGATGGATTGAGATAATAGAGGCAGAATGAGGCCATGTGATAGAGGTTCTATAAACACTAGATCCCCACTAGTGACTGCATGGCCCCACTGCTCTCATGGCCTGAAAATCCTCCCACCATCCTGTGCCATGGGCTTCTCCGTGTTTGCAAAGTCCATGCAGGGGAGACTTCTTGCCTCCAGGATTCTCCCCTTCGATGCATCCACTACACCACCCCATGACTGATAGATCTAAAGCTCATTTCTGATCTTGCCCCTTCCTACAATAAAGAGCCTCACCATTTCCCAACACCCAATTTCCATCTCCTCAAAGCCTTTCTATCTTTCAAGGTCCAGCTAAAACTCCATTTCTTCTCGGAAGCCTTCTCTGATCAGAGCATCTACCTGTATTTGTAGATACATTGAACTCCAGTAGAATTTCTGGCCTATAAGGCTCCTTTGGATATTTCCCAAGTACACTCTACAAAGACTCTGCTTGAAACCTGAAAGATAAAGCTAAGGTGATGGATAGAAGTGATAGGGGAACAGAGAGACATGGATTCAGCACAAGCGAGCGTTCTCATGGGAGCCAAACCAACCAATATTGGAATGAGCTTCCCCACAAGCAGTGACTTCCCAAACAGTGCTCAGCCTTAATTGTCATTGGCCCCAAATACTGGTGCAGGGGCTAGTGCAAGAGAAACATCCAGAGGTGAGGCTGAGGCTGCAGTTAGATATGAAATAACTTTAGCTTTAGTTACAGATGCAGAGCTGAGATGTAGTTCAATGGTCACCAACCCTGGCTGATCACCAAAATCTCCTTGGGAGAGGGTGCTTTGGAAAAGAGAGAAATTCATAGACCCCCAACACCTAATGAGACTTTTCTGAATTAGGGACAGGAACTGTATATTTTTTAAAGCCACCTGGGTGATTCTGATAATCCATCAGATTAGAGAAGCACTGAGAGAATCCATCCATCCACCTCACAACACAGGAAGGAAACTGTTAACTTCACAGTACATTTTCAGTCTTCTCTTCCTCTAAGAGGAGTTGAAGCATCTCTTATATGTTGGGGTCAAATATTCCCACATTTAAAGGATTAAATTTAGCTATTACACTAGAATGATCAGAAAAAAAAAAAGCATCATTTCCTCCAACTCTTACCGTGTCTATTTTTGCTTGCACATACATTGTACCAATTTTCCAGGCCCAGTTTCTGGTTCAGTAACATCCTGGAAGCCAGCATTTAGTGAGTGATCTCTGCATCCCAAGCACTGTGCAAATTTCTTGACCTGCATTGCTTCACAGACTCCTACTGACTTCCTCCAAGAAGCATTGTCATTATCCTCATTTTACAGATGAAATTGCAACAGAGAAGTTAATTAACTGGCCTAAGATCCCATGGCTAATAAGGGGCCAAGTCAGAATTTAAACCCTGAGGCATTTTTTCCAGAAGGTACTCTCATAAATATCACGACTACGCTTCAGAATTTTAATATATGTCTGAATATCATTTGTCCGATTCCAATTTTAAACGTGTAACTTCATAGGTCATACTTAACCACTTCCCAATGCCTTGCTTTTCCCTAAGACAGTCAAAATCTTCTTCCAAATGAATCTGTTTTACTGTTTCAAGAAAACCACCTTGTTTCTACAAGTATATTTGTGCGTGCATGTGTGTGTGTGTCTGTGTGTGTGTGTGTTTTGGGGAAAGGCACATTCATTAAAAAAAAACAAAAACATTATGTTTGTCCTTCCCTATTATATAACTGAGATCATACCTCTTCCCACCCAGGTGGGGACTATTCATTGGTGTGCTGATGAATGTTTAACAATGAGCTCTATGGGGACAGGGGTGGGGAATAGAAAGCCTTGATACTGTTCGCTGATTTCTGTGGTGTAAATATTTCCACCATGGCTAATTTCAAGATACCAATATGGGGAGGGGGAAGGGTAAGCTGTGACAAAGCGAGAGAGTGGCATGGACATATATACACTGCCAAACATAAAATAGATAGCTAGTGGGAAGCAGCCACATAGCACAGGGAGATCAGCTTGGTGCTTTGTGACCACCTAGAGGGGTGGGATAGGGAGGGTAGGAGGGAGGGAGACGCAAGAGGGAAGAGATATGGGAACAAATGTATATGTATAACTGATTCACTTTGTTATAAAGCAGAAACTAACACACCATTGTAAAGCAATTATACTCCAATAAAGATGTAAAAAAAAAAAGATACCAATATGAAGTCACTAAGCATGCAATTGAGAAGAGATGCTTACAATCGGCTTTCGGTAGCCAAATGATCAGAAAAGGTAGCATTTTTTCCTCTAACCTTTAAAATACTTATTTATTCTTGCTCACACACAAATCACATCATTTTCCCAGGTCCAATTTCTGGCTAATAAAATCACAGAAACCAATATTTATGGAGTGATCTCTCTGTTCCAGGGAGTATGCAAATCACTTGATATAGTTTAACGTTACCATTGGTTGTATTTTAACATCAAAGAGTATGTGAACTAGATTATGATGCTCTTCTCCGCTGACCAGTGTATAATCCACCAATCCTGATGGAGGCGGGTTGAAATGTGGGGAAAAGAGTGTCTCTAGACACAGGTGCACCACAATTCTAGACTTCGAGTCCTAGCTCTAGTAAAACTAGAGGTATGACTCAGTCAAGACATGTAACCTCTACTGGATCTGGAATATATGGCTAAATGTCTGACAACATAGGGCTGTTAGAAGAATTAAATGATAGACCATATGTAAAATACTGGGCACATTACAAACGATCAATAAATGTTAGCTACCAACTCTTGCTCCTTTCATGAATCATTTATATTTTCTCAATCCACATTTCCCCCTTTATTATGCTCAATTTATCTCCACTGTTCTTCACTCGGAGCCCACATGCTTTGTTTCCTCTTGGTATTACATGTCCCCTACTCTGAGTTGTGATTTCTCTGTATCTGTGCAATTCTATTTTCATCCTTCAAGACTTCCTTTCTAAGCCTCTTAGCTTTTCCCCTTTGTGTTACTCCTTTTTTTTTTCCTCGGGCTGTAACTTCCTCAAGTCATGTATTTCTCCTTCTACTGGGATGTGTGCTCCATCACCATGGGACTCTTAGTCTCCACTCTTTGCTTTTTCTCTATTAATTTCTCACAAAACCCCTCCCTAGTTCTCTTCTGTGGATTTCACACAAAGCCTTCTTTACTGATGTGCGCTCTGTTTGGTTCTCTATGCAAGAGCAGTCTTCGCTGTGTTCTTTATTTCTTGCATCTTGTACATCTCTTGTTCCTGCCTACATTTCCTTCAACCCTCAAGGGCTTCCGCTGCCTCAACTTGAAATCCATTGTCCTTATTTTTCCCATTTCTTCCCCAAAGACCACAGAATTCTTGTTCCATCAGCCCATTATTTGTCTTTCCCTTCCATTTTTCCTGAAACTCCTCTAGTTGGGTGGTTTTCCTTTTCATAATGCAATGGACTCGGGGCAGTTTGCATTGACATATCTGTTTGTGCCATAAAGGTAACACTCGTTTTGGGGGCTGAGTAGCTGGGTTCTCATCACAAACTTGTGGGGGGGGGGGAATGCTTATTTCTACACTGAAAACCCTTTAATAAATCCCTGCACAGCATGACAGTTTACGTCATGAAAAGAACATAAACATGGACCAATCTAGTTGTAGATTCAACTTGTCGCAGCTGTGTGATTCTAAGAAAAGGCATTCACCTCCCTAGGGCCCGCTCTCCCCATCAATAAAATGGGGGAGCAACACAGGGTAGGGTCTAAGAATGAGGCTTTGGAGATTGACACATCAATTCCCAATTACTGGTTCATCTTATAAGCTATGCAATCTTAGGTCACCCACTTCCTCATGTTGGCAAGCACTTCTTCATCTATGAAATAGGTAAATCTCAGAATTGAAGGGAGGATTCAATAAGATCATGTGCATTAAATACTTAACCCATTGTCTTTGCCATCATAGGTACTCAGTCCTGGGATGTATTGTTACTGGAATATTTCTACCTTTCTCAGAAGTGACAGCCCCTCATGCATGTCTGATTTTGTTTTTACTGTTCCTTCCACCTGGAATGTTCCTTCACTTCACCCTGAAAAGTGTCTTCCATGACTCTTTATTTCTTGCATCTTTTGCAAAGCCTTCTCCAACTACTGCATTGCTCTAGGTAGAACCAGTCATTCTCCACTGTCTACTCTCAGAGGAGTTTGTCCATGCCGTTTGTAGGTCTAATCACCTTATTTTGCAGCTGTCAGTTTACTTACAGGTATACCTTTTACACATTTTTCTAGACCTTGAATTTCTAGAAAGCTACACTATGTCTTTTTTTCTCGGTTTCTCAGCACCAGACACAATGCCTAATACATAGCAGGTGCTCAATATATATTTATAAATAACTAGGAGGATGGATGTGGACAAATGGTATGCATTCACTCTAAGTTTGTGATGTATGAATGAATGAAGACAAAGGTTCAATATCTAGAATTGGCCGTAAGGCAAGGGCATATGCACAGGACATCCAGGCTTCAACTCCAGTGTGCAAGACCAGGTCAGACTCAGACCAACAGGTTGAATGCCTTGTTACTGAGGCCTGAGCTGATCGGGTCTTTTCATATTTCTATAGGCCAGACACAGGGCTTGTTCCCAAGTGTGCAGTAGGTTGGAACATGGGGATAGGGTTAAATGGTCTCAGCCTAGAAGATGAGAGCAATTCAGAAAAGGAAGACAAGCAAGTCAGCAGAGTAATCTGGTTTATTTGGCTCTCTCAAGTAGTAATTCGCAGACAATTTGGAGTTTAGACACCCTATCATCTTTCATTTCATTTCCTTATACTTGTACTTATTTTCTCATACTTATACTTATGAAAATAACCCAGGGGAAAAAACTAAACTATAATGGTATTTAGTGAAACGAAAGTGAACTAAAATTACAGTGTCACCCATCCCCCATTCTATGCCGACACTTTTATGAATAAGACCAACTTCTTCCTGACTGTGATGTATCAGACATTCACTACATGGGTTGTTGTGTTGCTGGGGGCATGATTTAATCTATGGAACACAACAGTTCAGCTATTCATTTAATAAGCATTTACATAATACCAGGTATGATGTCAGCATCATGTGACCTATCAAGGATAATAATAATAAAAAAAAGTGATGGCTTGGAAGACAGCCCTGAAAGAGAAGTCAAGGACTTAGAATTTAAGTGTTAGAATTTAAGTGTGTGACTTCACCCCTTGTGAGCTCTGTAATCCGAGACAAGTCACAGGGACTCCTGAGTCTCAGTGTTTGCATCTCAGAAATAGGCATGATAAGAACTGCCTCCTTTCTAATTGCCTCTCAGAGTTACTGAAAAGATCAAGTGAAGGAGTAGTATTTTAAAGAACTTTGAAAAGTGAAAAATGTTAAGAAGTTACAAAGAATGGCATTAAGGTTTTTTTGTTTTTTGTTTTTTCTGTTTTTTTTTTTTTAATTGGTATCAACCAAATGTGAGACTCAGAAATGGAAGCTGATAATGTGAACTCTATGAGGAGCCTCCCAGTTCTGACTCTGGAACAAATTACCTGTGTAATTGTAGGTAGCTCACCTCCCCCATCTACCTCAATCTCCTTACCTTACAACATGAGGTGGCCAGACGAGATAAGATCTAAAGGCTCTTCTAGCTCTGACAGTGCTCTGTGATTCCATGAAAATGACTAAACTTGGTGGTAAGTTATGTTTATAACCCTACCCACCTGGGCAGGAAAGATGGCAGGACAAGACTGCATTCTTTAGGCCTAGGAACACCATGGGTAGATGGAAGACTCAGGAAGGCAGAGATGTCCTAAACTGAACATCAGAAGAGGCCAGTATGACCTCTGGGGCCCTAGGCATATCACAGGTTCCTTCCTTCATTTAAAAAAAAAAGTATATTTTATGACTGTATTGTTACAAAGATGAACATAATCGAAGATAAGTTATATATATATATTTTTTTCTTTTAAGTAAAAAGTTTTAAGTAAACCTTTTAGTAGCCCCATAAAATTGTCATGGATCCTAAGCACTAGTTCTACTGTGTCTAATGGACAAGTCAGCCCTGCTAGGCTCTCCTAAAAGTTGTGGCACATTTTACTCAAAGAACATGGATCTGGACAGTCGACTGATGCTTGCCTCCCTTCTAGAGCAGTGTTTCTCAACTTTGGCACTATTGGCATTTGTACCATGTAATTCTTTGCTGTGGGGGGCTGGCCCATTGGAGGACGTTTAAGAGCATTCCTGGCCTCTATCCACTAGACGCTAGTAGTATATTTGCCCTGGTTGTGACAATTAAAAATGTCCCCAGACATTGCCAAGTGTCCCCTTGGAGACAAAATCTTCCCTGGTTGAGAAACACTGTTCTAGAATAGTCTTTCTAGATGATGTTCTACCTTCTGCTGAGAGCTCACTGTCTTCTCGGGCAATGTTTTTCCATATCACTCTTGGTGAAAGATAAAGTTCTGACATGGACCTGTAAGGCTCTCTCTGATCTTACCCCTAGAAATTCTTTAACTTCGCTTCCTACTGTTCTTCTCGTCACCCACATGGCTTCAGCTTCAGTGTCTTCTGTGCTGTGTCTTGGACCTGCCAGACACACTGCCTTTGAGATAGTTCTTCCTTCTGCATGGAACATGCTCCCCCAGATGGTCCCCTTGGTTAACTCTCTTACCCTCTTCACTTCCTTATTTAAATATCACCTTCTCAATGACACTTATCTTAAAGTATTATTTTAAAAGCCACCCTTTTAAAAGTTACAGCTTTGTTCCTTGGTATTCCTATCCCCCACTTCTCTGCCTCTGTACCTCTCTGTCTCTGTCTCTCTATAAGTACATATTTTTTCCCCATAACTTATACCTTCTAACATACTATGTAATTTATATTACTTAATTATTTACTATATTTATGATTTATTTCCCTTCTTCCCCAGCTAAAATACAAACTCCATGAGGACAGGAATCTTTGTTCTGTCTGTGTTGTTCATCCCAAAGCTGCTACATATTATGTGTTTGATAAATATGCATTGGCTCGAATTGGAAAAAAAAAATATGAATGGAAGTAACGCCCTCTGTCTTTGAACAGGCCCGGTAGGAACTTCTTCTTTTGACCTCAAATCCTCATCTCTGTGCCCCCCATGCTGCGTGACCATTCCTTCTACAGTGCACTTTTGTGTCTCTTCCTGAAGTGCTCCCATTCTCCCTGACCACGTTTCTAGATTCTGTTTGTGCCCCTGTGTTCCCCTTTGTCCCTGAGCTGCCTGGAGCAGCAGAGGGGAAACATGCATGCCAGGGTTTTGAAACAGCAGATTCTTCACTTGTTATAGTCATTCTATTCATGAAAAGGAATGATTCAAAAGAGACTTGGAAAAAGCAAGACCTTGGCATCCCTGCCAGCACAGACAATGACCACAAGAACAGAGGAGCCCCTTCAATCTTCGCGTTGGGAATTATTTACCACTGGAGCTGCTGAATAGAAGGGCCAAGCTATGTGGTTATTATGTCCTCCTCTCAAAGCCGGCTGGGGAGAGGAGGCCAAGGAGCCACTGCAACCAGGGCTGGCATGCGGGGACACCAGGAGCCCACGTCTTTCCAGAGAGACAGCCCTCGCTGACCCAGTTTCAGCACAACATCGCCTGACACAGCACTGCAATCCGCAACTTTAATAACTTGGTGACATACAAAGCAGTTTTGATGTAAAGTGGAGCTGACAGAGCAGCAGAGGGAAGGCTCTGCTTCTCGCTGAGCTGCGTGGGGAATCCACTCAAGGTGACTGCAACCTTCGCAGCCCAGCCAGCAGTCCAAGCCTGCTCTTGCAAACCAGGAAGGCAGGTTTCTTTAGCAGGATGGCAGACATAGGGGTAGCAGAGAGTGAGTGGAACCAACATAGAAGGACGGGTTGATATAGCCTGTCTCTTCTGCTTTGATACATGTCCCTCACGTTCCTGCTCTTCATCATCCCTGCCGCCCCTGCCTTCCTCCTGGCCTCCATCACCTGGGCTATTGTAACAGTTGCATAATATTCTTAAAGCTTGTCCCCTCCATCCATCTTGTTCACAACTGATAGAATGATCTTCAAAAAGCATATCAATGGTCATGTCACTTTCCACATCAAACCCCTCCATGGCTCCCCATTCTTGTAGGAAAATTAATGTCAAACATTAATGCCAAACACAGTGCTCTGTGCTCGGTCTGTGAGCTACATTTTTAGCGTCTTCCACTCAGTCCTGCATATTTTGCATCATTTTTTGCCACCACCACCTCCATCACTTTAAACTCCAGTTTTCTCTTTGTATCTTATTAACCATACACCATACTCCTCATCCCCTAATGTCCTGATATATAAGTGGGCATTTGTGTCCACTTGGATGCTTCCTGTGATGGAGGACTCATTATCTCACGTGACAGCCTTTTCTAATACTGAACAGCTATAAAGCTTCATCTTTCCTTATGAAACACAAACTCTGTTTCATAACTTTCATTTGTTGTCTCCCGCCCCATGTCTGCTCTCTGGATCCCACACAATAGGTTCTGTCCCAGGACTCCCTTCTGAGAATGGAACTCAGTGAATCATATCTTTTCAGCTTCTTATCTGTGCTAAAGTTCCAGGGTCCTTTACCCACTTTTCATAGGCTAAGGTTTCTGCCATCCCAACCCCCTCCATCTTGCCTTTCTGCACCTTCCTCATATATTCAAGATTCCCCTTAGAATCAACAGGGGGAAATAGTACAGTGTGCATCTAAAGGTAACAGTCACAATTAGCAACCGTAATAATAACAGTTGAAACTGTTCTTGGCATATGGAAATGGATGTTTTGAGCTAGGTTGTGCAATTTTAATTATTTATTCTAATATTCATTCATTCACCATATATATTTCTATTGAGCAATGAGGGTACACAAAGTAAAACACAGTCCCTGTCCTCCAGTGCTTCACGGTCTGGAGAGCAGGGGTGGGATGAGGGGGGTAACCATGTAAGCAGAGATCACAACTGAATATAATTAGACCTACGATAGGAACTATGCCAGCATTGAAAAGAGGCCCCTAGCCCAGTATGGGGGTCACTGAAATGAGGCAAAGGGGTAGTGAAAAGCAATGTAGAGAAGCTGCTGTTTGCACTGAGGTTGGGAGGATAATAGATGTTAGCTAGCTGAGAGGGGTGGGCAAGGACATTACACGTGGCATGAACAGCAAGAGGAGAGGCACAGAGATAAGACAGCATGAAGTATTCAGTGACCTCAAAGGCCCTTATGATTCCTTACCAGGGCTGTGTATATTAAGAAGTTGATTCTGGAGTCCAGACTACAGTTCAAATGTAGTTCCAGAACAGAGAGATTACTGGGGCTTGAAATTGTCAGGACAATCTCTCTGGAGGTAGAGGGTCCTGAGGTGGGCCCAGAAGGAAAAACACTTTATGGATAGCAGAGAGGAGGGGAGGTGGACATCCATATGCAAATATGTCCACGTACATACATATGCTTCATATGCATTTAAACCTTCAATTGACTTTCACTTGCCTTCGACTTTGGTTCCCATGGTAACCCTGGCCACTTATTTTTCTTTTAACCTCCTTTTCATTGTTTCAGGATGAGGTGAGCTGCGTGAGGGTTAATCAGTGATGGGAAGACAGGAGATTTTGAAGCAATTATTTGGATTTTTTTTTTTTTTTTTAAGAAAACTGCCAACTTTGCAATTTAATGCAAACTGTCTCTGGTATATTTGCCCTGAAGGATGCTGTGGGGAGAAACAGGAGCCAGAATCCATTTCGTCCCCTCCTCCCTGACTTCTATTATTACTACACACTTACTGCTAATACAGCATCTAAACTTGCAATCCCGGTAACTATGGCAATAAAATGGGTGAGATTCCCTTCCATTATGACTTGAATTGTTAGGACTTTGCAAAGAGCACGTGCGTCTGCACAGGGGAGGGGGAAGACACACTCTGGGGAAAACAGTTATTTTAACTTCCTGTGGAGAGTTGGAGACCATTATCTACTAGTCCACATTCACATGGAGAATTATCACCATACCTGTGGCACAGGATGCAGACAGCGTACCTGGGAGTTACAGTGTACAGGTACAGCTTGCAAACCACCCCTTGTGTACAGGCTGTAGAGCCAGGAGGCCAGGGCTGCACTGAACTTAAAAGACATGGCAGGGCAGAGGCAAGGGAGGAGGATATAATCCAGAGCCCAGCAAACATTCCCTATAAAGGGCCAAACAGACAATATTTAGGCTTTGAGAGCCATATCATCTTGGTTGCAACTATTCAGCTCAGCCTTTGCAGCTCAAAAGCAGCCACAGACAAAATGGAAATGAATGGACAGGGTGTATTCCAATACAATGTTATTTATGGACACTGAAATCTGAATTTTGAATACTCTTCATGTGTCATGAAATAGTATTCTTCTTTTGTTTTTTTTTTTCCAATCAGTTAAAAATATAAAAACCATTCTTAGTTCCTGGGCTCCTCAAAAATAGGTGGTGAGCTGGATTTGTCCCATAGGCCATAGTTTGCAATTCCTCATTTAATCTATGCCACAAACAATGCATTCCACACTAGTCCCTTTCATTATTCTCACCTGTTTTAGCTTATTATTGTTACAGTATTAAGTACTACAAATACTATTTGCTATGAATTTTATTGTGTCAAGTACTATTTTAAGTACTGTAAATATACCATCTTACAAGGCTTAGAGATTGAGTTGCTCAAGGTCATGTAGCTTATAAGAATAGCTGACATTCAAATACAGGGTCTATCTGATGCTTAGAGACACGGTATAGCTTTCTTTCTGTTGACAGGTCAGCCTTCCAACCTGGGAGAATTTCTACATCCAACAGGTTCTGTCACACCCTATTCTCAGAGAGTTGGGCCATGAAGCCTAACAGAAGCACATCGGTGGGAACAGGGCCTAGGACTTTCAAGAGCCACCCTACTGCGATGATCCAATATCCACAAGAGTTCACTGGGAATGGCCTTGTGCACCCCAGCTCCTCTGCCTCCTGATCACCGGATGGTCTTAATCTCTGATTTGCCCTTTGCCTTGACTATGTGTTGTGATATTTACACTTGCCGTTTCCTGGCTTTGGCTGTGTCCCAGGAACAGCCCTTAGAGTTCTGGGCACCCTTCATACACTTTTCCAGCCTCTGCTTCCTCCCTGCCTTTGCTGGCCTGTCTTGGTACTGATTGCTTAGCCTCATGGCTCACAGACTTCCTTCCTTGGCCAGCTATTCTCAAATCACCATGCCATCCCCTCCATGCCCTTCAAGGAGAGGTTCTGGGAATTTGGGATGCTTGGAAGGGAGAGAAGTATGCTCAGCGCTCCTAGCAGAGGATCATTGTCTTCTCATCTCCAAGGAGGCAGGAGGTTTTAATTATTCAGGACACTCCCGGAGGGAAAAACTAGAAACAGTGAGCGGAATTTATAAAGTGGCAGCTTTCTCTTGCAGATCTCATTCTAGGTCACTCAATACACTTTGTGCCACAAGCAGCTGTGATGTGATGGAGAGGACTGGACCAGGGTGTAGGCTTCTGGATTCAGGCCTTTAATTGCTTTAATTGTGATAGTCAGGCCCAACAGTCTTATCCTCCCTTCTGCTGGAACAAAGTGACTCTATGACTTTGGGAAATGCGAGTTTGGCAACAGCTGGCCTTGCTTCTCTTGGCAAGTTGTGCGACCTTGGGAAAACCAGGCCCCCTTTTCTGGACCTCATTGTCCCACCTATGCCATGGGAGTAGTCACCCTCTCCAGCTCCAGAGGCCACCAACTCAGCCTTTCCTGCTCTGCTCCCAAGGAACTGGCACATCTGTTTTTTGGATCCATTACGTTGCAAACGTTTAAGGGATTTTCTCCCCTTTCGGTCCCTAGAAAATTGCTGCAGTTCTTTCTTTGGAAAGAACATTAGCCAAGCCCTGTGCTAAGCAAATGCATTCAGCTTCTCCCTATCTGATTTCTCTTTTTCTCATTTGTCAGCAAAGGAGAAATCTCCCAGCTATTAATCAAACTCCTGGCTGTGGATAGCTTTAATTGCAGAAACCATTGCTGGATGAGGGAGGCTCAACTTTTCCAAAGAAAGCTGGCTGCCTAGTGCAGAAGAGAAACAATTAATTACCTGCTCCCCTGTCCCCAACAGAGATGCAGATGAACTAACAATATTGCTGCTGGCACCAAATCCTCCCTTCCCAATGTGGAGGAAAGCTAATGCTAACTCAGACAGCATTCGTAAAAGTTGAATGCCAAAACAGAAGATTAGTTATAAGGCTCTGGTGGGACCCAGGTTTGTCTCTCTGGCATCTTTACTTTAAGATGCATACTGACAAGCTCGACCTTATTGAGGAGAGCGATTGGGGACTTTGACATGCCTGAAAATCATATTCTCTGAGGAAGGATCAGAGAATTCAGAGACGTTGAACTCGGAGAAAACATTAAGGTGGAGGGAAGGAACAGGTGCAACAAAAATAAAAGTCAGGGTAAAAGGGAAAAGACTTATTTTGTGTATTCCAATGGACAGACTAGAATTGTGGGTGGAATTTACAGTTTCATAGAAGAAAAAATTCTTGGGACTTGGAACTGTGTGCCTGTGGAAAGGGATTCCCCCAAATGTAGTCAGTCTCTTGTCTCTGGAGGTTTTCAAGAACCACTGAGGATGCTGTAAGGCAATCTTTGTATTGGATGGGAGGTTAATTAAAATCATCTTGGATAGGTAGCTGCCCCTCTTTAGGGTCTTGCTTTACTAATATCTTTGGCTTACTTCAAAGTTTTCAGTTCTAGAGACAACACAGGAGTGCGGGGGGAGCAGTGAGAGCTAATGTTGGACTACTTATTTTTTTCTTAAATCTTCAATTGCCACAGGGATATGATAGATATGACACTCTCTTTGGAACTTGGAACTAGGAACTAGGTTTTTTTTTTTTTCTGCATCCCTAATACTTAGCAGATGCTCCGCACAGAGACAGTATTTGAGACATGTTTGAAAAGCTTTTGATTGAGTCAAATTTAAACTTGCACTTCTGGTATGAGTTCTGGGAGGCAATATTACACAGTTTTGAAGAGAATAAACCTGAATTACACTGACCTGAGTCTATAGCTTCGTTCCTTATTTCCTAGCTGAGTGAACCCAGACAGGTGGCAAAAACTCTCAGAGCCTCAGTTTCCTCATCTATAGAATAGAGATACACTCACATACTTCATGGCACTGCCATGAACACTTAATGGGCTTATAAAGGCAAAATGCTTACAACAGCTTGACAAAAAGTAGCAGATATTTATTCAGCACTTAAAACATACCAAGCACTCTTCTATGAATTTTTCACATACTATTTACTTTAAGATTCATAATACCTCTGTTGTTGAATACGATACTAAGGAACAGAGAGGTTAAGTGATGTGCCCAGGGTCACACAGTGAGGAGAGAGTAGCACAAGGATTCTGAGCCAACATTCTTGATCCCTATTAGCCTCTGCTTTATAAGCATTGACCATCATTTTTGTGTTATTATCACTCCCACCTTTCTCCCAGTAAAGGCTAGTTTCCATTTTTCCCTTTCCTTTCTATCTCTGCTACATGTATGTGTACATACTACTCTATTGCACAATGAATTTCCAGAGCACTGAGACTTTGTTTGATTTCTTATTACTTCTTCCAGAGGGTCCCGCATGGCCTTTGCACTTGATAGATGCTGTTTACACGTTAGGTATCTTCACTGAGGCTTCAATTTCTTTAGAGTACTGGATTGGAATCCTACTTCAGCCAACTTGTTCCTTTATCTTCTTTTATTTCACTTGTTTATTTATTTATCTATTTCATTATTTATTTGCAGTCAGAATAACATGTTTGAAAAACACAGGGACTGTGTTTGAATCCAAGCCTCTGGCATTACAGGCCTTGTTAACCTAACCTTTCTGAGCTTTGGTCCCTGGTCTGTGACGGAAGCAAAGTAAAACCTAAGTTTGAAGACTGGTCAGTGATAGTGGGAATGTGACTAATAGGACAGCCTTCTTTGCGGGTGGAAAATTTTCACATTTACTTGCTAATCTGCAAAACTACCAAAGAGGAAATATGTGGTTTAAGCTAAAAAGCCGCTGCAATTCTTGTCTGTGACTTCCCCTCTTAGTCCCCCTGGATTGGGTTTGCCTTAATTCCTAGTAAGCCCAAAGCTTCAGTCTTTCTCTTAAGTCTCTCTCTGTAGCTAGAATGTAGTGAGTCAGGTATGGGGGTGGGTGCGTGCTGCTCTTAATGACTTCATGGTTTTCTTTTCAGTTGCTTAAACTACTTTTTAAATTACCTGTTTTTCAGGGGGTTTTTTGGGTGTTTTAAAATTATTTTTTCAAACCTTGCTGTTCTTTCTTCTCTTGTGTCTATCAGGCTTTCTCAACAGCTTCAAATGGAAAACTTTGAAGTGAGCTTTTAAAGAACTGAAAACTCAGCCCGATGCCCCGAAGTCCCGTGGGCAGCCTTGCCACTGTAACCACTCTGGGTGGAACTCATTAGTGCAGGCTGTTCTCACCAGCGCCACGCAGGTCGGCCACGCCAGGGCTGCCCGGCTTTGAGCCCTCCCGGCGCCCCGGCAGGGATGCGCAGGCATGCGCGAGGCTGCGGGGACCCGCGAGCTCGCAGGGTCGAGGCGGCCCGCGGGGGTCAAAGCGGCCCGCGGGGCCCCGGCTGGCGCGGAGCCTATTGTGCAGCCGGCGCCAATGAGCAAATTACATCGGAGCCGCCTTTCAAGTCGACGACCGCTTTCAAAATGGGGCTTTGAAAGGCTGCGCTCCCCTGGCTCTGCAGTGGAGAGAACGGAACTCGGCTTTGCAGGGAGGCCGAGCCGGCTCACACGTGCCTGCCTCTGCGGCGCTCGCCTGCGTTTATAACGAGAATAAAAGGAAGACTTTGGTGGGTGTTCGTGTGCACGGTTTCCATCCCTTTATTTACAGAGGAAACATTCCGACTCCTGGAGTTCTCATTGGCCATTGAGGGATGAATGGGCTGTCTGAAGTGAGAGCATCGAACGTTTTCCTTTAGGATACATAATTTTTTTTCTCTCTGTCTCTCTCTCAAAACTCAGTGATGTCATTTTACTTAGGGTACTGGGGATTGGGAAGGGGGGAAAACACGCAGATACATGTAAAGATAGGATGGTTCAGAAAGGGAGGGTCGCTGCCACGCAACCCCCTTTTTCCTTGCTTTTGCCTCAGGCCTCGTGGCCCCTAGTTGAATGAGCAGTCTTTCCACACTATAGCGGAGGGGGTAGGGAATTCAGTGGTGAGAATGCAGGCTCTGCAACCTTCCAGATGGGTCTGAATTTTCTGCAGTCGCTTAACTTTGAGAAGATGCCTGACATCTTCTCAAGCAGCCATCCAGCCTTTTCCCTCGGCACCAGAAAGTGGTCCTTTGCCCTTGCACCTTGTGTTTCTGCTCACTCCTGTTTATGCAGGTTCTTTCCAGCACAAAGGTTGAGATTTTAACACTGCACAAGGTCTCCAGTGCTTTCCTTTGCACCAGCACTTACTGTGGCACCCTTCTTTAGCATAACTGCCTTAATATTCTTATGGGTACTTTTATAAACCCAATTTGTTCCAAGTCATCCCTGTCTATATGGGACCCAATTCTTGGTCTTAGGAGCATGGCTCCACCCCTAGGACATCCAAAGCCATTTAGGAGATACTGGGTTAAAAAGGAAATGTAAGTACGCTGCTCCAGGACACTCCTTGGTTTGGAAGAACAATTTCTTACTCGGGGTTTCATAGGAAGTTTATCAGTGAATCTAAGCCCGGAAGAGCATACTGAAATAAACTTTCTAAGAAAAGGAATAAAGCTTCCCGGAAACAGTCCTCAAGGGCGGTCTCATTATCCCCTTCTTACAAGAAAGTGGGATTTAAGGATCTCTATGAATTCCCAAGGCAACACAGAAAGTGGTGACGCCGGAACACAACAAACGTAGGCCTTCTGACTCTTTCCTTCCGCACCTGGTGAACTGTCATCCTCCTCACTCCCATCCCTCTTCCTCTCTCTTCCTGGGTGGAACTCTATCTCCTAATTCCTTACCTCAAACTTTCTGTGCCCTGAAGCCTTATCAGGCTGTGACAGGCGGTCCTGGGCAGACAGCCCACTCAGTATCCTGTGAATAGTAGTTTCCGTTCTCACCCACAAGCTATGCTGTGTACCAAAGTCGTCTTCCCTTTAGCAGGGAGAAACTGTTCATTATAGATGCTCCTGGGCTCTGTGTTCCACAAGACCCAGCACATGTCTTTGTGTCTCGCCCAGCCCAGCACAGAAAGGCTACACTGTGTTTAAAAGTCTTACAAGCAGAACGTTAATTGATGCATAAAAGCCTGTGTCTTTGATCTTCCCAGGACCCGTGGTTCTCCCATGATCTGAGTCCTGTTCCTGATGACACAGGTTGGAGTGAAGCCCGCAGTGAGACTTGTGCCAAAGGCACCAAGCAGGATGTCATAGCCGCTCCCCTCTCCCTTCTTTCCACCACCACTGAAAGCTCTGCCTGTGTATACTGAGCTGTCACTTACACTTGAAGCAGCCCAAGCCCTGGTCTCTGTGGTCATCTCCCTGTTTGGTAATACAGGCCTGTGTCCTCAGCTTTCAAAGATTTCTGTGAGAATTTCTATGCTTCCCTTCCAGAACTGCTCCCTGCCACCCTCTGTATAATTATCCCCTATGGGTCCCAAACCTCAGCTTCAGCTATATGACTCACTGACTTAACAGCTGGATTTCAGGGTTTTGCGGGAGGCCTCATTCATTCATTCACTCATTTATGCATTCATTTAATTTCTCCTTCACTCAGTTATCTGTGCATTTCTTCCAGCATTCACTCACTTTCTTGTCCCATTTTCAGTCTTTATTTGACTCAGCCAAAGGAGACTTCATGTGTAATATGTTGACCAGAATCATTGTAGAAATATAAGGACTCCTGCATGCATGTGCCTGTTTGAATTAGTGAAAATATCTGGAGGGGGCTGATGCAATCACCTAAAATCTGTGTAACACTGCATTTCCCAGAGAGGTGTTCATCCAGGGTTGTTTCAAGGTCTAAGGCTGTCTTTAAGGAGCAAGTCAGCTTAGTGTAATATACAAAGTAAGTTTTTGGAGAGAAAGAAAAACCTGAGTTCAAATGTTGGCAGTGCTACTTAGCAGTGATCTGACTCTGGGCAAGATACTTAACTGCTCTGAGCCTCACTGTTCTCCTTTATAAGAAAGAGGTGCTGATATCTATCTTGCAGAGGCATCATGGGAAAAGAGAAAATGCTTCTATGTACTTAGAACAGGTCCTGGCACACCACTGTTATGGTTGGTATTATTATTACAGCTCATTTGTAAAGGTGGGTTTGGACCCAGCTGGATACCATTGCTGATGAGTCCCTGTGTCCTCTAGGGAATCACAGATACTCTGTTGCTCTCATAAGAGAAAACGTGATAAATGGGCCTTCCTTGAGGAAACCTCCAGCATGAAATGAAACTGCTGGTACTTTAGATGTCCCTTCCATCACTTCCAGTGGGGGAGCTGGAAGCCCATGTGTGTGGGACAGCAGTGGTGACGTCTGGAAGAGTGAGCAGAACAGGTGAAGAGTATGCATGATGGCAGCGACACATGATCAGCTCAGTGACGTCTGAGCTTGCCTGCCTTCATCTTGGGATGCATGCCCTGTTTAAAACATGCACTCATTCATCTATCTTCTTGTAACATATTTATGTTTGATGTGCTAAGCTCTAGACAGATTTCTGGAGAGGCTTTCCCTTACTGCCACTGCATTTCTAACACAGTCTTCGATGGTATTGTTATTACCATTTTTTCCCTTTGCAGCATCTTTGCACTATTCAGAGCACATCTAGTTGAAGTGGGGGGTCAGGTTCATGGAGTCTGCCTACTCAGTCTCCTCAGTCCTGTCTCTTATCCTATGTAGCCTTGCAGGGATTCTGGAGAACCTCCTATAGTTTAGGAACTAAAGTATTGAGACAACACAAGGCTGTTGAAAATGTGAAACCCAGTTTCATGAGAAGGGTGAAATAGTAACCATTTGGACCAACATACTTAAGAGCCAGGACTGGCAGACTTATCAACCACAATGCCAGGTCAGTTTTTTTTTTTTTTTTTTTTTGGCGGTACGTGGGCCTCTCACTGCTGTGGCCTCTCCCGTTGCGGAGCACAGGCTCAGCGGCCATGGCTCACGGGCCCATCCGCTCCGCGGCATGTGGGATCTTCCCAGACCAGGGCACGAACCCGTGTCCCCTGCATCGGCAGGTGGACTCTCAACCACTGCGCCACCAGGGAAGCCCGCCAGGTCAGTTTTGATGGAAGGAGCAGGACAGAGTTCCGGGGTGTGGGATGGTGGCATAGGGAAGCACGGGGGAGGATGCTTTCACACCTCTTGTATCACAGTACTGTCAGGCCAACCTGTGATGTTGGGAAAGTCACATCACTACCAGCAGTGTACCCATTTTGTGGACTAGAGCTTGAAGTTCAGAGAAGTCACCCAGCTGAGAAGTGGCCGTGCTGAGATTTGAAGTCAGGTCTACTTACTTTCTTTCCCATGGGTACTGCTGTGCTTCCCCAGCCTCTTCCCTCCACCTCCACGAGCACTGCATCAGCTGTCCCTCTCATGCAAGCATGGGGAGGATGCACGATCCCAAGAATGTTCTCCCTGCCCATCGAAATGGCCTCTTCTCCTTCACTTCCTGCTTGTTATCCCCTTATCTTTAACTGTGGCTGGCAGATTAGTGTGTGTTTCGGGAAAATAAATGTCCCTTCAATTCTTATGACAGAGATGCCTCATCCTGGGAGAAAAGCCTACACTAGCCCTTCCTAGATCCAACCAGACAGGAGGACCGGAGGCTGTGCCCTTCCTCTTCCCTCAGCTTTCAAGAAGGAGGCTAAAATAAGCAGAGCCAACAGTGGCTGAGGGAAGAGCTTCCAGAGCCAGGGAGGAGACCCTTCTTAGCCACATACAACTCAAAGGCAGGAGAGTGGGGGAGGGAAGGGAGTCTATCATATGAGGCCACTTTCCTTCTCTCTCCTTTGAAACTTGCCTTTCAAGTGAGAAAAGAGGCTGTACCAGGATGAAAGGACAATTATGGCTTCCCTGTAGTCAACAAGAAGGTCAGCCAGCCCCTCCAATTTATGTAAGCATGCACTGTGCAATATGAGGCTTCTCATTTGAGCTTGGAAGTACATGGAAATCCCCAAATAAAAGGAGCCACTGATGAGGAAATCACTCCTTGTTATTTGAGCAGCACTTTGTAGTGGAAAAAAAAAAAAGCAGCTGTCTTGTGCATTATCTGATCTTGTGCATTATTTGATCCTTACAATAATCCTCTCAGGGAAGATAGAGATAAACACCCCATTTCACAGAGGGGCAAACTGAGGTTCAATATGGTTATGGGACTTGCCTAAAATCACACAATTATGAAATGGCAGAGGCAAAATTTAAACCCAGACCTTCTGACTGAAATGTGGGAATATTACTATACCCATCAATGCTTAATTTTATGAGAGTATTTATCTCCATAGTGATGCCATCTAAGTTTGCCAAGGATGGAGTTATGAGGTCAAGTTGCTTACAAGTTATTTCAGTGAAACTGTAACAGGACATTTCTTGTAGCATTTTAGAAGGAATAAAAAAGTTCCTTGTCAAATCAGCAACATTACCTCCAACACTTTGTCTCAGTTTAAGAAAGAAAAATACAGAAAAATGGTAAATGCATTTTGCAAAAGACCATGGTCACATTTAGAGTAAAACTTAATATGTGGGGAGAAACGATGAGACAGTCCGATTTTCTAGGGCATTTGTTTCTTATATAACAGTCTCCTGATTGAGAGGATTTCAGTAGATTGATGAGTGGACTGGGACAGAGCGAGGATACATGAGAAGAGCAAACGGGTTAAAGATGATGAGGAATGGTACGCACCAAGCTCAAACGCCATTTTCCTCACCAGTTGTCAGGTGTATATTTTGTTAGTGTGGTGCTGCTTCAGTTCTGTAGGACTACAAGGCCCAGCTTCCCTGCAGTTCAGTCCCACATACATGCATCAGGACCAGATTAGTCTCAAAGTGTGGCTCTGGACACATCACTGATGGCCTGCTTGGACACTTTCATTGCCACCACTCTCCCCTCCATCGCCTGCTGCATGAAGTCAAAGCATCTTAGCCAAGTATTTAAGGCATTTAATATCATGGCCCTAATTAACCTTTCTAACTTTACCTACTAGAACTACCATTCTTCTTCAGGAGAAACTACTTATTTCCCTGTCCTTCCCTGCTTTTGCCACTTTGTTCACCCAGTCCTCCCTATGCCCAGATCACCAAATCCTAGTGTGTTATACTGCTTTGCCTCCTCTCTCCACACACCTGGGGCTCCTGGAAGCTCACCTGCAGCCTCAGTCCCAACGTATTTGATACATCACAAAGTAAGGAAATGCAAAACAGAGATTAGGGCATTCCGCATCCAACTAGGTTATATGCTTGCCTTATGACCTAGCTTTTGGGCTCCTGCATTTTGCTAAGAGGGAGATTTACACCTTAGGTCCCAGATATCACCCCTGGGTCCCTGTCTGAATTACCTGCACAGCTTGACATTACCAGAGGACTGATTTTTGCTTGGCATCTCATAGTCCTGCCTTCTCTTTTCATGGGACCAGATTTCTTTTTTGGAACACTGGACTGCTGACTGGTTGGTAATAATTGCCTATGAGGTCTCCTAAAACTGACCTCTCTTTGAAGACCCTCATGGCTAAGCAGAGCACTATGTCTCTGTACATTGCCTCTCTCTAAGGTTGATCATTTGTGCTTTCCTACCACCTGCTGGCTGCTGACTAACTCTCTGGATTCAGTGTTCCAACCTGCTGGATTAGATTTTTCCCTGCTGTTATCATTAGCCCAAACGTCATCTCTTCCAAGAAGCCTTCTCCCATCCTTCAGTTTCAGCTGATTCTCCCTCCAAGGTATTTGCTTGGCAGGACTACCATCTTGAAATACGATTATATGCAGTGGTGAGCTGATCAATGCTTGTGAAGGAGATAAAGAGTCCTACATATATAATGTTTTTGTCAATTTCCATGGTAGAAATATTCCCACTATGGCTGATTTCAAGCTACGACCCTAGTTGGAATAGATGTGTACAATGGATTCTTGCCCACCGGTATGAGCTTGCCCCAGCACACTCTGATTATATGGGTCTTAGTCTCATCTCTTGTTCTCTCTCCTACTCTGTTACAGCCACTGGACTTCTCTGACTCTTGAATATGACATGCTCTTCCACACCTCTGGACATTTGCAAATACTATCTCTCTACCTGTCACATTCCCCTTGTCCAATGCCCCAAGCCCTTAGCTTGTATCTGCCTAAATAATATTCATTGTTACAGCTCTGCTTAAGAATCATTTCTGCCTCTAGTTAAATAGCACTTCCACCAGGAAATTGTCCATGCTCCTCCCAGAATGAATTAGATAATCCTGTTGTCTCAACACCTCTTTGAAGAGTTGAACATTTTATTATATTTGTTTTAGGGCTATCTATCAACTAGACCTAAGGGTCTAAGAGGCAGGTATCATGCTTGTTTAGTTCCTCAGTGTGCCCCTACCTCTGTGACTGACACATAGTAAGCTCTCGATGCGTGCCTGTTGACTAAACAATCATCTTTTTCTGGATGCTAAACTTTTATTAATTGATTTCCTCTAAAGAACTGGCATGCTTTTCCTTTATAAATGTTAGATATCAAGCAAACTATTGTGTTTTCCTTTTTGCTTCAGCAGACAGGATGCTCAAGCTGAATTTACTGCTTAAATTTAATAACCTTTATATGCTAGATACCACATATTTAGTTCCACTATTTTTTACATTGGTTTGGTCCTTCTGTTTTGCTTGTATTTGTGTGCTTTTCAATTTCATTGTAGTGATTTTTGAAAGCTGTCTCAAATTGGCTGGGTTACAAAGTAGGATACAGACAAACATATAATTCCTCACTATAGTCTGTTTGTTCCATCGTTAAGCAAACACCTTCACTCTGCCCTAAAGTGAGACCTCACACCAAGCCTTGCAATGGAAGGGAGAAGAGTGAAAGGGTTCGGACTTCGGCTTCAGAATCATAAGGACCCATGTTAGAATGCCAGTTTGTCACCAGTTTGCAATGTGACACCAGGCAACTAAATTGGCCTCTCTGATTTAATGTTTCTTTATCTGTTTCTGGAGGTGATAATGTATTCCTCAGAGGGTAGTTATGGAGATTAAGTTAAATAATGTGCCGGAAGTGCTTAGTGCAGTTCCTAGCACTTGGTGAGTGTTCCGTAAATGACAGATATAATTACAATAATGCTACTGAAGAAGACATGAGTCACTGCAGAAGAGCAGGGGTTTGGCAAAAGCCAGCTTATTTGCTGCAACCCCTTCTATCTTCTCTCATCCTTCCAGTGCAGCCCCTCTGCCCAACCTGCCTCCAAGTATCAAGAAAAATACCAATGTTCAGTCTCTGATTTGCTAAGAGTGCATCGCTAGTTCCCCCGGGGACAATGCCTGGTTGAAATCCTCCTAGTTCCATTTGCTGGGAGAGAAACTTTAATTCTGCACACACAGAAGAAAGGGCAATTTGGCACACTTCATCAATTTATTGCCACCTCAACTGCTCAATTTGTGCAAAGAAGGAGAGGTAAAGACATGGAGAGCAAGCTATAGCATGTTTAAGATTGTATGGGGCCCAAATGTATGCTTATCCCTTGCCAATTTCAGCAGCAACCACTGCCCCTCTATTTGTCCCATCGCTGCCTAGCATGTGTGGTTCTCACTTATTTACCTGGAGCACTGTGTCAGCCTCTTGGGGTCCTAGGAGATGACACAAAGTGGACCCATTTTGTGGCTTCCCAACCAACTATTTTGGGTGAATTCTACAAAGTGGCTGTAGTGACCTCAAATTTTCTCATCAGTTTGGTGTGTGTTTATTCTCAGCATTATTTATCAAACACATATTAAGGACGTGCTCTGTATGGGATGTGTCACAGGCAACATCTCACTCATTAGTAATGTGTATCTTCTATCCCAAATGCATTGATTCTCGTACAATCCCTTAAAATGCCTTGGGTCCCCATGCAAACTTGCTTTTGCTTGTAAACTTCCCCTAGCCTGAAATGCCTTCCAGCCTTCTCCAAGACCAAAATCAAGGCTTATCATTTTAGTTCAGGTTGAGCTGACAATTAAAAACTACCATTTGTTTATTCTTCCAATCATTCTTTCTTTTCTTTTCTTTTCTTTTTTTTTTTTTGCGGTACACGGGCCTCTCACTGTTGTGGCCTCTCCCGCTGCGGAGCACAGGCTCCGGACGCGCAGGCCCAGCGGCTATGGCTCACGGGCCCAGCAGCTCAGCAGCATGTGGGATCTTCCCAAACCGGGGCACGAACCCATGTCCCCTGCACTGGCAGGCTGACTCTCAACCACTGCGCCACCAGGGAAGCCCTCATTCTTTCTTTTAGTGGATGTTTATTAAACATTTACTATGTGCCAGTCACAGCATTTGATGCTGGATGTACACAAGTCCACTAAACAATGTAGACCCTGGCCTCGGGAGCTTATGTTCTACTAGGTGAGGTAGACATTAATTCATAAAATTAAAATATTAAAATATTTACTATTTATGGAGCATACACTATGCATTTGACCCTATTACAAATTTCTTGTGTTACATAATCCTCAAAAGAATTTGAAAATTAAATATGATCATTCTCTTTTTACACAAACAAATTGAATTTTATAGAAGCTCTGTAATTTTCCCAATGTTTATCAGTTGTAATCGCAAAACTGGAATTAGAGACCAGGTCTATATGCTTTTGTTTGTTTGTTTTGCTTTTTAATAAATCTATTTATTTATTTTCGGCTGCGTTGGATCTTCATTGCTGTGCGCAGGTTTTCTCTGGTTGCGTCAGATGGGGGCTACTCTTTGTTACGGTGCACGGACTTCTCATTGCTGTGGCTTCTCTTGTTGCAGAGCACGGGCTCTAGGCACGCGGGCTCAATAGTTGTGGCGCATGGGCTTAGTTGCTCCATGGCATGTGGGATCTTCCAGGACCAGGGCTCGAACCTGTGTCACCTGCATTGGCCTGTGGACTCTTAACCACTGCGCCACCAGGGAAGTCCCCTTTATTGCATTTTAAATGGTTTGCATTTTAGCATATTCTCATATATATTATATATGTGTGTGTGTGTGTCTGTGTATATAGAGAGATTTTGATCAGTTTACGGTTACCACCTATTATGCTCCAGACACTTACTGTATGTAGTGTGTTGACTTGTCAATCAAAGGATTTGTTTCCCCAGTGAACAGTGACTCTTAGAGGGCAAAAATGAAGTCTTGGTCACCTGTGTTTCCCTAGAGCCTAACATGGGATCTGGCAACTGGTAAGTGTTAAATAAATGTTTATAAAATTCCTTTCTTTTTTTTAAAAAAATATATAAATCTGCTTTTATTTCTTTTGTCTTAGGAGACAGATCCAAAAAAAATATTGCTACAATTTATATCAGAGCGTGTTCTATGACATATGTTCTCTTTTAGGAGTTTTAGGGTTTTATGGTTTCAGGTCTTACATTTAGGTCTTTTTTGTTTTTTATAAATTTATTTATTTAATTTATTTTTGGCTGCGTAAGGTCTTCGTTGCTGTGCGCGGGCTTTCTCTAGTTGTGGTGAATGGGGACTACTCCTTGTTGTGGTGCACAGGCTTCTCATTGCGGTGGCTTCTTTTGTTGTGGAGCACGGGCTCTAGGCATGCAGGCTTCAATAGTTGCGGCACACAGGCTCAGCAGTTGTGGCACACAAGCTTAGTTGCTCTGCGGCATGTGGGATCTTCCTGGATAAGGGCTCGAACCTGTGTCCCCTGCATTGTCAGGCGGATTCTTAACCACTGCGCCACCAGGGAAGTCTTTAATCCATTTTGAGTTTACTTTTGTGGACAGTGAGGAAATGTTCTAATCTCATTGTTTTACATGTAGTTTTCCAGTTTTCCCAGCACTGCTTATTGAAAAGACTGTCTCTTCTCCACTATATATTCTTGCCTCCTTTGTCATAGATTAATTGACCATAGGTGCATGGGTTTATTTCTGGGCTCTCTATTCTGTTCCATTAATCTATGTGTCAATTTTTGTGCCAGTACCATACTGTTTTGATTACTGTAGCTTGTAGTATACTCTGAAGTCTGGGATGGTGATACCTTCAGTTTTGTTCTTTTTTCTCAAGATTACTTTGGCAATTGGAGTCTTCTGTGTTTCCATATGAATTTTAGGATTATTTGTTCTAGTTCTGTGAAAAATGCCATGGGTATTTTGATATGCAAAAAAATAAAAATAAATAAAAGCAAAATTAAACAAATGGAGCCTAATTAAACTTAAAAGATTTTGCAAAGCAAAGGTAAGCATCAACAAAAATGAAAAGACAACCTACGGAATGGGAGAAAATATTTGCAAATTGATAGGACCAGCAAGGGGTGAATATCCAAAAAATATAAACAGATATATATACAGTTCATACAACTCAATATCAAAAAAACAAACAACCTAATGAAAAAATGGGCAGAAGACCTTAATAGACATTTTTCCAAAGAAGACATACAGATGACGAACAGACACATGAAAAGGTGCTCAACATTGCTAATTATCAGAAAAGTGCAAATCAAAACCACAATGAGATGTCACCTCACACCTATCAGAATGGCTATCACCAAAAAGTCAACAAATCACAGATGTTGGCACAGATGTGGAGAAAAGAGAATTCTCCTACACTCTTGGTAGGAAAGTAAATTGGTGCAGCCACCACGGAAAATAGTATGGAAGTTCCTCAAAAAACTAAAAATAAAACTACCATATGAAAAAAAAAAAACTACCATATGATACAGCAAATCCACTCCTGGCTATATATCCAGAAAAAAACACAAATACTAATTCGAAAGGATACATGCACCCCAATGTTTACAGCAGCACTGTTTACAGTAGCCAAGATATGGAAGCAACCTAAATGTCCATCAACAGAAGAATGGATAGAAGATGTGGTGTGTGTGTGTGTGTGTGTGTGTGTGTATACACAATGGAACTTTACCTAGCCATAAAAAAGAATGAAATTCTGCCATTTTCAGCAAGGTGAATGGACCTAGAGAATATCATGCTTAGTGAAATAGGTCAGAGTGAGAAAGACAAATACTGTATGATATCATTTATATGTGGAATCTAAGAAATAAAACGAATGTATATAGCAAAACAGAAACAGACTCACAGATATAGAAAACAAACTAGTGGTTACCAGTGGGGAGAAGGAAGGGGCAAGATAGGGGTACAGAATTAAGAGATATAAACTACTATGTATAAAATAGATAAGCAACAAGGATATATTGTATTGCACCGGGTTTTATAGCAATTATCCTGTAATAACTTTTAATTGAGTATAATCTGTAAAAACACTGAATCACTATGCTGTACACCTGAAAAGAATAGAATGCTGTAAATCAACTACAATTTTAAAAATAAAATCATGAAAAAAATATATAAATCTGCAGAATGAAATACTGGACTAGACAAAAATCTTCTGAAGTGGGTCTCTAGAGCTTGGGAATCTGTATATTAAAGATGCACCCCAAGGGGTTTCTCATCCTTAGGCAGAAGTTTGTATCTCTGACCATCTTGCTCCTTAGTGTAGGATGTCAGGGGCTGTGGTCTGGGAGGCCAGAGTCAGCACTGGGGACCAGGGGAAGTTATGGTCAATTTGGATCCTGGGTAGAGACTATTTTCTCTGTGTCTTCTGAACTTGGAATGGGTTAGGGCTTCCAGGTGTTTGTAGCCAAAGATCAAGGCAAAGCTCAGGGGTGTATCTTGTTCCCGAAGAAGGCAAGCAGCAGGTGTGGAAAGTGAAGACTTCAGGGAAGGTCTTACACACCAAGTCTTCCCTTCAGACACAGTGCAGGAGTTAGTGCTGTGGGGAGCGACTTCCTTCTAGGAGCCAGGCTGTCAGCTTCCAGGCCTTTTTTTCTTGTGACATCTGCTCTAGCAGCCAGGAGCTGGGTCACAAGCTTCCTTCCTCTCTTGCTTCTATGCAGCGAGGTCCGGAGGCGATGAGGAGGAGGAACGAGGGTGGGAGAATGTTGTTTATGCAGAGTTTAAGTGCTGTCTTCAGGGTTTGGGAAAATGTAATTCTGTTTGAGCAGTTTGCTGGCAGTTTTGCAACTCATCCCCCTGAATTAGGGACCGAATGAAGTCATTAGGCCCTAATCAAAAGCAGCTAATCAGGAGACAGTGGGAGATATACCAATTAATCGCGGCTGGAACCCAATGAGCTGAAGTACCCAAGGCTGGATGAATAAAAGTAATGCAATTAAGTATCAGTGCCATGCAATGCTGCACAACTTCAAGAATGGGTTATGGGCTGCTCAGCCTTTCCTACCATAGGAGGAATAGAGAACCAATGCCAAGACATGGATGAGTTGGGAAGACACTCTGGAGCTTGCCTTGAGCTTTTTGGAGGTTGAGGTGTGTATAAACAAAAAGTGGGAGAATATAAAAAAGAAGATGGAGGTGGATTTTTATGGATGTGATAACATGGTAATAATATGGGAAAAACAATATAGCAATATGCTTTGATAATTGTATGTGATAATTCCTCATCCATAGCATTTAAATAACTTATACCCAGGTTCTTTATTGATGTATCATTCTCTCCATCTAAATTGTGAAGACTGAGGTTGTTTCAGATGTGTCTCTTGTCCCACACCCAGAATAGAACCTGGCACATGGTAGCTGCTAAATAAACAACTATAGACTCATTTAGTTAATTCAGGGCAGAGCAAGAGTTTAAACTGAGGTTTTGCAATTCCAAATTTTCCATGCCTTTTCCTGTACCACTCAGGCAGAAGGATTCAGTGCCTTTATTTAATCAAAGTAAGAGTTGTTACCTGCTAGTATGCAGTAGTTCACCCCCATTTAAAATGGGAGAAGTGTTGGTGTACGTTTAGAATTTGAGGGTGTCTATGCATTCTGGTTAGTGTGTGTGTACATTTTAGAATGGTTGAATGTCTTCATGTGTGTTTGTGGAGAGAAGGGGGATTCAGTGTGTTGGTATGTGTTTGTATGTATATTTTATTGGGGTGTGTACCATGTATGTTGGAAAGTTAAGGCAACCGTAAAATTTATCATCTGTATGGAACATATTTGAGAATGAAATGTGTGTGTGTGTGTTTGATAATTACACCTGGAAAACAGGAGAGACCCACGACTGACACAGGCAATCCAGGATATTTTGACACCTGTGTGTGTGTGTGTGTGTGTGTGTGTGTGTGTGTGGTGTATGAAAGTTATGTCTCTGAATGGACATTTGTGTGTATTTAATTTGGTGTGTGTTATTGGTGTCAAGAATTCATAAGAATAACAGAACAGTAGAAGTTGTTAAATTATTCAGGTCTTTCTCAGGTTGTAGATGTATAACAGAGGCATTAATAAAATTGATAGGGGGCTTCCCTGGTGGCGCAGTGGTTGAGAGTCCGCCTGCCGAGGCAGGGGACACGGGTTCGTGCCCCAGTCCGGGAAGATCCCACATGCGGCGGAGTGGCTGGGCCCGTGAGCTGTGGCCGCTGAGCCTGCGCATCCGGAGCCTGTGCTCCACAACGGGAGAGGCCACAACAGTGAGAGGCCCGCGTACCGAAAAAAAAAAAAAAATTTGATAGGTAAGAGCAGGTCAGCCACAAAGAGATGAGGTTTTTTTTTTTTTAAAACCAGATCAATGAACTGAGAAAAGAGGCCATACATATCTTGTGGTGACAAAAAACCCACATGGTTAAAAAAAAATGAGCACAGTCAGTGAGGAGAAGAAATGTGAACTACATTGTGCTAGCAAGTGTCTTTCATGTACAACATCTGCTTTGCTGTGTCCTCTCTATGCCTCCTGCCTTGTTCCCCATGAGTAACTCCAGCTTATGATGGCCAAGATAGCTGAGACCTTTTATCCTCTTACCTCAACAGTTTGGAAAAATAGCTCAGCATGACCTCCATCATGTAAGAGACAGAAAAAGGCTGCTGGAGAGAGTTGGCTGCTTCATTTCAGGTGATTCAGGAAAGAAATCCCAGGGATGCTCTTGGTATTCTTACTCCTTTTCAGACTGCTGCCCCTGAGTCCCTGGTTTATACATGCACCCCCTGGGGCTGGGAAATCCACTTGCTTAGTTCTCACTGGCTTTGCTGGGTGTAGCAGAGAGGTTGGAATAGTGTTCTTCCTCCTACTCTACCACATTGATGCAGTACTTTCTCAGCATCTCCATGCCCCTAATCATCCCTTTTTCATGCACTCTCTACATGTTCATAGCAGTGGAGTATCTGTGATTGCTTCTAAATGTTATACTACCAGTAGTACTAGCTATATTGTAGGCCATTGAAAGGTGGTGTTTAATTGTCTCCTTTTGAATCTGGACTGGCTGTGGTGACTTATTTGAATAGGAGAATGTGCCAGAAGTGACCTTCTGCAACTTCTGAGGCTGTCTCATAAGGGCATTGTGTCTTCTGCTCAGATCCCTTTCCTTTCTGGGAAACAAGTTGCAACTCTGAGAAGTCCACAACCCTGGAGAGACCACACTGGTCTATCTGGTCTTTGTAGGCACTCTGGTCAACAGCCTGAGCTAAGCATCTGGCTGACAACTAGCATCCCTTTCCTACACAAATGCCATCCCAGCTCAGGTGCCAGACAAGTGAGTGAAGAGGCCACCCTATACGTGGACATATTATATCAGTCAGTGTCACATAGACAATCTGCCCAGGTGAGCTCTTTCTAAAAAACTGATGTTCAAAGTAAAATGGTTGACAGTACTAAGTTTTGGAGTAGTTTCTTGCACAACAATGGATAGCTGGAATAGCAGTGCTAGAAATAGCTACGATATGTTAAGCCATTGCTCTTTGTCAGAGACTGTTCTTAGGAATTTATATACACTATTTCATTGTATCTTCACAATAATCTAATGACTTTGGAGCTTTTATTATGCCCATTATACATATGAGGAAGTTGAAGTGAGGAAACTGGCTTAGATCACACAGCTACTAATTAGCAGAGATGTACCAGACTGGAACTTTTTCTTAACCACCTCCCTCCTTTATAGCCCTGTGACTATATTAAGGTCAACGTGTAGGGACACATTTTTTGTTTTGCTTGGAATAAACTTCTCAATCACTCCACTTTAACTGACAAGTTCCTTCTAATCCTTATGGTGTAGCTTTGTAACCTTATCTGTTTCATACCCAAATCCATGTAGATTTCTGACAGCAGGTACACAGGCACTACTGGTACCAGTGGAATGAAAACAAACAAGTTACTAAACCTCCCTGCGGCTCATTTTTCTCCTCTGTAAAATTGGTTAAACTGACTTCCTTACAGGTATGTTGTGAAGATTAAATGGGGTGAGAGATGCTGAAATGTGTCCTATATGGAGGACCAGGATGCACACACTAACTGTTATTAAAGCTGAACTACAGGCTGAAAGGATGCACACTATAGTCAATCACATTTCACTGTGTGTGTGTGTCTCTGGGTATACAGAGTTGCCTAAGGCACTACTTGTGTCCTCAAGGAATTCATAGTTCAGTGGAATGGAAGACAAGCAAAAGAACAAACATGTTAATGAGATTCATGGCAGGATAAAGGGAGGCACAGAGTGTTTGAACCTCAGAAAGAGGCCCTTAATTCCTTTGGGATGACATGTCCTGAAGGATTTCTTGGACGTGAAATGAGCCCTGCAGGATGAGAAGGAAAACCAGATATTCCAGATAAGAATGAGCTTGAGCAAAGATGGGAAGGAATCCAAGAGTAGGATGTATGGGAAGATCTCTAAGTAACCTGGTTACTTAGAGATCTTCCCATAACAGGATTCAGGTGAAGGTGGCCTGGGGTAGAGGGGCATGGGAGGGAGTCAGAGAGAACCTTGAATTCCAAGCTGAAGACTTTATGCTAAGGTCAGTGAGAAGCTGTCAAAGGGTTGAGAACAGTGAATCAGGTGAACTGATCTACATTTTTAAACAATTATTTGGGAGACTGTTTGGAAGGGGCAGGACAGGAGGCAGAAGACTGACCTAGAGGATTTTGTAATATTCTAAAAAAAGGTGATGATAGTGTGATCTACGGGCATGGCAGGGGGCATCAGAGAGATGCCAAAGCCAAAGGCAAGAAGGAATTTTGGTGGCTGAGTGGCCAAGAAAAAAAAAAAAAGATGGGGGAGGCCTCTGAGTTTGTACCCTGAATTCTGACTTGGGTGACATAGTTCATGGGGGGACCCCACAATCAAATAAAACTAAGAGAATGAAGAAGGAAGTTCAGTCCTTCCCACCCCCCTGGGGAGGGGCTATACAGTGGGGAGAACAAGGTGTCCCATGGCCTCCACTGTGGGAGTCACAGGCCCATAGAAGCATCAGTCCAAGTATTACAGTAGGTCCGCATCTGTGATTAAAACTGAACTCTAATTGTGCCAGACCCACTCTGGCATAATGAGTGTGGTTTTTAACATAATGCAGTGCTGGAGTGAAGTTGTCAGAAAAGAAGGGGGTGGAGAAGGTAGTCTGTGAGACTTCAAAGAAGAGAAGATTGAAGGCATTTTATGTGGCTGGAAATGAGTCATTTGTCAGCAATGCCAACGAGCTGTCAGCTCCACAGGGAGAGATGACTGGGCGCCCTGGGAGGAAGGCTGGTGAAGGTGTCAACCTCCAGTCACCAGAGGCTATGTGTGGGGTAAGAGGTGTCAGTCACATCACATCCCTGTCCTGACCTGGGTCAGAAGGAAACCAAGGTCATGTCAGAGCATTTAACATCGTAACCAAGGAACCTTGTAACCTGCCTCTGTCAGGAGGGAACTGATGTTCTCAGCATTATCAAAGACAGTTCAGAGCTTTACTTTCCCAGGAGATTTGCACTTTAAAAGAACAGTGAGAGGGCAACACTTTTAGGAAAAAGAAAGTGAGAGGTAAGAGTGAATTGGTGGCACAGAGAAGGGACTTCTGAGCGAGGACTTGCCTAAGGTCAGTGAAAGTACCGCGGAGGTGAACACCCTTCTCTCTATTCAACTGTCAAGGTTTGGGACTGGGAGGAAGAGGGGGCCCTCTGAGTCCAAACAGCTTGGAAGCCATTCCAGTGAGTGATGATCTTCTCTAGATGCAGGAATCCTGCTTTTTTAAGCCCTTGCATTACCCGTTAGCTCTCTCCACACATAAGCCATTTATCTATCACTTGGGCATCTGAGAAGCAGGCTCTTCCAAGGTGGTCTTCCTGCTTCCATTGCTCTGATCTAATCCATTTTCCTCCCTGCAACCATTGTAATCCCTTTAACATAAACTGAATCTTCTTCCTGCTCAAAGTGTCCTCCCAAGCTGCCCACTCTGGTCTCTACCAACCTGTTCAATTTCAGTCTCAATCCAAACACCTCCTCCCTTGTTTTCTGCACTTGTCCTTTTCAGTTCCTTGAACACCCTGAGGTTTTGCCTCTTTCCAGATCTTTGCCCAGACTCACCTCTCTTCTGGTTAATGCCTCTTTATCCTTTAGCTTAGTTTAAATAACCCTTCCTCAGAGATGTACTAAAGGACTCTCAAATTAAGTTGTCCTTCCCGCCCTCAACACATGCAGGTTGCTCTGTTCCATAACATCTTATTTTCTTTTGTAATATTTGTGTTTATTTTGTTGTTGTGATTGTTTATATTCTGAAGTATCATTTTGACTCTGAACTCCAGACGAGCAAGGATAATGCTTGTCTTTTTTGCCACTGCATCAACATGCCTGGAATGGTGCCTGATATAAATGTTCCACAAATATTGGTAGGATGACTAAGTGAACAACTGAATAAATAAACAGCCCTTCAATAATTCTGGTAAGCAGAAAAGTTTGGGACTCCATGCACCAGATGACGTCACAGAAGTACCAAGTGGCTTGTGTAGGCAAAGAGACAAGCAAGGAATCAAGAAAACTTACTGATAACTTTCCTGCCACTTTACACTCCCGTTTCTCCTTCACACTTTCTGTAGCAGGATAGCTTTGAGGGAGTGAAATTACCGAACACTTTCCATCAGACCAGTGGTTCTCAAAATCTCTGGAAGAGCTTATTAAAACTCAGATTACTGGGCCCCTCGATGTTTCTGGTTCAGTGGTCTGGGGTGGGATTTGAGCATCCTTATGTCTAAAAAGTTCCCAGGTGATATCGATACTGCTGGTCCAGGAGCTCATTAGACCATAAACTGTAAAGGGCAAAGACTCTGATTGTCACATTTACTATTGTTACATACAGATGCTGTCATATAAGCATATATATATTTTTACATATACTCTCAAATAATATTTGTTTGAATAAATGAAAGAACCTAGGTGGCCACCTGTGCCCACTGTGTGCTTCTATCCCCGGGGCCAAGTCCTCTCCTCCTATTCATCTCTATTCCATGTCAGATGATCAACACTATCCCAACCTCCCACTCCAGCCATCCACTTGACCTTCTCTAGGGAGCTTTTATGTTCCACCATCCTCCAGAGAAACATGATCTGTTCTTATTTCTTTAGTTTCTATTAAGGCCCTGATGATACCCGATAAGCCTCTTCAAGTCCCTGTTAATGAATAAAAACAGACCAACATGTTACTTCTCTAGAGAGAAATTATATTCTAATATCTGATTGAATATTTGCATCCAAACAACACTGATTAATAGTGGTGGTCAATATGTACAATCATAGCTTGGTGGCTGAAATAAGCCTTCACACATAGTATTAAAAATGTTTTATTTAGCAAGCCTTTTTAACGTAGCATTTAAAAGATTGTGGGGTAGGTAATGATAAGACAGCTTAACAGTAGAAATTACTTCTCTGAACTTTAGAAACATCCACATGTATGGTATTAAGTGGTGTGTTAAATATTATAGCATCTTATCTATCCACAAGGATCTTTATTGAGAAAATATTTTGATATGGTAGGTAGATTTGCCACTTATGTCTAAAACAATAAATGCACACATACATACATAGGTATGGATAAAGGCAATGATGCATATGTGTAATTGTTTTTTGCTTCATAAAATTTTAAAATTTCAGTTTTTCTTACCTCAACCCATAGACTTCATATGAACTAAGTTTTGTTCTATTAAATGGAGCCTATTACAACATGCGTTATCTATTCTTATACATGTTATATTGTGCCACTTGCCTCAGACTCATTAAGTAAGTATTTAGTAACATTTCTTAAGAATGATTGTTGCTCGATCAAGCTGGAAACTACTGGGACTTAACGTGATTTTTTTTTTTTTTTATGACAAAGCATCACAATCCCTGAACAGTTCACCAGGTTGATTTAATTTAGTCACTTCCATGCTTTCCTGTAGATCTACCCTAAATCCCTAGCTGAACAGTGATAGAAATTGATGAAATGTTTTACCCTATGTCACATATACACACGAAGTTCAATTTCAGCACTGATACTCTCATCTACACGTTTGGTTATACTTAGGGAAAATCAAATATTTTCTTTCCTCTTGAGCCAGATAGGTACTTCTGGCTGTGAGAAATGAAGAGGAAAACTAATGCACTGAACACATGCCATCTGCAAGGTTCTCTTTGTATACCAGTAATGGTCCTCACACCAACACCGGGAGATAGATATCATTTTTCCTTTCAGGCAGACTAAGCAAAAAGCAGGAAAAAAAAAAAAAAGGAAAAGGGAAGGACTGAAATCATATGCTTGAGGTCACATATGTAGCAAATGGCAAAGAATAAAATCAGAAACAGGTTTGCTTCTAACTGAAAACCATACATATGTTTTAGCAGGGTCATTGCCTGCAGTAGAACTTCTTATGGAGGCTGCACATCAACTTTGAGAATAACCAAGAAACATGAGTCATTGGAAATAGTCTTTCATTTGTTTAATTCCAAAGAGACTGCAGTATCTTTTTCTCTATTAATTTCAAGATAAGGATTTGATACCACTTTTCTGAAACTTCTCTGAGATGTCTTCCATTCCTATCTCCTTTTTGTTTTATCTAACTTTGAGAAGCAAATTCAGCCCCTCTAAACCATGAATCCTTCTCTGATTCCACCACTGTAAGTAACGTTCTTCATTCTATTATCCTAGACTCCTAGTGCATTTCATCTAGCATTTAACATTTTGAAACTTGACTTACACCTATTTATTGCCCAGGGATATTAGGGTTGATGGGAGAGATGTAGGAAGCTGAAATTTAGGATCAAATCAGTGACATTAATTTCTTTTTCAATCTCTGACTTCCAGAGAGAGATGGAAAATTATTTAATTGGTATTTTCAACCAATTCTCTATGAAGCTCCTTCCTCCTCTGCTAAATAAATGGGAATAATACTACTTTTAATGCCTCTTTCACCAAGCTAATGTGAGTATCGAATGAGATAATATAAGGGAGAGTGCTTTTTAAAAAATCCAAATCCTGTAGTTAGTAAGACTGTTAGGGTAACAAGAAAAATCCGTGAATCCATGAACTACCTGAAAAACTTCTCTTTAAGTTAAAACTCTTAGGAGACTGTCTGTGTATTATAATATATGCGTTTCTTGTTATGCTTATCCCTACATTCCTAGTAAAGTCTAATTTATTTGTACATCTTAATATTTTGGAATCAGTAAAGATTTTAACAAATACCAGACTATTTTAATAGGTTTTCTAGGCAATAAAGATGGAAAACAAAGTTACCAATAGAGGCAGAAAAAAAGATGGTTTAAACTATTCAAGAAATCAGACATTATTCAAGAGCTCATAAAATCTATTTAGCTGTATCCAACTGCTTGCCAAGAATACACAAATCATTCTAATTTATATTCAGTTTTTGATATTGCAGTAAATTTGCATGTACTAAAACAGCATTTAAAAATGAGCATAGTCTAAACCCTTCTTTTCCCAACATAGAGAATTTGAAAACGTCAGCAGACTAGTAGGACTTAGTCTTCCCATCTGTAAAATTAGGAAGTTGAACCAGATCACGAATAGGAAGAACATGGCAAGTTGGTCCAATACTGTTCAACTCCTTGCCCATGGCAGTCATCACTAGTGGAAGAGAGCACTTTCCCACTGAGCTAGGAAGGAGCCTCATAATCATTCTCTCCTTACTGCTCCGAGCAGCTGCTATCAATCAATTGGAACTTGGCTGTTGGAGGATTAGATGATTTCTGAGATTTCATTGTTTAACTCTGACACTTTCAGAGTATATATATGCAATGAGTCTGGCTAACTCCTAAAATTCATTTTGTTAAAAAACAATGTGTTCCTATTCTCCAGAAGGTGTTGACAAATTTCAGTTGGTATTTCTCATTCAGTTGTCTGTCTTCTCTGTTCCTCATTTTGTGAATGGTACTGGTATCTCTCAGTAGGAAATGCCAAGTAAATGAAACTGCCCAGCAGGAAACCCTGTTTGGCAATTCTAACAAGGCTTGAAGAATTGGTTTCCTCATTAGAAACAATGAAAGTTTCCTATCTGGTGAATATGCAAGCTCTGGGCACTGATCTGATGGGGTTTCTCTACCTAAACAGAATATCGAAGTATAAGGATAACAAATGAAAAGCAAATACTTGGTAATGATGGGATCTATCATTTACCTTGCCTATAGGAGATAAAAATTCCATTTTCTTGTCATGCATGCATTACCTGAGTTAACACACTTTAGTCCTAAGATTGGAAAGATTTTACCTTCTGAATGGAGATTACCACTTCATGAACTCCTACTATGTGCCTTCATGTTCATCATTTTATTTAAATCACAGTAATACTAGTTAACATGTATTGAACCTTTCCCATGTGTCAGGGGCTGTTTTAAGAACTTCACTTGAATTAGCTCATTTAATCTCCACAAGAGCTCTATACAGTAAGTACTGCTAGTATCTTTAACAAATGAGGAAATGGAGGCAAAAGAGGTCAAGTAACGTGCCCAAAGTCATACAGTTATAAGTGGCATAGACTGCAAATGAATCCATGTAGTCTGGCTTCAGAGTCTGAGCTTATAACCACCATGTTTTATGACCTCATGATGTTCCAAAGGCGTGGTCGTTATGTTTATTTTTCTTATGAATAAAGCCAACTTCAGAGCCTACTCCCTCCTAGCCAGAAAGTGGCATAGCAGCACCAGCAGTTTTCACCTGTCGTCTCAGTTTATCCTTGCTACAACCCTCTGATGTAGATGGTAGTATTTTCCCCATTCATTTTTTTATTTTTATTTTTTGGCCACGCTGCACGGCACATGGGATCTTAGTTCCCTGACCAGGGATCTAACCCGTACCCCCTGCATTGGAAGTGTGAAGTCTTAACCACTGGACCACCAGGGAAGTCCCCTTCCCCCATTTAGCAGATGAAGAAACAGAGGTTCTCAGGGGATTGTAACTTGCTTAAGATCACACAGCCAGTAAATGGTAGAGCCAGGCTGTGAACAAGGCAGTCTAACTCAAGGGTTAACATGATTCCAGTTCTCAAGGAGCTAACAATTAGATCTAAAATAAGTGACAATACAGAGGTGAAAAAAAAAAGTCTTCCAGGTCTGGTGGACCAGAGACATCATGAGGCAGTGAGAACAGAGAGTAAGGGGCTCTAAGAAGGATGAGAATTGTCGGGGCAGCTTCAAGAATGAGGGGGAACAGTTAACTCTTTAAGAATAAGCGGAGGGTAGGTTAAGGGGTCTTCAGAAAAGGCAATTGTCATCATCAGCTTGGGGGGGGTGTTTGCATGTATGTGAGTCATAGTTAAGGATGGGTAGTAAGGAAATGAGCACCTAGTAGTCAATCCCCTAGGGGCACTAGTAATTGATTAATAAAGGAAAGGAAAATTGAAGATGTTTGTTCAATATCTACTTAATTACTACTTCAGATGCAATGAAAATGTTTCTGAGCCTTACTTTGGAGCTCAGACAGAAAGATTCTAGAATTTACTTTTCCCTAACTCCTATTCATTTTCTCTTTTCTCTTCTCTCTACCTCTCTGCCTCACTTCACCACCTCACAGTATTCTTGGAACTACTTTTTAGCCCTTAACAGAATTCTGTTTTTAAGCAGGGCTTTTAGAAACGGTGACTCTTAGTTTATTTTCATTCCAATTTAGGCTTTGACATCTGGGCAGTAAATTGCTTTTAAGTTCATTCCTGCCAATCCCCCTGCCCTCATTTTGCCATTTTATGCTTTTCCTCTGCTTTCTGCTATATATATATATCCACAAATAAAACATATACATATACAGGTTACACACACACATTCATTGCTTGCTGACAGTTTTGGGGTTTGGGAGTTGCTGGGGTTTGTTTCCCAATCATAAACAATGTTTCTATTCTACTGCCATCCTCTAGAGAAGACCAATAAAATTTGACTCATGAAGGGGGGGGGGGAATCCAGGAGGTGAAAGTAATATGGGGAGAAAATGAAAGAGATTTAGTGCAGCTATCAACCAACTGTTGTGCTGTCTTTAAGAGTCTGTTGAAACAACATAATAAAAGGTAATAAAGGTTGGATTTATAGCCTACCTGGTAGAAATGGCTGCCTGTTTGTATCTTGCCCACTCATAGCCCACTGAGGGTCTTTGTCTTGGGAGTGGGATATTTTCCTCTGGAGCCATCTCTCTACCTTGGACTTAAGATGCATCAGGTAACCCTGAGAGCATCCAAATCAGATTGTCAAGTGAGTTAAACATCCTTCTAGCTCCTTCCTTTCCCCCCCTTTTTTCCTGGGATTTAATAACCCAGCTTTCTTTCTTTTTTCTTTTTTTTGTATTTATTTATTTATTTATTTATTTTTTAACATCTTTATTGGAGTATAATTGCTTTGCAATGTTGTGTTAGTTTCTGCTGTATAACAAAGTGAATCAGCTATATGTATACATATATCCCCATATCCCCTCCCTCTTGCATCTCCCTCCCACCCTCCCTATCCCACCTCTCTAGGTGGTCACACAGCACGGAGCTGATCTCCCTGAGCGATGCCCAGCTTTGTTTGTTTCAAAAGCTGTTACTTGGTTCAGTTTGCCTAGGAAAGCCCTCAGTGATTCACTGAAATCGGCAAAGAGAACTCTGAACCTTGAAAATGGTCATGTCAGCTTCTGGGGGATCAAGGGCTTATCATTTCTCCCTTCAAGTTCAAATAAATGTCCATAAACTTCTAAATCAGCACTAATCGGTCTCTCAAAAGGGAGGCAGTGCACATTCCCCAGGGACTTTGGGAAAAACCAAGAATCAGGAGGACAAGAGAAAGGGTGATGTCTTCCCACTAAAGGGTGAGGACCACAGTCCAGGAGGCAGCTGGGACAGGGGTTAATCTCCTGAATCTATAGTATTTTCTGATACTTGGCAGTTGATCAGAAGATTGAAGCTTGCTCATTCCTTCATTCATGGAACATTTACTCAGCATCTACTTTGTGCCAGGCCTTGTGCCAGTGACAGGGCTACACAAGTGAATCTCCATCCTAAATATTCTAGCCCCCCAAGACACAAGATTATATTGAATAATGCAGCATCGAAGTCCATAATGTTGGTATATGTATTCAGGGCTCAGGAGGTACAAAGGGGAGGTAGGACCAAGCCAGCCCTAATTGTCTTAGAAAGCTTCACAGCAGAGCTGGCCCTTGATCCTTGATTCAAGTATTTACTTGAATAGATAAGTGAATTAATACATTGAAAGAATAGGGAGGAAAGAGGAGTCAGAAGTTACAAGTTCAAGATCTAACTACCACTCTATGTGAGATCTTGGGCAACCCTTCTTCGCACCCTGAACCTTAGTTTCTCCACTGAGATATTTGTCTGTCTCTAAGTTCTATTTCTCCTCTGACATTCCAAATTACATCAAGCAGAGTAAAGGGATATAAACAAATGTCCAGATCTGGGTTTTTGGTAATAGGTCCAAGATCTCTCTCCTGTCTCTCTAGAAAAAAACAGACAAACAAAAAACAACTCTTCATACTGTGTGTTTTCTCACTACTTGTTGGTCTAGCTGGGTAGCTCTCTGAGGCTCTGATTCTTTGCAAGACAGAAGTTATAGAAACCATTCTCCATTCTCCACCCCTGAAAGGTGGTTGAAACCAGGAAGGAAGCCAGGAAATTCTCAGGGGAAAGATGGAAATGGAGCCACTGTAGGAAGACGGGGGCGGGACACCAGTAGCAAAGCACTGAGCCCCTGGAAGAGAGACCTCATTACTAAAGCATGAGTCATGGTAACAGTCTGAATAAATCCCCATAAAGTCAGGGCTAATTGTGTCTGCTGGAGCCCACATCATGCCCTCAACAGGAAGCCAAGGCTGTACTAATTGTCAAAGCCAATCAGAGGGGCTGGGGAGCATGAAACGAAGAATTAGTTCTGGGAGGTGAGCCCCCAGCGTCTCTGGGGATCCTGGCTCTGCCTCCTGGCTGGCTAGGGCTCCTCAGTGGGAGGGCTGGCCGACACAGGGACAGCCAGATAGAGGGGCAATGCTCTTGCAGGGGGGTCCACAGCCTGGGTTCTGGGGGAAGTGAGTGACCCCTGAGCCCTGATGTCACTGGTGGAATCCTGGGATGCTTCTCCGAGGGACCTCTCCCTTTCTTCCTCCCCCTCTCTTTCTCCCAATTTTTTCTCTCCTCTCAATCTTTTCCAAAACTTTTTCCCTTCCTGTTTCCTCTTTCCCTTTCTCTTTTCTCCCTTTTTCTTTTCTTTCTGCCTGTCAGCCTCATTTTCTCCCCCATTGTTCTTCCACTCCTTCTCTTCTATCCCTCCCTCATACCCCTCCTCAGCCTCCCTCTCTCCTGTCCCTTCTTTTCTCCCTTTTTACTTTACCTTCTTCCTCCTCGCCTCTCATCTCCTTCCCACTCCTCTCCCTTTTCTCTCTTCTACTCTCATTTCTTTCACTTTTTGTGTTTCTCCGTTTCCTATGTCCTGACCTCTTTCTCTTCCTCTTCTTCCTATTCCTCCTGTTTGTTCCTTTTTTTTTTCTTTTTGCTTCTTCTTTCTCCTTTTCCTTTTCCTTTCATTATCCAAGCTTAGCAGGAAGTAACCTGGGGTTGGCTGAACCAGACAACTGAGCCCCCTGCCTCACTGTCACCTTCAAGACACCTTCATGATTTGATCTACACATCAACCTTCTGATGAAAATATTTGTGGGAACATTAACGCTCAGAAAAGCTAAATGATGGGCCAAGATCACACAGATACTAAGTAGAAGATCTGGGGTTGCATCCCAAATAGGTCTGATGTCAAAATTTAGAATGGGTGTGTGGGTGACAAGAAAACCAGTCTTGGCTTATTGACAGCGTTACAAGGTCACATGTACCCCCAAGATGAAGGAGAAAGGTTGTAGCCATAAGCTTGTCAGCCCCCTCTTCCCCTCCCTGGGGTCTGATTTATTTAACAAACATTCAGTGACTACATGCAGGCATTTTCCTGGGGGCTAAGGATACAGCACCAAGAGACTCTCCACTTGGAACTCATATTCTAATGGGGTTAGTAGTCAATAAATAAGTAATGAAGTACATGTATGACATAATGGGTCTGATACTGGTGTCAGCAGCTACAGGAATGTCTTGGGTAGGTGATGGGATTGCTGAAAGTAGACATTGGAAATTGTTACAATTTGGGTGCTCAAAAAATCTTCATGAAAGTCTCTTCCTCTATAATTTAGGTTTCAACAGAACTTTCTTACTCCCTAAGTATGAGGTATACAATTAGCCCAGAAAACTTCCTAAGATTCTCATGCCAAATGGTTTTGAGCTAATTTTGGTTACTCAGAGGCTCAGAGGGTTACTGCCACAAGGCAATGGGCTGTAGGTACCATCCACTTTGCCTTATCATAGAGGATTTCAGCCTGCCCTGAGCCTCCAAAATTGAGCTTTTTTTTTTTTTTTTTCTTTTCTTCTCTTCCATTTAGCCCCATCCTCTCTCTGTAGCTGGACTGTGTCAAAAGCTCAGTTGCCTGTGCAATGTGAAGTAGCCAACTGGGGACCTTGTCATCTGGCAAACAATGCCAGCTTTTAGCTGTAAGACTTTTCCAGTACCTAATACTCCTGGTCACTGTTGGGGAGGATAATTATCCATGTCTCCTTGTTGGAAATAGAAGAAGACCCAGAAATGGTCAAGGAAGTACATGATGGCACCTCTGTGATTCTAGTCATACTTTATTCCAAATCCAGAATGTCTCCATGTGCAAATCTCCCCCCCTCCTTCCAAGCCCATTCTAAATGGCATCTTCTCCATGGAGATGTCTCTAAGAACATAAAGATCTACCCATCTTCTTAAGTCACATAGCAAAATCTGCCACAGTTAGATTGGCCTGGATTCTCACCCTGCTTCTACCATGTGCCAGTCATACAACTTAAACCTAGAGTATGTCATAGTGATATCTCCCATCCCACAGCTTCTTCTACAGGGTGACTTTGCCATTTCCCCATTACAAACTGAAGTCTAATTTCTAAATTAATCCACGCTTGCCTTATAGACACCAATAGAAGTGACACTGCATGACTTCCAGTGCTAAGTCTGTAGAACACAGCTGCCACTAGAAGCCCAAGCCACACGGAGAGGCTATGTGTAGGTGTCTCTGATAGACAGTCCCAGCTGAGCCCAACCTCAACTCATTCTAGCTTGTCTAGCGACAAGCTATACCTTCTGTACCCTGTCCTAATTCCTGGCCCACAGAATCCATGAGCAGAATAAAATGGTTTTATGCCACTACTATTGGGTAGTCTGTTCTGCAGCAATAGGCAACTGTTAAAGTTTTTAAATCAGCAAGATCGGGCAATATTGCCAGTCTTAGAGTGTACTTGAAAAATTAGATGAAATAATATATGAGAGGTACCTGACAATGCCTGACATTTAGAAGACATTTAATAAATATAATTTCCCCCACCTTCTTCTCACTATAGCAGTTTCAACTGTCCACATATCTTACTAGAATTTTTGCTCCTCTATGGCAGGGTTTGAATCATATTCAAATTGTAAGCCCCGCATTATCTACTATGTGCTTTAAAAATGTTTGTTAAGGGCTTCCCTGGTGGCGCAGTGGTTGTGAGTCCGCCTGCCGATGCAGGGGACGCGGGTTCGTGCCCCGGTCCAGGAAGATCCCACATGCTGCGGAGCGGCTGGGCATGTGGGCCATGGCCGCTGAGCCTGTGTTTCTGGAGCCTGTGCTCCACAACGGGAGAGGCCACAACAGTGAGAGGCCCGCATACCGCAAAAAAAAAAAAAAAAAATTAATAATAATGAAATTTTTGTTAAATAAACGTAAATAAATACAAAGAGCCCTGGATTGGAAGCTGTGCGATCTTGGTTAAGTCTCTCTCTCTCTCTCCCTCTCTCTCTGGGGGTTATTTTCCTTATGTGTAGATAAGAAGGCTTAAATTCAAAGGAGGGGGTACTGTGGCCAGATGAGGAACAGCCTGCAACTTTTCTCAAATTCTTAAAGAACTGTTGTGGCATAGAACAGATTTCTCTGTTTGACGCTAAAGTGGTACACTCAGGGCCCTGGAGGAAATACATAGGCACAAGACAATGAAGATCTAGCTAAAGAGTCAGGAGTGCCCAAAGGTTAAAGAAGATGTCTTGTGAGCTTAGTGAATGCCTTGCCCCTAGAGGTGTTACTGTGGGAAACTGAATGTTTTCTTGCAGCTCTGCTGTAAAGGACTTGCAAGTGTGCAGCTTCCATTCCCCATATTCTTAATTCTTCCACTGGATGACTTCTTCCAGCTCCAGAGGTGTTCAAATTTGCAAAGATCTTTGACTTTGTGATCTTTTGGTAACTCCTAGGTCCACGGGTCTGGAATGGTGCAGATGGGGATGCAAATAAAGCCGCCTGGAGTGCAGGTCACCTGTGGACAGCCTAGCTTGTTTATTTCAGTGATGTGTGAGAAGGGAGTAGGCGTGGGGCAGTGGGGGGAGGAATATTGATTGGGGACTGAATTTAAGTGCACTTCCAGAGATGATTACAGGGTCATGATTAATGGTCTGTAGAAGCTCACCAGGGGAGCACTATGTGTAGAGAACAGGAAAAACCTCCAGAAAGTGTGGGCAGAGAAACTCTGATCTAACAGGGTCAGGGGGGTGGGAGCTCAGAAGGCAGAAGTTAGGTTTGCTATTCTTCATAGGAGCATCTACATTTATCAGGTGAAAATGGGTTAACAGACAACCTCCACAGGTTTTAGGATTAACACAGATAAAGTTTAATTCTCACTTATATAAAGTCCATGCCTCTCTTCAGGGCAGTAGCTATCCAGGCAGCTTTAGTCTTGTGACTATTCTATCAACATGAGGCTTCAATAGGGAGAGAAGGGAGCATGAGACTTGGAGAGGGGTGTGGGGTGGTGAAGGATCTTGCACCAGCAATTAAAATGCTTTATGTCCCCAAGTGACATATGTATTTCTGCTCACAGCTCACTGGCCAGAAGTAGTCAAATGGCCTTTCTGAATTATAAAGAGCTAAGAAGGATGGTCCTTCAATGTATCCAGAAGGAGATGAGAATCAGATATGTGATAGTACTAATAGTTTCTAACGTTGGAGGAAAGAGAGTGAGAAAGGAGAGGAAACCCACAAAATATTTGAAGGGCTAGGACAAAAGAAAACTAAGCAGCCTCACTTAGTTTCAGTTTCCTCATCTATCCAAGAAAGAGGATCTCACCTACCACACTAAGGGTATCATGAAGATTAAATAAGAAAATGCAGTAACTTTAACCCTTTGTCAATGGCAAGACTTTTCAAAAAAAAACAGAATAGGGTTTTAATAATTGGCAGTTGTATTACTGTGAAACCATAAAATGCCAGATTTATGGGGTATAAAAACCCTCTGGTATAGCCTTCTCTCTACAGTACAAGAATTTCCGTTATAGTAGAAGATCCTAAACATGACTAACTATCAGAATCAGCTGGGAAGTTACACTCATGCACAGTCTGAGTCAGAAGGCTGTGAGCAGGTATTTGCCCCCGTCCAGATTTTGGGGCCTGAAGTTTTTACATGAGCCTCAAAGGATGCACCAGATAAGAAACTGGCAGGATGGCTGGACGTTTTCAAAATGCACAGGTCAACTGCAAGAAATCGGATGCTACTTTTGGGAAACGGCAAGCTAAAAAGAGTCATGGTTTTCCTGGATGTGGCATTGCTTTCATGTTGGTATTTGTGACCTATCTGTTTTTGCCATCTCTGCTGTGTTCCAGTCATTTCTATGCCCTCTCACCATCTACATCTGCAGCATTCAGAGCTGTATCAGAAACATTCATGCTGTCTTTCATTGATACTTTAGTTCACTTACTAATTTACCCATCCATTTAGTCATCTGTTTATCTTTTCCTTTCTTTCTATGAAGTCTTAGAAAACAAACATTTATTGAGCATCTTCTTTTCTCTAGTTTTCTGTTAGGCACCAGAGATTCTAACAGAAAAAAAAATGTATGCAGTGTAGTGAGGGATACAGACAAGCAAGTACATAATTACGTGGAAACAATGCACTAGGAGTCGAGTTGGGGATCTCAACTAGCCTAAGAGTAGGTGGGTCGGGCCTCCCTGGTGGCGCAGTGGTTAAGAGTCCGCCTGCCGATGCAGGGGATACGGGTTCGTGCCCCGGTCTGGGAGGATCCCATATGCCGCGGAGCGGCTGGGCCCGTGAGTCATGGCCGCTGGGCCTGCGCATCCGGAGCCTGTGCTCCGCAACGGGAGAGGCCACAACAGTGAGAGGCCCGCATACCGCAAAAAGAAAAAAAAAAAAAAAAGAGTAGGTGGGTGAAAGAAGGCTTCTTGGAAAAGACGGCAGTTGAACTAATTATTGAAGGAGTTCAAGTGGGGAAAGTGAGAAGGGATTTCTTCCTAGGTAAAAGGAACAGCCTCTGAAAAGGAAGCCAAGTGCGGAGAGCCTGGCATGTGTGCAGACCTCAGATGTTCTAACAGGCTCTTGTTTCATGAGCGCTTGATGCATTGAGGAAGTTACCTAGCTTCATCTCTACCTCACACGTTGATTGTAATAAAGAAACATGATAATTTAAATAAAGAGTTTAACAGAGTACCTGACAGACAAACGGCAACAGAAAAATATTTCTCAATTCTCATTTCTTCACCATGGCATTGTTTGCCTCTTAGTCCCATAGTGCCTAGCAGAAAGTAGCTGTTCAATAAAGTTTCCTTAAATTTAATTCAATCGCTCATCGCCAAGTCTCAGTTTTAAGTTCTTTTCCTTCCTCTAAGGACACTGAGGGCCGAGAGCAAGGCAGCCTCTTCTCAAAGCGTCCCTATCCTTCTCTGTTTGGGAAAATAGCTCCCACTGTCTCCAGTGAAGTCAGTTTCTCTGCCTCTGCGGAAATCTCATCTCATGTAAATCCTGCAATTAGAGACTCCCACCCCCCTCCACTGGAGCTACATCTGCTGCCCTAGATTTGCACCCATTTGATTGTGAAGAGATAATCACGGGGCCTGCTACAGCCTACAGCTTGGAGAAGACAGAAATTCTGAATAAATTTTTGGTTGCAAGAGCAGGGATCTCCCTCTTGCATCATACCCCTGCTTTCTGTCTGCCTGCACACTTGGGCTCCAGGCACAAAATCTTATTTCTTCATTTGTTTTTCAAAAACCATATAAATTAGGCAAGAAATAGAAATATGCCTTTTTTGACTGGTGAAGACTGTGACGCTTAGAGAGAAAGCATTGGACTTAGGTTATGGAGTTGACCAGGGATATGGTCCAGCAGAGTCATTGGGTTCTACTGCTACCTGGTTTTATTGCCTCCATAGAAGAAAACAAGAGAAAAGTGGAAAAAGGATTTTTTCTTGGGATTATCTGCTTTTGGGGTATGTGTGTGTGTGTGTGTGTGTGTGTGTGCGCGCGCGCGTGCGTATGTAAAATACATTATTAATTCAAATTATATATTCAAATTAACTTTTAAAAAATATTAGGACTATATGCATACTATAAGAAATGTATAAAACACAAGAAAGCATAAGGAAGAACCTGAAGTCACTCATTATATCACCATCCAGAGATATTTTTGGTTAATATATAATGTGTGATATATCTATACAAAATTTTTACAAAATCAGGATTTTAATACATACATAGTTCTTCTTTGACTTAACTTTATACCATAAACATTTCCCCAGGTCATTAAATATTCCTCAAAACCACAATTTGGTGTAACTCCATCAATGTCTGGATCTGTATCACTATGTCATCTCACTGCTATTCAATTTGAGGGAGAAAAAGGGAAACAAAAGAACTGGGTGAAGAGAAAGAAGCTCTGTGTTCTAGCCCTCGTTCTGCCATTTAATAACTCCCTCCCCTGTGGGTCTCTGTCCATCTGTGAAATGAGGATGATGGTTGTTCTTTTACCAGTCACACAGCCTCACCTGGAGGCTCACATGAAACCACAGTGATGGGTCTGCACAGGGATGCAGGATTGTGTTGCCTTGATTCTTGTGCTGATGAGGATGCCTATTGGTGCTCGTCACCAGCACAAGCATTAAAAACCTATCAGGAGGTGGGTTTTTGTCTTTTCTCCTGGCAGCACTTGCATGGACGGTACAGTTCACAGGAAGCACCTCTGCTCCAACTGTCCTCCTGTATTGCCTGTCTTGGTGAAAAATGACCAGGTATTATTTCCTACCTTTGGGTCTGGGAGGCCCCAAAGAAATCAGTAGCCACATAAAATAGCTGCTGTTATTGTAACAGCGTTTTCACTGATGGATTTAAGTGTGAGGTGTTTGGTATCGATTGCCAGCATCTGTCCTGGGGAGGCTGCACTGTGGGGAAAGTGATGGGAATGGCAGGAACCGCGCTACCAGGGGCTACTGCATGCTGAGTGGTTTCCCTGAAGCTGGCGGAAAGGATGTATTTGGGTTACGAAGGTGTCTTTGCTTTGCAGGATAAACGTGAATCTACAAAAGTTGTTTTCAGAAGTGTAACCCTGTAAAGCAAGTGCTGCTTTCTTACTGGATTACTCTCTGATGTGAGAAATTTTATAATTTCATCCCCAATTTGATATTCAGTTGGCTCCTAGTGCTTTACCTTTCCAAATTTTTGGTCCTCCTTCTCTGTAATCAGGGCTTAAATGTAATAAGTAAACCAATAATAAAGTGAGCTTTATGTCTTAAAGGAGTCCTGTAATATAATAAAAATACCTTAAAATATTTCTCTCCCTTTCTTCCTGTCTTTTATATTGTCTTCTTCCTCTGTCTTTCATGCTTGAATTGTTTGCTCCCATTCTTTTGACTTTCAGAAAATGAAAACAGAAATGGAGTGTCTACTGCCTTTAAAATGACAGGCTGTTAAGCATCATGGGAAATCAAAAGTTGATTATGATATAGTTTTTGCCATCAGAGAAACCCACTGATGTAGAATTTACAGACATGTATATGTTGTCATAAACAACAGTCTTAGTCCAGAGTAGAGGCAAAGGTAATGGAGAGGAGGGGATCGATTGGCAAGACAAACGTAAGGAAGATGACGGATTATGAAAAGCTGAGCAGAAGTGGGGGTTAGGGATGACTCAGAGGTGAGCCTCAGTCATTCAGAGTTTCATTAGACCACTGATGGTTCCCTTCTGTGAACCCACATGGATGGTTATACACTTTGGTTAGGTTGTTTGGGTGTTTATCTCAAATGCTAGTATTAGCTCACTTTGGCAGAAAAACAAACTCAGGCCAGTGGGGTTCTTGGAATATTAGTCCTATTTGTTAGCAAAAGAATCTATCCGTCAGCAGGACTTCCTAAGCAGGTACCTCACACAGAGAGCTCCACAGCACAGTTGTGACACATATTACCCTCTTACAGGGAGCTTCAGAACCATAACTTCCTTCTCTGATTCAGAAGATGATCCAGAGTCTTCTGACACTTATTCCCTCCCCATCTCTAGCCACTGTCAGGCACACAGTTTTCAAACCTACAGCTCAGAAAAGTTAAATAACTTGCCCAATCTCAAAAAACAAGCTGGTGGTAAAGACTGCAGAAGAAATCTAACTTTCTGTAACCTAGTGAAAGAGATTTATTTCTCAGAGGAACTGTGCAAAGGGCTACCCAGCTGTTCAGTACGGCTGACCACCTCCTGGTGAAATTTTCTTAGGACAGTCAGGGGAACATTTGGTGTGTTCCTCTGTGAAAGAAAACATTCCACCAGTGAGTGGGTGAGGGTGTGCAACAGAAACTGAGCCTGTGAAACAGACTAAGAGACAGGAACCCAGGAATTCAGAAATACAAAATGGGATACAGACTGAGGCAGAGAGAACATAATCAGAAAGTGAAATTGAGAAAGTGGGTGGGGAGAAAGATGCTAAAACAAAGATGTGGGTAATAAGATACAAGTGGCACAGAAAGATGGTGAGGAAGTAGAGACAGTCACTTAGATAACAGGAGAAAAATGTAATGAGAGAAGAAAGAACTAGCACAGACACCACAGAGGCTGGAAAAACCAGGAATGAGAGAGGCCAGCAACCAGAGAAACATGTGGTTCTTGCAGCCAGCAAGAAGCCCACAGCCAGCAGCAGGGGGCATCAGAACTCTATGGATATTAAAAGGTGACAGAGGGAGGAAAAGAGTATTAGAAGAAAGCAAGGAGAGAGAATGAGAGAGAAAAAGGAGATAAAGAAAAGGGATGAGAAAACCTCCTCATAACTTTGAAATTAGAAAGAACAGGAAATGGCTCTTCCTCTGGGATTCCGCATTCAGTGGTATGGTTAACTCCCCCGCAGGCATCTTCCGGCTCCATTTTGGCACTGAAAGTGTATAAGTAGTTGTGTAAAATGATATCAAAGACGTTTTCGAAGAGACGGATTCCAAGGGACAAGATCACCTGAGTCACACTTAGATGCATTCAGTTACAAATGGCATATCCCCTGTTTCACCTCCCCGCAAAAGATAATTATTAAGAGCATACTTGGATAGCTCACAGATAAGGGAGTGATGGAAATGTAAGCCTTGGGAAGAAAAAAAACAAGGAATTGATGTCAGAACCCTGTGTTTTTGGCTTTGTCTTTTCCCCCTCATTCTTGCTGAGTAGGTCTTACTCTCCCAGACTTCTCTATGTGGCTCCCATCTCATCTGAGGTCTCTTCCTCAATGTATTACCAGAGAGAAACAGAAGAACCCACTTCCAATTTCAGTTTTAAAAAATTCCAGAGGAGGTTTCTGATTGGTCCAGCTTGGATCATGCGTCTACCCCTACACTCACCAAGGGAGGGACATACTCTGATTGCCTCAGCCTGAGTGACACGCCCACTCGTGTAGGTCTGGAGGTCGGGGTAAAAGGATCTGTTGTCAGAGGAGGGATCAGAATTATGATTCATGAAGCCACACCAACTTAGGTCTACTAAATGTACCTTGAAGAAGTGAGATGACTGAGCTCTTCTGCTTCATCTCTCAAATGGTATCAGTGACACTTCCCTTGCCCACTGCCAGGAGCTGTTACAGGGGGTCTGATTGGAATACAGAGCAAATTGCATCACCTCCTACTAGCAGGTGTACAGATGAGGAACGGGATGAAATAGACTGAATATGAGAGTCAGGAGACTTAGGTGCTACTGTTGACTCTGACATAAATATGATCAGCAGTATGAATTTGAGTATGTTTCTTATCTTGTTGGATTTAAGTATTCTTAACTGTAAATATCAAGGTTTACTGGGTCGGCTTATTTTTAACTTTTTTGTCATCATTAGACCACTTTTGAGTGTCTGAGAAAAGACAGGTGCCTTTACTGCTCTGCCCCCCATGTCAGGAAGTTCACAAATCTTCTACCAGTCTATCCGTAGACCCCAGCCCCCGAAGATAAGAACTCCTGGATTACAGTTGGCTTTCCGTATCTACAAAGAATTCAACCATCAGCAGATTGAAAATGTTCTAAAAATAATTACAGAATGTCATAAAAAGCAAACCTTGATTTTGCCACGTCCCAGCAACTATTTACATAGCATTTATATTGCATTAGTTATAACTAAACTAGAGATGATTTTAAGTATATGGGAAAATGTGTGTAGGTTATATGCAAATACTATGCTATTTTATATAAGGAACTTGAGCATCCTCAAATTTTGGTATCTGTGGGGGACCTGGAGAACCAAACTCTTGTGGATACCAAGGGATGACTGTATACTGTCTTCAAGATGATATCTGACTCTATTCAACTGATTGAAAAGAGGGGCTGCATTCTCAGTAGAAAAGACAATGCTGTGAATCAAGCGGAAGTACATCTTTCTTTGGTTTAAATCCTCTTCCCAGAAATATCAGGCATGTTTCTCATTATCTCCTTCCTCTGGACTATTCCTTCTCTTCTCTTCCCTTTTGCTCCCTCCACCACCTCATCTTTCCTCTGATACAGGTGTGGGTGTGACTGAAGTTTCTTTTCCATCTGTGTGAGTGACAGGAAGTGTTGCTATCACGGAAATGAATGGGACATGTATCATCTCTTATCTGCATCTCCAAGTACGTAAATGATTTCTTTCTCCCAGCCAAAATAAATCAAAGGAGAGAAATTTTAACTGTAGTCACCAGGTGGTGAATTCAATACATCCACATAAGTCTCTGTGCTGGCAGGGCTGTCAGAGGAACTCGACTCTCCAGGCAGGAGGATAATGGGATTGCTAGAGTGGACAGAGAGAGGGAGAACTCTGGGGATTATAACAGCGGCTCCCTGGTGGGAAGGAAACAGCCAGGCAAGCCCTGTTAAATATCAAGGCCAGAGAGACATTGCCTCATGTCAGGGTTGTCTCCATTCATGCTCCATCGTGAATAATTTCACTGAGGGTCTCATGAGGTTACTCACACAGACACTGACCACAGAAGTCTGAAATGAATCCTATGCACCAATAATTTTACCTTGATCAGTCAGTTTGAATCTGCGAACAGAACTCTCTAACTTGATGCTCAGGGAGATATGGACTTGTATCCATTCTAAGTATTACTGTTGAAGTTTTCAATTAATAAACATTTATTGAGTGCTTACTACATGCTAGACTCTTGTTCTAGATGGTGGGGATATATCAGTGAAAAATGAAGATTTAGAGCGAAGTTAAGCATACACTTAGCCTATGACCAGCAATGCTCCTCCCTTGTATTTACATAAGAAAAGGAAAATATGTTCACAAAGTACTTGCACACAAATGGTCATAGCCGCTTCATTCATAATAGTCCAAAACTGGCAACAACTTAAATGTTCATCATTAAGTCAATAGGTAAACAAACTGTGGTATATTCATTACAATGGGAATACTACTTAGTAATAAAAAGAAAATACTGATATTCAGAAGAATATTAATGTATCTCAAAACCATTATGAATCGGGCAAAAGGAGCCAGATGCAAAAGTGTACATACTGTACGATTCCATTTATGTGAATTCTAGAAGAGGAGAGACTAATCTATAGTTCTAAAAATCAGATCACGTTGTTGCCTAGGATGGGGAGTGGGACACAGAACTTTTTGGTGTAACAAAAATGTTCTCTATCTGATTATATTTGTCAAAACTCATCAAACTATGCATTAAAATGAATACATTTAATTTCATGTAAAGTGTAATTCTACGAAGTAGGTGAAAAGAGAGATTTATTCCAAGCCCACACAGAGTTGTGTTCTAGGTTGACAAAAAGTAAGCAAATTTAAAACTCATCAACTAGTATAGCAGGCAATAGGTGCTAAGATGAAAATCCAAGTGGTTTAAGGGCTTAGTGAATGACAGGAGAGGGAGAGTTGCTTTTTTATGTGGAGCAATCAGAGAACGGCACTCTGATAAACTGACATTTGAGAAGACCTGAGTGAAGTACAAATGTGATCCATGTGAGGAAAATGTGAGGAAAGGCATTCCAGACCAAGGGAGAGACAAGTGCAAAGGCCCTGAGGCAGTGGCATATGCCTTTCCTAACCAAGGAAAGGCAAAGAGGCAAAGCTGGTAGAATTGAGCAGAATGGGCAAAGTGGAGAGTGAAGCTTGACTCAAGGTCTCAGAGGTAGAAAAGAATCCAAACACACAAGGCATTTGAGACCATTGCTAGGCTTCAGCTTTTGTTCTGACCATGATGGAAAACATGAGGATGTTTTCACTTGAGGACTTGTGTTGACTGAGGTTTCAAAAGACTGATTCTGGAGAAGATAATAGATGTGGTTAGGGAGACCACATGGAAATCTAGGCAAGAGATGATGGGACTTAAGTATTATAGATGGCATATGATCAGATTCTGGATGTATTCTGAAGGTGGAACTAACTATAATTTTTAGGAGAACTTGATATGGGAGAATGAGAAAGAGAGCCACCAGGGATGTCTGTTGACCTAAGCAACTGGAAGGACGGAGAACCATTGTGTGACATTTGGCAAGACACAACTTCTCTCATTTTCAGTCTCTTTACCTCTGTAATAAAGGTACTAAGTCCTGCTTCACAGAGTTTCATTATGGAGTCAGAGAGAATATGTCTGGTCTGAAGAAATTCTCAGGTCTGCAGCTGACTGCTGCCAGGTCAAGATTTGGAGAAACAGGATATCCGGTGAGTTCTGAGCATCCAACACAGAGGGAGGCCACGGGAGTTCCTGCAGCTGGCCAAAAGTGAGAAGTTGCTCAGCTCAGATTTGGACTTCTGCTGCCTTTGTGGAGATGCCATTAGGCAAATGAGCTGGTCTGAGGGAAGCCGATAAGGCTTAGGGAGAGAAGGCACAAGTCCTTCCAGAGAGGGTCCTTTGAAGCAGCCATAGAACAATAAAGCTGCTGGCCTGAGATAGGGAAGGCCTTGATAAATAACCAAATGAGGGCCTCTTCCTTAATTCCTTGAAATTGAATTTTATCAGGAAGGCCACTTGTGCTTACAGAAAGCTGTAATCGCTCACGATGGGACAAAAATTCTCAGCAAGACGGCAGTTGTCGATCAGGTCTAAATGTTCAGGATCCTGTCTAAAGACATGTTTCTCACTGTGCAGCCTGCCTGTTCTGTTCCCACAGCTTCTTTTGAGTCTCCTAAGCATCTGGACCATCTGAGAATCATGCTTGCCAAAGACTATTCCTTTCTCCCAGAAGGATTAAGCTTTAAGTGATCCCTGGGGAGGACAACATTGGCTATACCTGTCTCCACCATGCCAACCTCAACAAAGATGCATAGGCACATGATTACCTGCCCACCCCTTCCTTCAGGACTGATGGTTGGAAACCTTCAGGTCAAGAGCACGGAATCCTCAAAATCTTCTTCTCTTTCTCAGCTCTTGGTCAAAGGAAAGAACAATGGCTCTGGAATCAATCATTCAAGTTTCAATCTTGGCTCTTTCTTTTATTGAAACCTTACATAAATAATGACCTTTAATTGGGATTAAGTTTTCTTATTCTTGAAATGGACATTATGATCTTAATTCATAGGGCTACAGAAGGGTCAATTACAATAAGAATTTTAAGATGCTTCAAATAGTTTCTGGTATGTACTTGTAGTCCCAGTTGTACTGGACTTCTGATCTGCCAGCGTCTTTCTGGTTTCAAGGCTTTTCTTACTCCTCCACAATTGCCTGCTGTTCCTCACCCCCCACCATAACCCTGCATCTGGCTCTCGTTTACTCATCTTTCCCAGGTAAGTTTAGACACCACTTCCTCTGGGAGATCTTGCTTGATTATTTCCTAAGTCTGGATAAGAGACCCCTCTCTAGGCTCCTAAAGCACTCTGTTCTTCCCCATTATATCTCTTACTAAAATGGAAACTTTCTTGGCCATCTCCTGCACCAGATACTAATCCATGAGAGCAAGGACTGTATCTGTTGTAGACTAATGTCAAAGTTATATGTTTTCCTAGTTTACAGAATTCTTCTCCATGCTTTGTCAGCTTTTGACTCTCCTAATTAAATCGACATCCCTATGAGGTAAAGCTGTATTAATCAGATCATACGAACAAAAAATAATGTTCAAAGAGGTTAAGAAACTTACTCCAGTTTAGAAAGGTCAAGAAACTTATTCAACTTAGCTATTAGATAAGGCCAACAATTCGATTCCAGCTATATCTAATTGCAAATAATAAAAGTAAGCATTTGTTAAGAACTTTTAGGTACCACAAATGTATTAAGGGTTTACACTGCAACCATCCTATAAATATATTATCACAATCCATTTGTTACAGACATAGTGGCATGATCTCAGAGTGGTTAAAGAACTCACACGAAGACACACAAAGAGTAGAGAGTGGAGCTTAGATTAAACTTGGTTCCATCAGACTCTGAAGCTCATGTTTATCATTGCTGACTCATGTCTCATATACTCTTTCAAAGCCTCAAAAAATTCCACTGCACCAGAAAATGTTTTGCTCCAATCAAGGTTTTGCTGTTTTAATTTAGAAATGAACTTATTTTCTCTTATTCCATTCTCCATAGATAACAATATTATGTTCAATAATCCTATAAACAAAATCTATGATACTTGAATGTGGCTGCCAAGGAATTTGGAAGTTTTACTAAGAATTCCATGAAATGGGAAATTTCTGGGTAATTAGTGAATCAAAGACAATGGGCCTACCATTTCTGTCCAATGGTTAATTCTCAAATTTTATTAAAAGCTTAATATTCAGAGAAGAGGGTGGCAAAGCATAATCAAGAATCCTTCAACTCTTACATCAGAGGAAATTTTGGAGGGTTTAGAATTGTTAACTCAGGGAAAAGAAGACTGGTTTTGGGTGTGTGTGTCTGTGTGTGTGTGTGTATCTTTGTGTGTGTATCTGTGCGTGCATTCTTATATGAGGTTACATGATTTAAGTGATGGGAGAGAAGTTAGTTGTGATAGCTGTCTTCAAATATCAGAGACTAATAAGTGGGAGGTGTGAGAAAGCAGGTGTTTTGTTCATATAAGGAAATACTTTAAGTCAATAAATAGGAGCACCTACTCCACAATGGAGTGGTTGGGCTTCTGAAGTCATGATGATCCTGTGGCTGGAAGGACTCAAGCAGAAATTACCAAAGATTCTACAGATAAGATTCTCCATAGAGTGATGATCAAATATGTTATCAAAACTGGAATACTTTTGAGATGAGAGGAAGGCATATAAATAACTTTGTGAGGATAATAAGACATACTAAGGGACCTAGGGTCATCCAATGCACACACTTAGTGATTTCTCAGACTTCTTCCAATTCTAAGATTCCATTATTATATGAATTTAAGTTAGCAACTTCTAATGATATTGTGGATAATACATTTTGAGGAGTTGTCTATAAAGAAGTGAGAAATGGCCTACTCTTAAGAGCTTCATGGACCCTGAAATACATATTTTCTTGACTAGTATATTGGCAGGTTGGTTGGAGGGTGTTTAGTGACCTCACTCACATGCCTGTCAGTTTTTTGGGGATGTTGAGCTAGGCACCTTGATTCTCCTTCAAGAAACCTCCCCACATAGCTAGCTCAGGCTTCCTCACATGAAAGCTGGGTTCTAAGAGGTGGTGAGAGCCTTCTTGAGAAATCATACAACATCTAGTCTATTGGACCAAGTGTACCACAGGCTAGTGCATACTTAAGGGAGTTCAACCCATCCAAGGGGTAGAGAAATAGACTTTACCTCCTGGTGGGAGGGTGGGCAACATTGTATTGCAAAGCTACACACACAGAGGAATTTTTGGCCAACCAAACTGTAGAAGGGGTATTTTTTTAGCATCGTACCTAAATTCTTGCTGACCTTGTTGCAGTCAAAATAATTATCACTTATGGTAATAACTAATAAAACAAATGCATGGGCTTTTTTCCAGCTTCCAGAGTTCTTTAATAACTACCTTTTCTCTCTTTGATTCCCCTAGCAATATATCCTACTAAGTGATTGACTTAGGGTGAGTTGTCTCATACATTTCAGCCTCAGATTCCTCATTCATAAGATAGAGAATGTTCTTGCTCTTGCTGTGTTATAGGGTTACTGAAAATCCAATAGGACAATCTAGAAATGGTTAGTAGTGGCCAATTTTATAAGACTTTAGTGACTTTTTTTCATTAAGCATCAAAAAGGAAAGTCTAGAGGAGAACATATTTCCTGAACCCCAAATCCTCAAAAGAAGATTTATGAACTACCTCAATGTATGAGTTCTGGTTATAGTTCAGATTTTGAAATACTGGATTTTCAAGGATATTATACTGGTTTATTAGACAAAAAGAGTGGATATTTGAACTTAAGATTGTCCCAGAAAATCCAGTTGGTTTAATTACCACGCTGCGGCAGGAAAGCTCTACTCAATTCTGTGTCAAACAAAATCAAACAGTCTGAGGATACTGAGATATTGTTTAAATATTAAAACATGCCTACATGGTTTGTCTACACATCTACTTTGTGTGCTCTGCACTAAACTTCTTTAAAGAATGTTTAAGTCCCTTAGGGAACTTGTTTAAATTCCTTGGGTATAGTAAAGAGTGGTGGGAGAGAATTATCTTTTATCATATTCTTCCTCTCTCCTCAATATCCTACGTCTGATGGCTCACTAAATGTTCTCAGTGAAGCTGTTATAGATGACCATACCTAGGCTCGCTACCACTTGCTCAAGGGCTCAGCAAGCTAGGTCAGATCACAGATTCAAACTTAGGTCTCCCACAACCAAAGCCCTATACTCCCAGTATGCAATGCTACTTCTCAGAAAAGCAAAGGCCTTTAAGATGTTATCCTCTTGTAGAAAAGAAATACCAAGAGATTGAATATGAAGTGCTCAGTGTGGGGAGAAGGAACCGGATTGAAACCTTTGGGGTCTATAGGAAGAACAAAGGGTGATACAGTCTGTGCTACAGAAGCTGAATTAAGAGCAGAAAAGATAATAATAAAAGGTCCTTTCACTTCTTCAGAGTGGTCTCTCATTAATAATCTAGTGGCTTCACGGAGTCTGCCATATTTTCCTCCTTCTCTCTGCATCTTAGGGAAACAGAGAGGAAATATATTTTTGAGCAGACAGCTCTCCCAGTTCTATTGGCCACGTACATATTTCACTTCTTAAAAGCTGCCGACAAACAGCGAGATTCGTTTTAGTGCCAGCCTACCATAAATTTATTTGCTTGTTAATGCAGCTTCCCAGTTCATGTTTTTGCTAACTAGGAGCATCAAAATGCCAATCTGTCCTCAGGGGTGTATCAACCTCATGATCTGAACTCAGTGACAAGACTAGAGTGTGGACTGCTCAGGAGCACAGCCTGCCTCAAGAATCAAGGCATACTGAAGTATTAATATCAGAGAATCCTACAATAATAGAACAAGACTTATAAAATCATAGACTAATAGACTCTTAGAGAAGGATAGAACCTTAGGGTTTTTCCTGTATTGTCTTGCTTTTTCTTTTTGCAACTCCCTTTTCACCCGCCCCTGCACCCCATTGTCCTAGCTTTCTTTTATATGGTACTGATATTTAAGAATAGATGAATTCAAAGTCTGATATTATCTTAACATAATAATGGGCATCCTAGCTCACTAGAGGAAAGGAAGAGGAGAAGAGATTGGGTAAAAGTGGAAGAATTCAATTCAGCGCTGAGAGGCCTTTGGTACAAAACAAAGACATAAATACTGACATGACTCCACCATTATCACTGTAGCAGGATTTGTTTGTCTGTTTAAGTGTGTCTTTGCCTGTTTCTTCTTTATGTTGGCAGAGGCCCTTGCTTTTCTTTTGGAGAACCCTTCCCTTCCCCTCACCTGTCTGACAATACTATCTAGGAAGACTGATCCAATTTCCTGGCCCCAGCCTAATAACTGACTTATTCCATCCCCCTAGCCATAGTTCATGAATAAGCGTGGCACCCCAGCCAGTCAAATGAGAGTGAACAGTGGACTTTGGTAATATGTGTATAAAGAAGGTACTTACTAACTTTTCCCTTAAGATGCTGATCTAATGAGATACTAGGTTGATATGGTAGTGACTTTCTGGCCATCTTATTATTTATAAAAGCCTGCCTGAGAATGAAGCTACCAGAGAGAAAAGCAGAACAAAGATGCTGAGAGACAAAAACCTGATGAGGAGGAGATAGGGGTACCCCACATTCCTCAGCCCCCCTGTAGTGAGGTAGAGCAGTGGGGCAAGGTCAAGTCAGTGCTCTGGAAGCAGAAGTGACAAACCCTCCAAGGAGGTGATGCGTTGCATATCTAAAAAAGGAGGTGGCTAAAAGTTAAACACACAACTGCCATGTGACTCAGCCATTTGAATCCCAGGTATTAACCAAGATAAATGAAAGCTTATGTCCATACAAAGATTTTTATGCAAATATTCATAGCACCTTTATTCATAACAGCCTCAAACTGGAAGTAACTCAAATGTTTATCAATAGATGAATGTATTTAAAATATTATAATTGATTTATAAAATAGAATACTACTCAGCAATTTAAAGGAATAAATTATTGATATATACAACAGGGGTGGATCTCAAAATAAGTGTGCCAAGTTAAAGGAGCCAGACAAAAGAGAATACAAGATGAATGATTCCATTTATAAAAATTTCTGGAAAATGCAAGTCAATCAATAGTGACAGAAAGTAGGTCAATGGTTTCCTAAGGACAGAGGTGGAAGGGAAAGACTGAGTTAGGGAGGGATTACATTGGGGTACGATTAGACTTTGGGAAGTGATGGATATGTTTATTGTCTTGATTGTGGGGGGCTTCCCTGGTGGTGCAGTGGTTAAGAATCCACCTGCGAATGCAGCGGACACGGATTTGAGCCCTGGTCCGGGAAGATCCCACATGCCGTGGAGCAACTAAGCCCGTGTGCCACAACTACTGAACCCTTGTGCTGCAGCTACTGAAGCCGGCATCCCTAGAGCCCGTGCTCCACAACAAAGAGAAGCCACTGCGATGAGAAGCCCACGCACTGAAACGAAGAGTAGCCCCCACTCACCGCCACTAGAGAAAGCCTGTGCAACAATGAAGACCCAATGCAGCCAAAAATAAAATTTTTTTAAATTAGAAAAAAAGATTTATATGGTCTTTTTTTTTTTTTTTCGGTACGCGGGCCTCTCACTGTTGTGGCCTCCCCCGTTGCGGAGCACAGGCTCCGGACGCGCAGGCCCAGCGGCCATGGCTCACGGGCCCAGCCGCTCCGCGGCATATGGGATCCTCCCAGACCGGGGCACGAACCCGTATCCCCTGCATTGGCAGGCGGACTCTCAACCACTGCGCCACCAGGGAGGCCCGATTTATATGGTCTTGATTGTGGGGATGGTGACTGTGGTGATGCATGTGTCAACATGTATCAATTGTACAATTTAAATATGAGTAGCTTATTGTAGGTCAATTATGTTGTAATAAAGCCCTTAAAAACAAGGGAGATAGAGCCTGTGCTGACCTGAATCCCCTAATAGGGCAGAGGACTCATCCCACCAACAGCTAACCCATTTTGGATATGAGTCTCGCTGCAATAATGCTGCATAATAAATCATCCCCAAATTCAGCTGTTTAAACCTTGACAACTTACTGTCACATTTACAGGTTTGGGGTTGATTGCCACTTGACTAGGCTAGCCTGGACTCTAAGATCTAGACTGAAGGTTGGGTTCAGGTCTGTTCCATGTGACTCTTGCTCTCCTTAGAGCAACAAATATCCAAGTCATAACGTCTGCTCGATATGTCTCAGTCTGGGGCAGGTGGATGCGCAATAGCTACCTGGGCCATATCCTTTCCATAGTACGTCACAACAGTGTGGGAGCCCAAGCCAGACTAGATAACTATATGTGAGGCCTCTGCTTGTGTGATGTCTGTCAGTGTTCTATTGGCCGATGCCAGTCACTTAAGCCCAACTTTAATGACGGACAATAGAGTCAGTCACAGTGGGAGGGGAAGGAAAGTGAATATTTATTGAACAATAATTTAAACTATTACATATATGTACTATAAGCCAAAAAAAAACCTTTGAATATTAAACCACAGAGATATCTGGGGATTCTTTGTTATAACACTTGAATTCTTGCTCATCCTAAGAATAACATCAGATGTGCACTTGAATCTAGTGATACAATAATTTTTTATTTACTTAACGCCATTTTAGAGATCTCTCACTTGAGCTGAAAGTATCCTTACTATGACTAGCCAAGAACAGAGTCCAGTAAAACAAATCACATCTGTCATTAGTTGAACACCTACTATGTGCCAGTTGCTTCACATTGACTATTTCTCTTAAGCTTCATCATAGCCAGCAAGGTTGGTATTATATACTAGTCTTTTATTGAGGAAACTGAGGTTCAATATCTCAAGAAAAGAGCTAAGACGCAAAGTAGGTCTGTCAAAACCAGGGCTTACTCTTTTTCCTATTCACTGTGTTTTTGTTCATGAGACAACAAAACATGGCACCAAAGCCATTTACACTATTTCTCTGTCTCTGGACAAGGCTGCAGCTAATTTCTTTCTAAGAGATCAGCATCTATTCTGTGTGTTTTAACATTCTCCTACCACCTCCCTGGGTTGTTGTTGTCAGTGCTTAACTACCCTTAGACCTGAAAAATTCTTCCTCGGTCTGAGCAATGTGGTACACGATGAAAAAGCAGTGGATATGCCATCCAGCAGTGTGGCTTGGAATCCCCGATCTTCCATTTGGTAGCTGTGAGAACTTTGGAAAATCACTTAAACATTCAGTGCCTCCATTTCTTCCTTTATAAAATGAGAAAACAATGCATCTCCTGCCTACCTGATTTGACAATTAAATATGAAAAACCGAAAGCAGTTTATAAACTATCAAGTGCTTTAAAATACCATGTAGGATTGATATCATCATAATTAAAGTTACTAATACTAATGATTCAGAGAAACTCATTTCTATTGGTAGAATTACAGTTGTTACAATAAGTAGTTGGGGATAGATTTATAGCTAGACGAGGGTATTCTTGCCCAAAGGCTCTTAACTAGACCATATAGACAGACACTGTTTATGCCACCATATAAAACAGTAACCTCTGCTATATCTGGTAGAACCAGTACCACATCTAGCTCTAAGGTCTTTAATTAGCCAGGACTTTTTTCAGCAATCTGCAGCCCACTCTACGATTATCAAAAGATCTCCCAACTCTGGCTGTGATGCTTTTTCTCTTCTCTACGAGGTCTTTATTAACTCTTCTGCCTCTGCTGGATCCTGGAGGCCAGGTAGGTGATTAATGGCCCCTGAATTATGATCCCACCAGAAGACTGTTGGTGGAAATTTATACTCAGAGTGGTAAGCTAGAATTCTTTCAGCCCAGGTACTTGACATTCATTGCACAATTTAATTGTAAAGAGTAGTAGTTAATGAGAGCACAGGGGAAGAGGGTAAAACAGGAGCTGAGAGTCTGGGCTGAAGGCCAGTGCTCCCAACAGTGAAGTTACATCTGGGAGGGATGAATCACAGAGTGGACAAATTGCAGTATTGGAATGGGATTTTCATCATCATTATATTTTATCAATAAGGAAGGTAAGGCACAAAGAGACTAATAAGATAAAAGTAGCAATAACAACAGTGACCACCCTTTTGTTTTAGTACCTTCTATGAATCAAGCTCTAAGTAGGAATCTTTACAAGTAACAAATCACACAAAGCTAATCTCAAAAGCAATATGATAAAGTTAGATATCATCTGTATTTTACAAATGGTATAATTGAATCTCAGAGAGATCAAGTGACTTGTCCAAGACCAAGCAGCCATCTTGCTTCTGGGATTGTGAACAGGGTCTATCTGGACTTTAAAATCTGCTCCTTCCAGTGTATCACCGACATGCTTCTACTGTTACTCTTTGCTGTTACCACCAATGTAGACTTCACCATGTGCCAGGCACTGTGTATACACTTATCACTGTTGTGCCCATCTTACCAATGAGGAAACTGAGATTTAGTATGGGTGAGAAGTGTGCCCAAAGCCCTTTGGTGAGCAAGAGGCAGAACTGGGATTCAAACCCAGGTCTTTCTGACTGCAGGGATGATTATCTCAGCCACTACCATATCCAGCTACAGCTGCCACTAATAGCCAACACTGTCACCATATACCCAATACTATGATTCAAACCCCATCTTTTTTAAGATATACATGGCTATTGAAATGCTGCCTGAAGACATTAGGATGACATGAGTTTGGGGGCAACAAGGGCAGAATGTAAAAAAGATGTGCATTACCAATATACTCAATCCAGTGGTATGAAGGAGACCCTATGTTGGTGACTGAGTATGACAATCATCAAATCCATGGAGTCCACAGGGATCATGAGTTTGAAGTTAAAAGAGTCACAGCCACTTCCTACACTGGAAGAATCCTGATGCTTAATGAAACCACACTGCCCTTCTAGCTGACTGGAAAATCAGATGAATCAGGCTCCCAAGATTCATGCAAACCTCTTAGCCCTGCTAAGCTTCCCTGAGTAAATAAATTGCAAAAATAAAGAATCTTTACTTGCATATAAAAACAAGCAAATAAATGTCTTTTTGCATAATTACTACAAAAGGCCCCAACCAGCCATTCCCATTTGCAACTTCATATTTCAATAAAGTTTTATTTATTTTCACTTGCAAAGGAATTTGCTGCTTGTGAAGAAAAGACTCATTGCTCTGACTGGTGCCAGATTGTTGGGAGGAGCTTCCACTCCCGACAATGGCCTTTTTTCTGACCACAGACCTCTGAGCTTGTCTCCTTGCCTTCCCTTTCCCAGCTGCCTCTGCCTATTATTGAATTTATAATTTTCTTTCTGTCCAATTGCCCAATTGCCTTCTTTCCTAAATAGAGACTAGAAATGTGCTAGCGTTCATCCATTCAACAAATATTTATGCAATGCCTACTGTGTACCAAGAGCTGTTCTAAATACCAGAGACACAACAATGACAGGGTAGTCAATAATATTTTCATTCTGGAATGAAACATCCAGGAAAAAATTTGTGTTTGTGGGGAGGCATAAGCAGCATTAAAACATTGCATCACAGTGAGGAAAGCATGCTTGAAGGTCCTAGTGTGGGAAAGATCTTGGAGCACTTGTGAAATAGGGAGGTATGCATGGCTGGAGTAAAGCGAGCAAGGGGTGGGAGGAGTATTGAGAAAAAGATAGAAGCCAGAGACCATGGGGCTCTTGCAAGCCTTATCAAGTTGTATGAGAGACAGTGTACTGCAGTGGAAAAAGCAAACAAATAAACCCAAAACTTAAAGATCCATGGAAAATTCTTTGGCAGGCAGTGCAGAATAAATTCCTTTGGAAAGGTGTTGGACATCAACTGGATTTCTAAATTCTTATCACTTACACTGTTTATTCTCCAATGTCCATAAATTGTGGTGAGAGTGATAGCAATTGATGTGACTCAGGATCCCTGAATGCTCAAATTTGATCTTGATGACCCAACCGGTTCCTGCGAGAGCTTTAAGAAAAAGATTATTTTCCCAGAGGACAGAAAAGGAGCAAAATGCACTCTCCATGTTCTTTATCCAAAACCTCAGGGTGGTTCCAGGGTGGGCTAAACCAGGCCACATAGGTGACTGCTTTTACCCATGTTAAGGTATAATTACTGTGATGAGAAAAGCAAGTCCAAGGAGAAAAGCAAGCAAGACTGTATCAGAGATAAAGTACTTTCTCCCTAAGGCTGATAGCTTAGCTGATCTAATTTGTCAACATATGGTATTTCTCTGATTCTGTCTAGTTTCCAGGTGGGTGAGAACTGGGAGATTTCAACTATCGCCTTTTTAAGGAAAGGAGATAGAACAAACAAACAAAAAAATAGAACAGAGAAGAAATAGGGAAGATGAGAGAGAGAAACATTTGCTTCCAGAATCATAGAGGAAGATGTTTACACCAGGTCTCCAAGGATAAACTTAATAACCAATAACTCTTTGGGAGCAGCTCTGGGGCCATGATATACCTTGGTCTAACTTTCCCTTTTGGGACACTTGAACAATCTTGTAGTTTTTCGTCACATCAGAGGATGAGAGAAGTCTCAAGACGTGGATACTAGAATTCATGCTATTAAGGCGGGTGAAACTTATGCAAATCACTAGAAAAATTAAAGATAAAGGACCTTATTTCTACCCAAGTTTGCAGATCAATCCATCAGAAACGAGCACTGGTTCAATTCTGGTCTCACCGAAGGTGAGACCAAATAAAATTTCTTAAGGATAGTATTGTTAGTTGACTCTATTACCAAACACTGAAATGGGATAAGGGATACTTCCAACCAGATTTACACAATGTTGGAAGGGACATCAAGAGACAATTTCTTTGAGTCCTTGCCTCCATTTTGCAGGTGAATACATTTGTGATCACACTAGAACTGAATAAGAACTCAGCTGCTTCAGATCCCTAGCCAGGGATGTCTCAACAGCACCATGTCCCTCCTTCCAAGAAAGTCTAGGACAGAAGGTATGAGGCATAGTGTTTGGAGTTTTTCCAGATGGTTGGAAGCTTGGCCCAAACTACCTCAATATGCAGTTGCTTACCTGGTGATGAATGTTGTTATTAGTGTTCATGGCACTTACCATCCAGTGCTTATGATGAAGGAGAGTAATTTATAGATGTGTTACATGTCTGGATTGGTCAGAGGAGGAAGAATGACAAATGCAACGCCTGAAGATTTGGCTTTCTTTGGCTGTGGCTAATAATAAGTATTTATTCTATAACCATCATGACATTATCCTCACTCATTTCTACTCTTTGCTTGTTGCCTCTCTTTCTCTCTCTCCCTCTCTCTCTTCTCTAATCAACTCCCAAAGGTCTAACCTAATCAGTCTAGCTGGACCTCTGTCAAAGGGAAAATAAAGGAATAAGAAAGAGAAGGTGATATTTTTCAAGTATCTTCAACACACTAGGCACTGAGCTAAATACATCCATGCTTTCCATTTAAGTTGCACAATAATGCTGACAGGGGTAATTTAACCCCATTTAAAAATGAGGAAACTTGGGGCTTCCCTGGTGGCGCAGTGGTTGAGAGTCCACCTGCTGATGCAGGGGACACGGGTTCATGCCCCGGTCTGGGAAGATCCCACATGCCGCGGAGCGGCTGGGCCCGTGAGCCATGGCCGCTGAGCCTGCGCGTCCGGAGCCTGTGCTCTGCAACAGGAGAGGCCACGGCAGTGAGAAGCCTGCGTACCGCAAAAAAAATAAATAAATAAAAATGAGGAAACTTGTTCAGAGTTCAGAGGATTGATAGTTAATAGAGTTGGAGTCCAAATTCAGCTCCATCTGACTCCCAAAGTGTGTTCTTTCCACGTATTCTCATTTATATCACTCTTCTCCATCTGTCCAATACATCTTCCTGTTCCTTGTCTTGGATATATATGACAGCACATTCATTTAATAAATACTGAGGTTTTATTATATGCTAGAAATGAAAGAACCAAAAATATGTAAAACAGTATGCACCCTCACGCAGCTCATGGTTGGTAATATGCACGTATGCTTGGGGGTTGGGACTGATAAAGAATGCATATTAGTAAGTACTTCTTAAGATAGAATGTTTATTCATTCATTTACTCATTCTTTCAGCAAATGCTTATTAAATACCTGTTCTTTGCCAGGCATTATTCTGTGCCAGTGTTTATCAGTCCTGGCTGCATATTAGAATAACCTACTGCATTAAAAAAAAAAACGAATCTCCGGCCCATTTAACTAATTCTAATTAATTTTCAAGAGGTGGGGCCCTGGCATGAGTATGTTTTAAAAACCTTGTAGGGAATTGTAATATGCAGCCAGGATTGAAAAACACTCTTTTATGTTCTAGAGATACAGTGGTGAACAAACAGGAGAAGCAGCACTCAGGGTCATATTCACAGGACATGTGTTTCCCCTTATTTAGATGGAGGAAGAGGCAGATAAACAGGGAGAGAGGAAGATGAAGCTGGAATGTCTGGCATATACATAAATCATTTTGGGCCTTAAATTCAAGGCAGTGTGGATGGTTCAAAGCAGGGTAATGACATAAAGACTGAGGTACCTCCGTGTTCTACATTTCTGTCATCTGGACTAAATAAAGGGATCCACCATCCTAAGAGTTTTGATCAGACTGATTGACACAGAGATTTGCAGGCTTACTTTTCTCAGACTATTTAACATCAAGTCACCTTCACATGACTGGGTCAAATGAGAGTGGAAGGAGTGTTAAGAATTTCCCTCATAATCTTATTAAGTGGTTGGGTTTCACACTAGATCAAGCCAACGAGAGGACTGAGGGAGGGTATTTAAACTTAAATTTAATTTAAATCCAGTTTTGCTCTCACTTGTAGCATGAGCTTCATTTTGTTTATTCTAGTCTTGACTTTGGAATCAGACAGGACTGGATTTGAGCTCTAGGTTAATTTTGACTAGCTAGGCGACCTTGGGCAAATGGTGTCATCTCTCAGTGCCCCCAACTTCCTCATCTGTAAAATGGGGTTTAAAATAGTGTCTACTTTCTAGGGTTTCTGTGAGGGTAGAAAGAAGATAATGGACATACTGTATTTCTGGCTCAGAGCAAATGCCCACTTAATATTTCCTGTCCTTCTTTGTTATTAATAATATTAGCTGCCATTCCTCATTATCATGTCACAACTTTCTGTGCATAAGCAAACAAATAAGGAATGTGACTAAGTCTGTAAATGCAAGTAAATTGTGAGGGAGAATAATTGAGGTATATGCATTTAATATACCCTAATAACACTATATGGGAAGTACTTTTCTATTCATTTTATAAATATTAACTTCTCATAACTCTGAGAGGGTATTATATTTTTACATTTTATTATAGAAACACTTTTAGAGAAAATTTATAACTTATAATGAACCTCCACGTCCGCGTTTCCCATCATCGGCAATTATCAACATTTTGCCAATCTTGTTTTATCTATGGATTTCTACTTATTTTTCTGTAATATTTTAAGACAAATCCAGGACATCATGTCATTTTACCTATAAATATTTTAGTATGCAGTATGCATCTCTAATGGATAAGTGTGTGTGTCTATAATGTTTTCTCTCTCTCTACCATCATGCTGTAATTACACCTAACAAAATTAACAATAATTCCTTAGAATCTAGGACTCATTTCATATAGAAATTTGCCCCATTGCCTCAAACATATCTTTTTTATGGTCTGCCTATCCAAATCAGACTGAAGTCCACACACTGAGTTGACTAATATGTCTCTTAAGTCTCTTTTACCCTGTCATAGTGTGAAAGAGTATTATTCTCACTTCATATAACAGATGAAGAAATTAAGATACAGAGAGGTGAAGTCACATGCTGAATGTCACACAGCTGGAAGAATGGATGTCACTATCGGTGACAGCAGAATAGGTTTTGGATTTTTAGAGAGTTTCTCAAAGGACAGACACTCAGTGTCTCCCCGTTTCCTTTGCCCCCAGTGACTGAAAGAGACTAAGTGTTCTGAATTTTATCTTCAACCTCTCTCTAGCTTCCTGCAAAATATAATACTAAAAGATTCTCCAGTTTTCAGCTCTTAAACATCTGGTTCCAGCTCACTTCAAAAGGTGAGGGAAAAGGTGATTTAAAATCTGTCCTCGGATTTTTGTAGGAGTGGTAGTGAGTGTGAAGTTTAGAAAATCAAATACCCTTGACTCTAGGGCTTCTCATTTATTCATTTGTTCATTCCAAACATTTATTGGGCGGTCTCACCAGGCTTTACCCTGCACTGCACTAGGAGCTCTGGGTACAGAAATGGATAAGAAAGCTTCTGTCCTCAAGGAAATCTAGTCTAGTGTGTATGCTGGGGGTTGGGAAAGAGAAACAGCTCTAGTGCAGCAAGAAGTACTGAGTTAGAGGGGACACAAGGTGTTATAAGAACATCTGCTCTGATGAGGAGACACTTCTATAAGTGAGTGGTGATTGGCTAGGAAGAGAAATAGAAGATAGTGCTTGCAAGATGCAGAGGAAGAAGAAACTTGAGCTGATCCAATTTCTTGAAGTAGTTCAATCTGGCCTGAGTGCAAATGTGAGAAGGGAGAAATGTAAAAGTTCACTTTTAGAGAGTGTGGCACGGCATAATGGCCATCACAGGCCATGTCAAAAAGTCTCTATTTTATTTCATTTATTTATCTTTTTTTTGGCCACACCTTGCAGCATGTGGGATCTTAGTTCCCCGAGCAGGGATTGAACCCATGCCCCCTGCAGTGGAAGCATGGGGTCTTAACCATTAGACAGCCAGGGAAGTCCCAAAAAGTCCCTATTTTGAAGGCAATCTTTTGAAGGGCTCTAAGGAGGAAGTGACACCATCAGGTTTGCATCCCAAATTCTCCTCTGGTTGCTCTGTGGATAACAACAGTTGTCAAAAGAGGCTGGGAGCCAGAAGGCTAGGTGGTGGCAGTGACAGAGGGGATGAGGAAATGGAAAACTCCGTAAAGTAGAGCATGAGGATGGAGAGGTAGCCTTGGAGGGGTCCACTGCTTTCCAAAGCCTGGCCCCTCCATTTTGTGGCTCTAGAAATTTATCTTATCTCTCTACACCAAAGGGTAATGGGATTTTGGAGAAACCATGGTGTAGTGAATGAGTATAAGACAGGGGGCAGAAGATATAGACTTCTGTCCTGCTTTCTAACTGTGCTCTCGTGGGCATGGCCCTTTACTTTGAGGACCTCTTGTGTCCTCATCTATGGAGTGGGACCATGACAGCTATGTTCCTTTCCTGAGAGTTCTGGGAGAATTAAATAAGCCACATCACACTGAAGCAATTTGTAAACTCTAAAGAACTTTACAGCTGGGCATAATGTTCTGGATTCTGTGAACGAGCGTCAAACCACAAGTAGTGTCTATGTGGACCACAGAGCGGGTCTGAGCTCTAGTGGATTCCATTTCTGGGAGAGACTTTAAAATTCCTTGCATGAGCGCTAGCAAATCCAATCTCAAAATATTCTCATAGGCCACATGTTTGTCTTTCCCCAGTTTTGCCGTCACATCAGTTTCTGATTAGGGTTACAATTTGAGCCGGGAAGCAACTTTGGAAGAGACATGAGTGCTGTCAGCAGAGGAGGGAGGAGGTGGAAAGGGAGGGAGGGGGATTGCTATAACTAACCCCTGTTCTGGTTGTGATTCTTAATGAATATGAAAGGTAAGCAGAAATTCAATAGTAACCCCTGAACTTGCCCTATGTTATCTCTCAGAACACACACCCTCTTCCAACTTATGCCTCCAAAGGAGAGCAGGCTTCCTGTCAAACTATTGCAAGGAAGGATGCAGAGCCAGAGGAAACAGAGAATGAAGCAACTCATGGCTGTTTCTGCTTCCCCCAGTATCTCTATTTTAGGATTTTCTATGTGGACTAGGCAGTTTCTACCTCTGAGAGCATGAAAGGAGATAATTATTCTTACTATGTTCATGGTCTCTTCCCATTAAGTGCCTACTCCATGCCACCCAGGCATTCTTTTCAAAGTTTTATTAAGCACTGGTGTTATTGTCCCCATTTTGCAGATAAGGAAACTGAAGTTCAGAAAGGTGAAGTAGCCACCCAGCTACTGAGCAAAGAATCAAGGATGTCTCGTGCCTTAACTCATTCAAATCTCAAACAATAATATGAGGCGGCTACTATTACTCTTTCCATTGTCAAGTGTATTACTGTTCTTCCCTGTCTCCCCCTCTGCAGCACCTCACCCTGTGGGAGGAATTATGCTTTGTGTTCATTGAAGGCCAACTCAGCAATGTGGAAGGTGAGTAGAAGTAACAGGTGTCACTGTTAAGTAGAAGCTTTCAGCTTCTGTGTCTGTTCTTTCATATCGCTTTTTTTCTTTGCCATTAGACCAACAACGTCCCACACTGAGGCTGCCCAGTCAACCTGGGTCTCAAATTTAAGATGATACAAAGGAACATCATAGCCATGCATGGACATATAGAAAAGAGTCCTGAGATTTGGGGAGCATTTATTACACAAGGTAACCTAGCCTAAACCAACTAACATACCATTTGAAGACAATGAAGTTAAAAGAGGTTAAGGAGATGCTCAGCTATTAAATGATGCAGCTGAAACTGCAGTCAACTCTGTCCTATTCTAAACTGTGTGATCTTGACTGCTGTGTTACTCTTACTGTACAACCCTGGCCCCATGAGATTTTCCTGTATTCTACAGTGACTGCTTTAAAATAATAACGATGGCCAGTTTTAACAGATGAAGAGTGGGAAGGTCCTTGGCAAGGAAGGAAAGTGGGTTAGAGCAGTGGTTTGTAATTTCAATGAATATACAATTCATCTGGGAATTTTGTTAAAATCCAGATACTAGTAGGTCTGGGGAAGGATCTGAGATTCTGCATTTTAAACAAGTTTCCAAATGAAGCTTATACTGCTGGTGCTTGGACCACTCTTTGAGCAGCAAGCCTAGAGGATGCCAGTCAGTTCACCTTGGTGATGACAGAAAGGTAGTGATGCATAGTGGTTATGAATGTGTACACAGGACTGAAACTAGGGTCAGGCAAGCAAGGCAATGAAGGAGCAAAATTTAAGGAGGCAAAGTAGAGCACGTGCTGAACTTGCACACTTAGGACCCTGAGAGGAGTGCCTCCTAGTTTAGTTCTGTTGTGATTTGTTTCCAGGTTGAGTCTAACAATTGCATTTGAAAACTGAATTAACATAGAGCCAGAAAGTATAATTAATATAGAGCCAGAGATTTTACCTTCACATTGGTTATGATGTCATTGACCACTATCAGGCTATTCCAAGGAGAATGTTCTCAATAATAGTATAAATGTAGGCTATTTTTTCATTAGAAAAGAAAAAAAAGCTCAAAATCAGGTCATGTTTCAGTTAGCTTCACATGAAACATGTTATTATTAACTTTTGGTTTATGTGTTTATTTCTACAATTTCTGATTATCTTCCTTTTTTCTTTTGTTCCGTCCCGTCATTGTATCTTCAAGTTTTTTCAAGCTTACAGTTATACTATAGTGTCTATAAAATCAACCCCACCATCAATATCCTTCAGAAAATTTCTTCCTGAAATTTCCTGTGCTATTTTTCCAAGCTGAACTGAATATTTCTATAAGATATTTGACGAAACATTCATTTCTTGTTGTCTCTAAGGTGTATCTAAATCTGAAAGCGGAAGTTAAAATATTCTAAGTCACTCATATTCTAAAGAGAAACCTAAGAATCACCAACTTTGGGGGCCACACTCCTCCACTGACCCCTAGGTCTTTCCAAGAAGCAGCAATCCATCCTATTATCATGGACACCAACATCTCTTATCCTTATTCCTCAGTCTACATAAGGAGGACTGGGATAGGTAATGGGCATAGGGATCATCGAGTCACCTGAGTCCTTGCTAGCCTTGTGAAAAGTGTAATTTTCTTGATAAGTGATTTTCCCTTATCAAGGAAATCTTAAGGAGGCAAGGAAAAAGAAATTCTCAACATCCCCCAAGCCAAGTAAATAACTAATAAAGATTTGGAATGCCTGCAAGGGAAGCTGACAAATTCCTTCCCTGATAGATATAAGACACAGAACCTGCAGGAACACCTAGTGGTAGGTGTTTTTGAGAAGGATTCCTATCTGTAACCTATTGGGCAGGTCAATCCCTTCTTCAGCTCAAGTTTCCTCCAGGCACACCCTAGGATGTGGCTCCCTCTCTGTCTCATTAGTCAACAGTACCATCTGATCCTAAAAAGTGCGTAACTTCTTTCATCCATGATGCATCTACTAGTTTCTCTCCTCCCTCCCTCCCTCTCTTTTCCTTTCTTTTTTTCTTTCCTTCTTTCTTTCTCCCTTCCTCCCTCCCTCCCTCCTTCTCTTCCTTCCTTCCTCTTTCTCTCTTTTATTTTTTTTTTAATTTCAGTTTTCTGCCTTCAGACATTTCTTTACATTTATTATCAGAGAATGGTGTTATGGACTGAATGCTAAGGAATCCCCACAGTTCATATGTGATGGTAACCTCCAGCATGATGGTATTTGGAGGTGGGGTTTGGATGAGGTACTTAAGGTTAGATTAGGTCAAATGGTGGGGCGCTCATGATGGGATTAATACCCTTTTAAAAAGAGGAAGAGACATGTGTTCTTTCTCTCTGTGTGCACACACCAAGGAAAGGGCATTTGAGCACATACCCAGGAAGAAGGCCCTCACCAACAACCCAACCAGGCTGGCTCCCTGATCTCACAATCCAGATTTGCAACCTCCAGAACTGTGAAAATTAAATATTTGTTGTCTAAGCCACCCAGGTGATGGTAATGTGTTATGGCAGCCCAAGCTGGCTGAGACAGAAGGGGAGACTGATGAAGTTTTTCTGTCCCCTACTTTGAATGGCATATCTCTCCCATAACATTAGCTTATGCTTTTGTCATTTACTGCTTAGCTGTATTATACATAGTTCTTTGTGTGTTGTTTACAAAAGAGACAGAATGGCTAGAAGGAAGAAAACAGGCTGACAAATATTACAGACCTGGTTTAAGTCCTGGTTCTTGTCACTTACTAGCTACATGATCTTGGGCAAATTTAACTATGTTTTCCTTATCTGCATTATGTCGATAATAACAGCAAGAATAATAATGGTAACAACAATGACAAAATTAACAGCAATGCCAGCTTCTCACTTGGTTTTAGTCATAAGTAGACACTGAATATTTAATTCACCTAGCTCAGGCATTATTTCACTTAATAAATGTATATTAAGCACCTGCTATGTGCCTGGCACTGTGACAGGTACTGGAGAATCTACAATAAACAAGAGAAATATAGTCTGTGCCCTCATAGAGCTTATGGTCTAGGCGTTGGCAAACTTACGACACAGCCTATGGCCCAAATCCTGCCCTCGGCCTGTTTTTGCCCAGTCCTTGAGCTGAGATTAGTGTTACATTTTCATTCATTCATTCATTCATTCATTTTTGTCTGCGTTCGGCCTTCGTTGCTGCACACGGGCTTTTCCCTAGTTGTGGCGAGCGGGGGCTACTCTTCATTGTGGTGCATGGGCTTCTCACTGCGGTGGCTTCAGTTGTTATGAAGCATGGGCTCTAGGAGCACGGGCTTCAGCAGTTGTGGCACACAGGCTCAGTAGTTGTGGCTTGCGGGCTCTAGAGTGCAGGATCAGTAGTTGTGGCACACGGGCTTAGTTGCTCCACGTTATGTGGGATCTTCCCGGACCAGGGCTCAAACCTGTGTCCTCTGCATTGGCAGGTGGATTCTTAACCACTGTGCCAGCAGGAAGTCCAGTGTTACATTTTTAAAGGGTTGTTTAAAAATAAATAAATAAATAAATGCAACAAAAACTTGCAAAGCCTAAAACATTTACTAACTGTCCTTTGATAAAAGAGTTTAAGTTTCCTTGGTCTAATGGAACACATAGAAATCATTCAATAAATGCTTTTCACATGCCAATATTTAGAGGGATGCTCCTTGCACAGGTTTCTGATTAATTTCTGTATCCCTTCAATTCCCTATAGGCTTATTGTTGCCCTTGCAATAAAAATCAAATTTTCAGGAGGTTACAGGCCCTGCATAGGTGACCCATGTACCTCCCTAGCCTCCTCTAATTATAGTCTTTTCATATTTCTGCCACACCAGAGTTCTTTCTGTTCAGCAAATATTGCACAAATGTCTCAGCCCAGGGTATTGTTACTCCCCACTCCCCCCATTTAGCTTGTTTACTTCCTACTTGTCCTCCAGAATTCAGCTTTAAAGTCGTTCCCTTTGGGAAAATTTCCTTGACCTCTCCTTGCTAGATCAGCTCTCTCCCACACTCCTTTATTTGTTCTCATGGTTCCTGATACTTATGATAACTTTATATTCTTATTTGTGATTTTATTACTGTCACCTCCACAAGTTAGTTCCATGAGGGCAGAGGCTGCATTGCCTTTGTTTATTATTTTATCTCCAGCATCTGGCATCTTTCCTGGTGCTCAATAAATATTAGGTAAATGAATGAAAGAAAAAGTGAATGATTCAGCGTCATGTTTTTTGAAAAGAAATAGATCAGAAAGCATATAGGATTCTTGCAACATGGGAATGCTTTCCTTTCCCAGGCAAAACACACCCCACAAATGAAATTTCTGTGGCTCCACTTAAACAGTCCCTTCATTCTCTGCATATAATTAATGGAGGCCCAGTGAGCTGTTTGTGCTGATACATCATCTGCACCACACAGCAAATGCATTTGTTACAGAGCTATCTGGGCCAAAGCTAATGAAACATTTGCAAATGTCCTGATTTACAAAGAGAAAATTGGTTCACCTGAATGACAAGGTTTGCATGCAAGGGAAATGTTCTTCTTTGCTACTTTCTAGCTGTGTTCTAGGAAGCCTCAAATTGCCAAAGAAACAGACATCAGCAGGCCCCTCTAGAAGGCAAAGACCAGAGGTCACCTTGAAGGAGGACAAAGGTTCTGAGATTAACTTTACCCCATGGGGGTCCTCATGTGAGCTTTTGAAACTGTATACAGATTATGTGTTTATTTATGTGCATTGTTGTAAGAAGAGATGTTTAAAGATTTATTAGGTTCTCACCAGAATCTGTGTCACCCCAATAGTTGAAAGCCAGTGATTTAAGAAAATCCAGGTTTTCCCTAGCCTTGAATTTGTTAATTTTTTAAAAAGAAGATAAAGAATAAGGAGCAGAGATGTACATAAGTCCTGAAGGGATCCTTCCTATTTCTAGTCCCAACCCTCCCTGATGCACTGTGCAAATGAGGCAATTCAGATAAGGCTGGAGAGGTGACTTGCCTGGGCCTTTACAGCAAATGAGACACAAGCCCAGGACAAAAATCCTGCCAGCCTAATGTCCTTTCCACCACACCTTGCTGTCCACTAATATAATCATTTATTGTTTCATTTTGTTCCCCATTTAGTCATTCAATTTCTTTCCCATTCACTTATTGTTTCTTACTGTCCCACACTATCACTTTCTCTCATGAATCTGTAAAACCACAGTTGACCCTAGAACAATACCAGTTTGAATTGTGCAGGTCCACTTATACACAGATTTTTTGAAGTAGTAAGTGTACAGTATTACATGACCTATGGTTGAATTTATGGATACAGAACCATGGATACAGGGGAACCGCGGATAAGCAGGGCTGACTGTAAATTATACATGGATTTTCTACTGTGCAGTGGATCAGTGGGATAGCTCCCTGCCCCTCCAGGTTGTTCAGGGGTCAATTTTATTTATCAGTTGTGACTCGATCATTTCTAAGAAGAATTTTGGTTTCAATAAATGATTACTCAAAAAGGCTGATGAATTAGAAAATGAAATTCAATAGGAAAATACATTTATCTTTTCCTTTCCAAATGCATCTCTCAAGTGAAAGTAAAGGAATAAAGAACCATATAAATGCACATGAAACAAGAGACTTAAAGAAGAAAGGGCACTGCTTGAGAGACTTCAATAAATTTTAGAAATTAAAGATAGAGGATTCAACAAAAGAATACAACCTATAAAATAAGTTCATGCAGAGGGAGGCACTGATGAAAAACAAACCAATATGTCCTAAGAAGTCAATACATAAAGGCAACAGATATCACAGAGGATGGTGAAAATTGGGAGACTGATTGAATGTTTATGTACAAAGGAATTGAACATCACTCCAGTCCCTGAGTTCTCATCAACCGCATAGCAGTTTTGCATAGAGACCAAAGGCAGGAGATTGGAGGAAAACTGAATAATTATAGAGAAAAGAATATGGTTATTGTGATCAATCAATAAAGTTAGTGACTTACACCCCTTCACTCTGATATGAAGCCCAATGATAAGCTTCTGCCATGTATACAAAGCTTATATCTATCTTATGAGCCTAGGCAGTAAAGAATCAACTGACAGTTCAGAAAAACTTCAGAGAAAAGGAGAAACTCCTAAACATAAATAGGAAGGAGAAAAAGCTGGAAGAAAACAGATGAGGCAGGCAATAGAATAAAACTTTGCAACCAAAGCTTATTAATAATATAAGCTAGAGGGCCTCCCTGGTGGCGCAGTGGTTGAGAGTCCGCCTGCCGATGCAGGGGATACGGGTTCGTGCCCCGGTCTGGGAGGATCCCATATGCCGCGGAGCGGCTGGGCCCGTGAGCCATGGCCGCTGAGCCTGCGTGTCCGGAGCCTGTGCTCCGCAACGGGGGAGGCCACAACAGTGAGAGGCCCACATACCGCAAAAAATAAAATAAATAAGGCTGTTTTAAGCATTCGTGTGCAAGTTTTTGGGTGGACATAAGTTTTCAACACCTTGGGGTAAATAACCAGGGAGTGTGAGTGCTGGATCTTAAAGTAAGAATATTGAGTTTTGTAAGAGACTACCAAGCTGTTTTCCAAAGTGGCTGACCATTTTGCATTCCCAATGAATGAGAGTTCCTGTTGCTCCACATCCTCACCAGCAATTAGTGTTGCCAGTATTCTAGATTTGGGGCATTCTAATAGGCATGTTGTGGTATGTTGTTGTTTTAATTTGCATGTCCCTGATGACATATGATGTGGAACATCTTTTTGTGTGCTTATTTGTTCTCTGTATATTTTGTTTGGTGAAGTCTATTAAGGGTCCATTTTAAAATCAGGTTCTTTTTCTTTTTTTTTTTAACATCTTTATTGGAGTGTAATTGCTTTACAATGGTGTGTTAGTTTCTGCTTTATAACAAAGTGAATCAGTCATACGTATACATATGTTCCCATATCTCCTCCCTCTTGCATCTCCCTCCCTCCCACCCTCCCTGTCCCACCCCTCTAGGTGGTCACCAAGCACCAAGCTGATCTCCCTGTGCTATGCAGCTGCTTCCCACTAGCTCTTTTACGTTTGGTAGTGTATATATGTCCATGCCACTCTCTCACTTTGTCACAGCTTACCCTTCCCCCTCCCCATATCCTCAAGTCCATTCTATAGTAGGTCTGTGACTTTATTCCTGTCTTACCCATAGGTTCTTCATGACCTTTTTTTTTCCCTTAGATTCCATATATATGTGTTGGCATATGGTATTTGTTTTTCTCTTTCTGACTTACTTCACTCTCTATGAGAGGCTCTAGGTCCATCCACCTCACTACAAACAACTCAATTTCATTTCCTTTTATGGCTGAGTAATATTCCATTGTATATATGTGCCACATCTTCTTTATCCATTCATCCAATGATGGACACTTAGGTTGCTTCCATCTCCTGGCTATTGTAAATAGAGCTGCAATGAACATTTTGGTACATGACTCTTTTTGAATTATGGTTTTCTCAGGGTATATTCCCAGTGTGCTATAATTATTTATAATTAGCAAAACTTGGAAGCAACCAAGATGTTCTTCAGTACGTGAATGAATAAGCAGTGGTACATTCAGACAATGGAATAGTATGCAGCATTAAAAAGAAATGAGCTACTAAGTCATGAAAAGACATCAAGGAAACTTAAATACACATTACTAAGTGAAGGAAGCCAAACTAAAAAGGCTATACTCTGTATGATTCTAACTATGTAACATTTTAGGAAAGAAAAATCTATGGAGACAGTAAAAAGATCAATGGTTGCCAGGAGTTAGGGGGAAGGAGGGATGAATAGGAAGAGCACAGAGGATTTTTAGGGTGGTGAAAACACTCTGTAGGATACTATGATGGTGGTTATATGTCAGTATGAATTTGCTTAACCCTATAGAATGTACAACACCAAGAATGGACCGTAATGTAAACTACAGACTCTGGATGATAATGATGTACCAATAAATGTCCAGCAGCTGTAAAAGGTGCATCACTCTGGTGGGGGATATTTTTAATGGGGGAGGCTATGCATATGTGGGGCAGGGAATATATGAGAAATCTCTGTACCTTCTGCTCAACTTTCATGACCCTAAAACTGCTCTAAAAAAATAAAGTTTATTTAAAAAAAAAAGTGTCAGCCACTATCCATGTATTGCTTGTCAGCTCCAAATGTATCCTTCACAGTATTCTCTAAGATAAGGGAGATGGGTCTAATAAATATTTCTCCTTTACCAGTTGACATAATGTTACACTTTGTCAGTAGAGGGAACTGGAGAATGAAGGGGTTTTCATTTCGGTTTCTACTTTGCTCCTGTCTCCAGATTCCTGTGGGCACACAGCTTCGGCAGCACCCAGTTCTTGTACAGTGTGGTAGCCAGTAATGCCCAGTGGTCAGCAGGACATGGAATCTCCCCCAGGACCCTCTTGTGTGATTCTGTGACATGTTCTTAGGCATAGTGTCTCCCTGTGAAGGGCTTCCTCCTGGCACTCCAGAGGACAAATTGCAGTGAGTCCTGCTCATAAAGCACCTCAGTGAATTTCTCTCTTAGCCATTGAGCCGTGCGAGACACATCCTCTCCAATGAGACCTAGATCTCACTCAAGGGCTGGGGGGACTCTTCCTTTGGGTTCTATCACAGCACTAGGGATAGTGGCCATTACTTATATCTGCTATTCCAATATGCTTTAGAGTTGCCTTTACCTTTTGTTAGCCAATTCCCCATTACTACAATGCTATGTTGTAATTAATAATTTTTTATATTAAACCACCCCGCCCCCAGTTAAAATTACTATGTGATTTCTGTCTCTTGATTGGACCTGATGGGTTATGGTAGGAGACAAAAGATCATTAATAAAAACATATGTAGAACATATACAGATAATAGGATTTCTATTTTTGAAAAAAAATAAAGGAAATTTCTTGAATTAAAAGATAAAAGAGCTCCCCACGGATACACCAGAAATACAGCTACACGTGGAACAACTCCTACAGAACACCTACTGAATGCTGGCAGAGGACCCCAGACCTCCCAAAAGGCAAGAAACTCCCCACATACCTGAGTAGGGCAAAGCGGAGAGATCCCCACACAGAGGATCGGTGCCGAGCGGCACTCACCAGCCCGAGAGGCTTGTCTGCTCACCCGCCGGGGCGGGTGGCGCTGGAAGCTGAGGCTCGGGCTTCGGTCAGAGCGCAGGGAAAGGACTGGGGCTGGCGGCGAGAACTCAGCCTGAAGGGGCTAATGTGCCACAGCTAGCCGGGAGGGAGTCCGGGAAAACTCTGGAGCTGCCGAAGAGGCAAGAGACTTTTTCTTCCCTCTTGGTTTCCTGGTGCGCGAGGAGAGGGGATTAAGAGCGCTGCTTAAAGGGGCTCCACAGATGGGCGCGAGTCGCGACTGAAAGCGCGGAGCCCAGTGACGGGCGTGGGATGCTGGGGCTGCTGCCGCCGCCACCAAGAACCCTGTGTGCAAGCGCAGGTCACTATCCACACCGCCCTTCCGGGACCCTGTGCAGCCCGCCACTGCCGGGGTCCCGGGATCCAGGGGCGGCTTCCCTGGGAGAACGCACGGCGCGCCTCGGGCTGGTGCAACGTCACGCCGACCTCTGCCGCTGCAGGCTCGCCCCGCACTCCGTGCCCCTCCCTCCCGCCCGGCCTGAGTGAGCCAGAGTCCCCGAAGAGGCTGCTCCTTTAACCCTGTCCTGTCTGAGCGAAGAACAGACGCCCTCCGGCGACCTACACGCAGAGGCGGGGCCAAATCCAAAGCTGAGACCCAGGAGCTGTGAGAACAAAGAAGAGAAAGGGAAACCTCCCCCAACAGCCTCAGAAGCAGCGGATTAAAGCTCCACAATCAACTTCATGTACCCTGCATCTGTGGAATACATGAATAGACAACAAATCATCCCAAATTGAGGAACCAGGAGTCAGTGCTGTGCCTCTGAGGTGGGAGAGCCAACTTCATGACACTGGTCCACAAGAGACCTCCCAGCTCCACATAATATCAAATGGCGAAAATCTTCCAGAGATCTCCACCTCAACACCAGCACCAGCTTCACTCAACGACTAGCAAGCTACAGTGCTGGACACCCTATGCCAAACAACTAGCAAGACAGGAACACAACGCCACCCATTAGCAGAGAGGTGGCCTAAAATCATAAAAAGTCCGCAGACACCCCAAAACGTACCACCAGACGTGGACCTGCCCACCAGAGAGACAAGATCCAGCCTCATCCACCAGAACACAGGCACTAGTCCCCTCCACCAGGAAGCCTACACAACCCACTAAACCAACCTTAGCCACTGGGGACAGACACCAAAAACAACGGGAACTACGAACCTGCAGCCTGCAAAAAGGAGACCCCAAACACAGTAACATAAGCAAAATGAGAAGACAGAAAAACACACAGCAGGAGAAGGAGCAAGATAAAAACCCACCAGACCTAACAAATGAAGAGGTAATAGGCAGTCTACCTGAAAAAGAATTCAGAATAATGATGGTAAAGATGATCCAAGATTCTATTTCCAAGATCCAAAATCTTGGAAATAGAATAGACAAAATGCAAGAAACAGTTAACAAGGACCTAGAAGAACTAAAGATGAATCAAGCATCGATTAAAAACACAATACATGAAATAAAAAATACTCTAGATGGGATCAATAGCAGAATAACTGAGGCAGAAGAACGGATAAGTGAGGTGGAAGATAAAATAGTAGAAATAACTGATGCAGAGCAAAATAAAGAAAAAAGAATGAAAAGAACAGAGGACAGTCTCAGAGACCTCTGGGACAACATTAAACGCACCAACATTTGAATTACAGGGGTTCCAGAAGAAGAAGAGAAAAAGAAAGGGACTGAGAAAATATTTGAAGAGATTATAGTTGAAAACTTCCCTAATATGGGAAAGGAAATAGTGAATCAAGTCCAGGAGGCACAGAGAGTCCCATACAGAATAAATCCAAGGAGAAATACGCCAAGACACATATTAATCAAACTGTCAAAAATTAAACACAAAGAAATCATATTAAAAGCAGCAAGGCAAAAACAACAAATAACACACAAGGGCATCCCCATCAGGATAACAGCTGATCTCTCAGCAGAAACTCTACAAGCCAGAAGGGAGTGGCAGGACATAATTAAAGTGATGAAGGAGAAAAACCTGCAACCAAGATTACTCTACCCAGCAAGGATCTCATTCAGATTTGATGGAGAAATTAAAACGTTTACAGACAAGCAAAAGCTGAGAGAGTTCAGCACCACCAAACCAGCTTTACAACAAATGCTAAAGGAACTTCCCTAGGCAAGAAACACAACAGAAGGAAAAGACCTACAATAACGAGCCCAAAACAATTAAGAAAATGGGAATAGGAACATACATATCGATAATTACCTTAAATGTAAATGGACTAAATGCTCCCACCAAAAGACACAGATTGGCTGAATGGATACAAAAACAAGACCCATATATATGCTGTCTACAAGAGACCCACTTCAGACCTAGAGACACATACAGACTGAAAGTAAGGGGATGGAAAAAGATATTCCATGCAAATGGAAACCAAAAGAAAGCTGGAGTAGCAATTCTCATACCAGACAAAATAGCCTTTAAAATAAAGACTACTAGAAGAGACAAAGAAGGACACTACATAATGATCAAGGGATCAATCCAAGAAGAAGATATAACAATTGTAAATATTTATGCACCAAACATAGGAGCACCTCAATACATAAGGCAAATACTAACAGCCATAAAAGGAGAAATCGACAGTAACACAATCATAGTAGGGGACTTTAACACCCCACTTTCACCAATGGACAGATCATCCAAAATGAAAATAAATAAGGAAACACAAGCTTTAAATGATACATTAAACAAGATGGACTTAATTGATATTTATAGGACATTCCATCCAAAAACAACAGAATACACATTTTTCTCAAGTGCTCATGGAACATTCTCCAGGATAGATCATATCTTGGGTCACAAATCAAGCCTTGGTAAATTTAAGAAAATTGAAATTGCATCAAGTATCTTTTCCGACCACAATGCTATGAGACTAGATATCAATTACAGGAAAAGACCTGTAAAAAATACAAACACATGGAGGCTAAACAATACACTACTTAATAACGAAGTGATCACTGAAGAAATCAAAGAGGAAATTAAAAAATACCTAGAAACAAATGACAATGGAGACACGACGACCCAAAACCTATGGGATGCAGCAAAAGCAGTTCTAAGAGGGAAGTTTATAGCAATACAATCCCACCTTAAGAAACAGGAAACATCTCGAATAAACAACCTAACCTTGCACCTAAAGCAATTAGAGAAAGAAGAACAAAAACATCCCAAAGTTAGCAGAAGGAAAGAAATCATAAAAATCAGATCAGAAATAAATGAAAAAGAAATGAAGGAAACGATAGCAAAGATCAATAAAACTAAAAGCTGGTTCTTTGAGAAGATAAACAAAATTGATAAACCATTAGCCAGACTCATCATAAAAAAAGGGAGAAGACTCAAATCAATAGAATTAGAAACGAAAAAGGAGAAGTAACAACTGACACTGCAGAAATACAAAAGATCATGAGAGATTACTATAAGCAACTCTATGCCAATAAAATGGACAACCTGGAAGAAATGGACAAATTCTTAGAAATGCACAACCTGCCAAGACTGAATCAGGAAGAAATAGAAAATATGAACAGACCAATCACAAGCACTGAAATTGAAACTGTGATTAAAAATCTTCCAACAAACAAAAGCCCAGGACCAGATGGCTTCACAGGCGAATTCTATCAAGCATTTAGAGAAGAGCTAACACCTATCCTTCTCAAACTCTTCCAAAATATAGCAGAGGGAGGAACACTCCCAAACTCATTCTACGAGGCCACCATCACCTTGATACCAAAACCAGACAAAGATGTCACAAAGAAAGAAAACTACAGGCCAATATCACTGATGAACATAGATGCAAAAATCCTCAACAAAATACTAGCAAACAGAATCCAACAGCACATTAAAAGGATCATACACCATGATCAAGTGGGGTTTATTCCAGGAATGCAAGGATTCTTCAATATACGCAAATCAATCAACGTGATACACCATATTAACAAATTGAAGGAGAAAAACCATATGATCATCTCAATAGATGCAGAGAAAGCTTTCAACAAAATTCAACACCCATTTATGATAAAAACCCTGCAGAAAGTAGGCATAGAGGGAACTTTCCTCAACATAATAAAGGCCATATATGACAAACCCACAGCCAGCATCGTCCTCAATGGTGAAAAACTGAAACCATTTCCACTAAGATCAGGAACAAGACAAGGTTGCCCACTCTCACCACTATTATTCAACATCGTTTTGGAAGTTTTAGCCACAGCAATCAGAGAAGAAAAGGAAATAAAAGGAATCCAAATCGGAAAAGAAGAAGTAAAGCTGTCACTGTTTGCAGATGACATGATACTATACATAGAGAATCCTAAAGATGCTACCAGAAAACTACTAGAGCTAATCAATTAATTTGGTAAAGTTGCAGGATACAAAATTAATGCACAGAAATCTCTGGCATTCCTATATACTAATGATGAAAAATCTGAAAGTGAAATTGAGGAAACACTCCCATTTACCATTACAACAAAAAGAATAAAATATCTAGGAATAAACCTACCTAAGGAGACAAAAGACCTGTATGCAGAAAATTATAAGACACTGATGAAAGAAATTAAAGATGATACAAATAGATGGAGAGATGTACCATGTTCTTGGATTGGAAGAATCAACATTGTGAAAATGACTCTACTACCCAAAGCAATCTACAGATTCAATGCAATACCTATCAAACTACCAATGGCATTTTTCACAGAACTAGAACAAAAAATTTCACAATTTGTATGGAAACACAAAAGACCCCGAATAGCCAAAGCAATGTTGAGAAAGAAAAATGGAGCTGGAGGAATCAGGCTCCCTGACTTCAGACTATACTACAAAGCTACAGTAATCAAGACAGTATGGTACTGGCACAAAAACAGAAAGATAGATCAATGGAACAGGATAGAAAGCCCAGAGATAAACCCATGGACATATGGTCACCTTATCTTTGATAAAGGAGGCAGGAATGTACAGTGGAGAAAGGACAGTCTCTTCAATAAGTGGTGCTGGGAAAACTGGATAGGGACATGTAAAAGTATGAGATTAGATCACTCCCTAACACCATACACAAAAATAAGCTCAAAATGGATTAAAGACCTAAATGTAAGGCCAGACACTATCAAACTCTTAGAGGAAAACATAGGCAGAACACTCTATGACATAAATCACAGCAAGATCCTTTTGGACCCACCTCCTAGAGAAATGGAAATAAAAACAAAAATAAACACATGGGACCTAATGAAACTTAAAAGCTTTTGCACAGCAAAGGAAACCATAAACAAGACCAAAAGACAACCCTCAGAATGGGAGAAAATATTTGCAAATGAAGCAACTGACAAAGGATTAATCTCCAAAATTTATAAGCAGCTCATGCAGCTCAATAGCAAAAAAACAAACAACCCAATCCAAAAATGGGCAGAAGACCTAAATAGACATTTCTCCACAGAAGATATACAGACAGCCAACAAACACATGAAAGGATGCTCAACATCTTTACTCATTAGAGAAATGCAAATCAAAACTACAATGAGATATCATCTCACACCAGTCAGAATGGCCATCATCAAAAAATCTAGAAACAATAAATGCTGGAGAGGGTGTGGAAAAAAGGGAACACTCTTGCACTGCTGGTGGGAATGTGAATTGGTACAGCCACTATGGAGACAGTATGGAGGTTCCTTTAAAAACTAAAAATAGAACTACCACATGACCCAGCAATCCCACTACTGGGCATATACCCTGAGAAAACCATAATTCAAAAAGAGACATGTACCAAAATGTTCATAGCAGCCCTATTTACAATAGCCCGGAGATGGAAACAACCTAAGTGACCATCATCGGATGAATGGGTAAAGAAGATGTGGCACATATATACAATGGAATATTACTCAGCCATAAAAAGAAATGAAATTGAGCTATTTGTAATGAGGTGGATGGACCTAGAGTCTGTCATACAGAGTGAAGTAAGTCAGAAAGAGAAAGACAAATACTGTATGCTGACACATATATATGGAATTTAAGGAAAAAAATGTCATGAAGAACATAGGGGTAAGACAGGAATAAAGACACAGACCTACTAGACAATGGACTTGAGGATATGGGGAGGGGGAAGGGTAAGCTGTGACAAAGTGAAAGAGCGGCATGGACATATATACACTACCAAACGTAAGGTAGATAGCTAGTGGGAAGCAGCCGCATAGCACAGGGAGATCAGCTCGGTGCTTTGTGACTGCCTGGAGGGGTGGGATAGGGAGGGTGGGAGGGAGTCGCAAAAGGGAGGGGATATGGGAACATATGTATATGTATAACTGATTAAATTTGTTATAAAGCAAAAAATAAAAAATTAAAAAAATTAAAAAAATAAAAAGATAAAAGAGTTTCCAGATTGAAAGTTCCCAATAAGTGACCAGATTTTTTAAAAAGCTAAAAAAGACCCTTATAAGCTACATAATCATAAACTTTTATAACTTGATCTTTACCAAGGGCAAATAGAAGATTCTAGAAACTTCCAGTTTGGATGGGGAATATCATCTATAAAAAGCAACAAAAATCAGAATATATCAATGTAACAATGATGTTAAGTTTACAGAATGTTATGGAAGTAAGACAGGCAATTACTCAATCTAGTAAAAATGCACTCCAAAAGCATTCAAGAAATGAAAAGCAAATTCCATGTTCATTTGTATAAATAGATAATACTAACACAGGTATTTTATTTAAATTAAAATATAATTATGTTTGTTTTATGGAAAGATGTAAGTGTGGAGAAAAAAATGCCTGAAGTTGATAAATCAAACAATATTACTAGGAACATAGTCTTTAGAAATACAGTGCTACATACTAGAAAATAATGTTAACAATGATTTTAAGAAATGAAGTTCCTTTTGAGCAACAAGAATAGAGAACAGGGTGTGGTGCTGCTGGGATTTATTATAAAACTTCCTGACCATTTATTCAAGCCATGAGCATGTATATATTTTTATTAAATTGTAAAATAAAAAGCCAAAAATAAAACTTCCATGGAGGAGATGCATGAGATAATGAATGAAAGAAATCAGCAAAGTGTTTAGGAGAGAGTTATCATTCAGTGAGTGGGACTTTTGGTATAATGAGTGTTGAAGAAATAAGTTTGGGAAAAAGTCTATGACTTAGCATTAAATTTGGACTTTAACTTCAAGGAAGGTGGTAAAGAACAGGTAAAACCTGACACAAGTAAGCATACCCATTCTTGAGATAACACCAACTTTTTCTGTTATTCAATTTTAGATAGATGTTATCACTTGGATGATTCAAAAGGGTCAATGGACATCACTTTAAATGGTATCTTAGACAAGGTTTTGACGGGAAAAAAAATCAATCTTTCCAAGAGTGTTTCTTTCTTATGCACTTGCCTCACAACTAACAAACACACCCGAAAATACATCCATGTAATAACAACAATACAGATAATGGCATTAAAATCTTAATAGATATATGCATATTTTAACAACTATAAAAGACTAAATCAATCTCTGTGGATTGTTTCTAATTTAACTAGATTCTGACAGTCTAATTAAGAAAAGATTCGAGGATAGCATATTTGGAAGAATGGATCAATAACAAGCTTTTCGAGTAGCTCCTTTCCAGGACTGAGGTCAGTTAAAAGCACTTTGGCATCATTTGCAGTCAGGTAATTGTTCTCTTCTCAGCAGAGGTTAGGCTTGGGCTGATCATGTACTTCAAGAATGCTCAGGAATTCAGAGACTGGGTTGCCCAGAAACAAGTGATTCATCAAACCTTTAAAATATATTGCTGAAACCAATTTCATGTTACATTTCAAAAGTAGCACCATAACTAAAGTCAATCTGAGGTTATGTGATCAAGTTGCATCAGCTGGTTTCAATTTAAGGCTGACAGGTCACATTTTAAGCAACAAAAAAGAAGTCTCATTACTAAGTGATATTTGCAAAGGAATCTATCCACGGGTTTGATCAATACCCCCAAATATATCTCTTAATGAAATTCACTGAGTAAGAGCAATGGATATAATACACACACACACACACGTGTGTGTGTGTGTGTGTGTGTGTGTGTGTGTGTGTATCCCCACATACAGTCAGCAATGTTGAAGAATTGAGTGAACTCTATCTCCACCCTCCTGGACACAAAATAATAGGATATTGTGATAGGCTTCAAATGGCCAATTAGAGTCAGAAATGAACCCTTAAATATGTGGTCTGGTAATCAGACTCCAGGATGAATGCAGTGAGAACTCTGCTCTAAATATCAGAAAGTTTAATTTCTCTCTCAGCTTCAACCACAATTAACTTGACCAATTTCAGCTGCCTCATTCCTTTTTTGATGTCACTTTTCTGATCAGGTAGAATTATAATACGATACCAATGTTTCTCACAATATTGTCTTGATAGTCACACAAGATAATATAAATGAAATGGTTTTAAGATGGTGTAACAGTCTGTGCAGATTTAGAGTAATAGAATAGCTGTTTGAAAATGTCTGTATAAAAAGTTCAAATTCTGAGCAAAAATGAGAGTTTACTGGCTCATGTAATTGGGGTACAGATGGCCCCAGGGACCATTAGTTACTTCAGAATTTTCCAGAAACTTTCTTTTTTCTTTATTCCTATTACTTGCATCACCCTATTTTTTGACTTCTTTTTGTTACACCACAAGGAGGTTTTCTGTGCAGTGGGTAGAGTAGAGGCAGCAAACAACATATCTCTCTTGGCTTATTTTAAGCGAGTTTAGTCATGTAAAGAGAGATCTTCTATCAGCATTTGCTTATAAATTTCCAAGGAAGGACTCTAGTTGGACCACCTTGGATCACATATCCCTATTTGAGTCAATGACTATGGCCAAGGAAGGGGTTTTAGCCAGACCTGGTCACATGAATGCCATGAACTACACAGAGTGATAGATATTCAGCTCTTCAAAGTAAGGGGGTGCTGTTACTAGAGGAAGGTACAAAGAAATACTGGAGGAAAAATATCAGATGTCTACCACGTCTGTGTTCCCACAGTTCCTGTGTATCCCTCTATCACATTCCACAGAATGGAACTGTTTCTTGACTCTTCCAGACTGCATATATATGTCCGATTCACTTTTGCATTCTAGCATATCTCACAGGACCTAATGTCGATTAGTTGCTCAATAAATATAGATTGAAAGAATGAATAAATAAAATTTCTGTTAAAACTGAAGAGGACTCTGCTATCCCAGTTCTTCTATGCATATGGAGAATCAACTCCTATGTGCCTCCACTCCCAAACTCTCCCAGGCTCAAGGGTGCTACTTGGGAACTCCTTCTCTAATTTATCAAATATTTACTTGGCACCGATTATGAGAAAATCCCTGTGCAGAGTTCTTCAGATGATTCAGAAGTGTGGATTGAGAATTACTTCTTGGTTTCCTAAATGGTAAATGGGAAGCTCTGTTTTAAGAATCTTATAGCCAGATTGCCAAATCATGGCATCTGGTCTAAAATGAACAATCCTTGGAATCATATGTGTGGCAAATGCTCATATAATACACTCACATGATATATAACACTGAAGTTCAGAGATAAGATAAACTAAGACCACTGAAACCAGTGCAAAAGGTAGATGACCAGGAGGGAAAGCAAGGTTCTGATGACAGTGAGCAGGAAGGAACAAGTATATTTGTGGGCCTACTATGAGCCAGGCACTATGCTCAGCATCTTATAACCACAGTCTTATTATTATTATATATCTCTCCCAGCCCTGGGAGGCGGGCATTTCTATCTTTTCTATCTCTACTTGGCAAAGTACAAAACTGAGGCTCTGGGAGATTAATCAGTGAGACAATGAAAAGAATACAAGGTTTATAACCATGCATTGATGTTTTCAGTGCTGGTGAACTTTTCCTTATGGTGTAATTAATCATATATACATCACATCAGTGTATCCATGCAAAGATGACTAATCAGAAGATATAATAGATAAATTATAGATACATTGATACAGATAATTATAAAACTGTTAATAGGTGATATAAATTGATCATAGGTGATAGATTATAAAGATGAATGGGAAATGAAGATACATGAATATATAATTGAGTTAGATTGATAGGTATGTTCATATATATATTCATACAGGGATACTACCTACCCTGTTTTGTGAAAAATCAACTTGGCCAGATAAAATGTGCTTTGGTGAGAAGATAATCAGGTAATTATGGGGAAGCCATGATCTGCTCCTACCTCTTCCATTGCTTCCATTGCTTCTCTGGCTGTCCTTGTCTTTTCTCATCTTCAGTTTCATCATGTGTAAAACGAGGATCATAAATGAAGTCCAGCCCACTCTCACAGGGTAGCTTTGAGGATCCTACAAGGAAATTGTTGGGGGAAGCACCTTGGAAGTTGTAACATGCTTTGTTGCCCCCCTGGGTTTGACCTGGGTAGTGTTGCAACTTCTTCTGAAAAGAAAGCCAGCCTCATCTCAGATCAGGAAATAGCATATTTTTTTACAGGATGCCTGAGCTTGGCTGCTGCCTGTCCATCACTGGATGTGTCTTTTATCAGCTTTCACATCACCTTTACCTCGCAGCTCAGCTCATATCATCAAAAACCACTCTGGTGCCCTCCATGTCAGCAAATGTTTGTCAGCTCTTGTATCTCTTGCACCATCTCCAAAGCTGAGCTCAGTAACAGACCTTTTTGATGCCAGATGATCTGAAAGCAGGATGGAAAGTGAAGAGAATGTCTTCCCAGTCAAGATCAATATGCCTTTAACCTTCCTTCCCTTTATCCTTGAGGAAACGTCTCTCCTCACCTCCCTGGCAGTTTCTTCCCTTCCACACTCCTGCCTTTTCATTCTCCTCTCCGCCCAACTCCCTCCACCTCCATCATGGCCTGGTTAGAATTCAGCATGTCTTCCTTTTGGAGCTCCTGTGTTAATATTCATCATAATGGGTTCCACTGGACTGGTTTTCCCACACAGAGTCCCCTATTTCTTTGGACCAAAGAAAACAAGGAGTTCTCTCTTTGAGCCAGAAGACAGATGTTTGAATCTTGCTCTGTTATGATGAGCAACATGACCTTAGATAACTGATTTCATCTATCTGAGTCTTGCTTTCCTTTTCTGTAAATTGGGGGCAACAATATCTGCCCTCTCATCCCCTGCAAGCATGGAGCATTTATGATGGAAAAGCCCTAGATCTTAAATCCTGTATCTGAACATTTTAGTGGCAAGCAGTTTAATTTTTTACTTAAAAATACATACGGTGTACTTTTTAAATGTGAAAAACTACTTTAATATTTTTAAATACTGTTCCAATCAGATAATCTTAATGAAATCCTTATAAGGTATGCATTAGCAATATCCCTGTTTTATAGATGAAGAATCAGAGGCAAAGAAAGTAAGGAAACTTATCCCAAATTACATATTTATATTTAGTATCTTATGGGACCAGAATTTGAATCCAGTCACTTGGGTTCCAGAAACTGTGATTTTAATCACTGTGCTATGTTACCTAAGCAATTCAGTGTTCCATTACTAGGAGAGTAGATGGATGTCATGTTTTGCATGTATATCATGGTGTACTTAGAGGAACATACTAGGATAACTAGGTAATGTGATGGTAATAAATGAGCGCTAAAAAATTTATTTTTTACTCCTGCAGAGTGCAGTGGTGTCTAGACAGACTCTTCAGTTGATCATTTGATGACTGAGAAAACAAGAACCACATAATGGTGAACACCCCCACCATGGAGTGCTATTCATCAGTTAAAAGTAGTGAACTAGATGGACACATTATAATAAAGACTATTAAAGACACAGTATTATATGAAGAAAGAAACAGAGCATGATATAAAATTTAATTTCAGTTAAAATATGTGCAATAAAACAATACACATTTTGCAAGAATGCACACAAAGGAAAGTATACATTGAATATATTAAAATGAATTTACATATATCCATTTTATATCTACCCATGTATTTATCTATCTGTTTACCTATCAATCTGTCTATCAGCATAAAGAGGACAGTAGAAGTGAAGAATAGATATATAAGAACTGTATACATTAAAAAGAAATCAAGCAAATAGCCTCATATCAATGAAGACCATAAGGTATGAGCTGAGACTTACGATTAATTCAAATATCTAAAGAAGAGTTTTGTGAAGGACAGCCTATGGACCAAATCCCACCTGCCACCTGGTTTTCTAAATAAAGCTTTATATTTTTGAATGTTTTATTGTAAATAAAACATTCATTTGTTTACATATTATCTATGGCTGCTTTTGCAATACAATGGCAAATTGAATAGCTGCAGCAGACAGGACTCCCCCACAATGTCAAAAATATTTGCTATCTGGAACATTATAGAAAAATGTTTGCATCCTAGAGAAGAGAGAAGAGAGACCATACATTGCTCCGTACGTCACTCAGGGTTCTGTTAGGAAGACAGAAGCCATCAGCGAGCTTGCACAAACCTCTTGGATAGCCTCATCCACCAGAAGGCAGACAGCAGAAGCAAGAAGAACTACAATTCTGCAGCCAGTGGAATGAAAACCACATTCACAGAAAGATAGACAAAATGAAAAGGCTGAGGACTATGTACCAGATGAAGGAACAAGATAACCACCCCAGAAAAAAAATTAAATGAAGTGGAGATAGGCAACCTTCCAGAAAAAGAATTCAAAATAACGATAGTGAAGATGATCGAGGACCTCGGAAAAAGAATGGAGGAAAAGGTTGAGAAGATGCAAGAAATGTTTAACAAACACTTAGAAGAATTAAAGAACAAACAAACAGAGATGAACAATACAATAACTGAAATGAAAAATACACTGAAGGAAACAATAGCAGAATAACTGAGGCAGAAGAACGGATAAGTGACCTGGAAGACAGATGGTGGAATTCACTGCCATGGAACAAAATAAAGAGAAAAGAATGAAAAGAAATGAAGATAGCCTAAGAGACCTCTGGGACAACATTAAATACAACAACATTCACATTATAGGGGTCCCTGAAGGAGAAGAGACAGACAAAGGACCCGAGAAAATATCTGAAGAGATTATACTCAGAAAGTTCCCTAATGTGGGAAAGGAAATAGCCACCCAAGTCCAGGTAGTGCAGAGAGTCCCAGGCAGGATAAACCCAAGGAGAAACACACTGAGACACATAGGAATCAAATGGACAAAAATTAAAGACAAAGAAAAATTATTAAAAGCAACAAGGGAAAAATGACAAATAACATACAAGGGAACTCCCATAAGGTTAACAGCTGATTTCCCAGCAGAAACTCTACAAGCCAGAAGGGAGTAGCGCAATATATTTAAAGTGAAGAAAGGGAAGAAACTACAACCAAGATTACTCTACCCGGCAAGGATCTCATTCAGATTCGATGAAGAAATCAGAAGCTTTACAGACAAGCAAAAGTTAACAGAATTCATCACTACCAACCAGCTCTACAACAAATGCTAAAGGAACTTCTCTAAGTGGGAAACACAACAGAGGAAAAGGACCTACAAAAACAAACCCAAAACAAGTAAGAAAATGGTCATAGGAACATACATATTGATAATTACCTTAAAGGTGAATGGATTAAATGTTCCAAGCAAAAGACACAGGCTTGCTGAATGGATACAAAAACAAGACACATATATCTGCTGTCTACAAGAGACACACTTCAGACCTGGGGACACATACAGACTGAAAGTGAGGGGATAGAAAAAGATATTCCATGCAAATGGAAATCAAAAGAAAGCTGGAGTAGCAATACTCATATCAGATAAAATAGACTTTAAAATAAAGAATGTTACAAGAGACAAGGAAGGACACTACATAATGATCAAGGGATCAATCCAAGAAGAAGATATAACAATTATAAATATATATGCACCCAACATAGGAGCACCTCAATACATAAGGCAACTGCTAACAGCTATAAAAGAGGAAATTGACAGTAACACAATAATAGTGGAGGACTTTAACACCTCACTTACACCAGTGGACAGATCATCCAGACAGAAAATTAACAAGGAAATAGAAGCTTTAAATGACACAATAGACCAGATAGATTTAATTGATATTTATAGGACATTCCATCCAAAAACAGCAGATTACACTTTCTTCTCAAGTGTGCATAGAACATTCTCCAGGATAGATCACATCTTGGGTCACAAATCAAGCCTCAGTAAATTTAAGAAAATTAAAATCATATCAAGCATCTTTTCTGACCATAATGCTATGAGATTAGAAATAAATTACAGGGAATAAAAGGTAAAAAATAGAAACACATAGAGACTACACAATTTGTTACTGAATAACCAAGAGATCACTGAAGAAATCAAAGAGGAAATCAAAAAATACTTAGAGACAAATGACAATGAAAACACATGATCAAAATCTATGGGATGCAGCAAAAGCAGTTCTAAGAGGGAAGTTTAGAGTAATACAATCCTACCTCAAGAAACAAGAAACATCTCAAATAAACAATCTAACCTTACACCTAAAGAAAGAACTAGAGTAAGAAGAACAACAACAAAAAAAAAACCCAAAGTTAGGAGAAGGAAAGAAATCATAAAGATCAGGGCAGAAATAAATGAAATAGAAACAAAGAAAACTATAGCAAAGATCAATAAAACTAAAACCTGGTTCTTTGAGAAGATAAATAAAATTGATAAACCTTTAGCCAGACTCATCAAGAAAAAGAGGGATAGGACTCAAATAAATAAAATTAGAAATAAAAAAGAAGTTACAATGGACACCGCAGAAATACAAAGCATCACAAGAGACTACTACAAGCAACTCTATGCCAATAAAATGGACAACCTGGAAGAAATGGACAAATTCTCAGAAAGGTATAACCTTCCAAGACTGAACCAGTAAGAAATAGAAGATAGGAACAGACAAATCACAAGTAATGAAACCGAAACTGTGATTAAAGACCTTGCAACAAGCGAAAGTCCAGGACCAGATGGCTTCAGAGGTGAATTCTATCAAATATTTAGAGAAGAGTTAACACCCATCCTTCTCAAAGTCTTCCAAAAAATTGCAGAGGAAGGAAAACTCCCAAACTCATTCTATGAGGCCACCATCACCCTGATACCAAAATCAGACAAAGATACAAAAAAAGAAAAGAAAAGAAAATTACAGACCACTATCACTGATGAATATAGATGCAGAAATCCTCAACAAAATACTAGCAAACAGAATCCAACACCACATTAAAAGGATCATACACCATGACCAAGTGGGATTTATCCCAGGGATGCAAGGATTCTTCAGTATATGTAAATCAATCAATGTGATACACCATATTAACAAACTGAAGAATAAAACCGTATGATCATTTCAATAGATGCAGAAAAAGCTTTTGAAAAAATTCAACATCTATTTATGATCAAAACTCTCCAGAAAGTGGGCATAGAGGGAACCTACCTCAACATAATAAAGGCCTTATACAACAAAACCACAGCAAACATCATTCTCAATGGTGAAAAACTGAAAGCATTTCCTCTAAGATCAGGAACAAGACAAGGATGTCCACTCTTGCCACTGTTATACAGCATAGGTTGGCAGTCCTAGCCACAGCAATCAGAGAAGAAAAAGAAATAAAAGAAATACAAATTGGAAAAGAAGAAGTAAAACTGTCACTGTTTGCAGCAGATGCCATGATCCTATACATAGAGAATCCTAAAGATGCCCCCAGAAAACTACTAGAGCTAATCAATGAATTTGGTATAGTTGCAGGATACAAAAGTAATGTACAGAAATCTCTTGCATTCCTATACACTAACAAAAGATCAGAAAGAGAAATTAAGGAAACAATCCTGTTCACCTTTGCAACAAAAAGAATAAAATACCTAGGAATAAACCTACCTAAGGAGGTGAAAGACCTGTACTCAGAAAACTGTAAGACACTGATGAAAGAAATCAAAGATGACACAAATGGACAGAGAGATATACCATGTTCATGGACTGGAAGAATCAATACTGTGAAAATGACTGTACTACCCAAAGCAGTATACAGATTCAATTCAATCCCTATCAAGTTACCAATGGCAATTTTTTCAGAACTAGAACAAAAAAATCTTAAAATTTGTACGGAGACCAAAAGACCCCAAATAGCCAAAGCAAACTTGAGGGAAAAAAAAAACAGAGGTGGAGGAATCAGACTCCCTGACTTCAGACTATACTACAAAGCCATAGTAATCAAGAGAATATGGTACTAGCACAAAAACAGAAATACAAATCAATGGAATAGGATAGAAAGCCCAGAGGTAAACCCACATACATATGGTCAACTAATCTATGACAAAGGAGGCAAGGATATACAATGGAGAAAAGACAGCCTCTTCAATAAGTGGGGCTTGGAAAACTGGACAGCTACATGTAAAAGAATGAAATTAGAACACTCCCTAACACCATACACAAAAATAAACTCAAAATGGATTAGAGACCTAAGTGTTAAGACCAGACACTATCAAACTCTTAGAGGAAAACATAGGAAGAACACTCTTTGACATAAATCACAGCAAGATCTTTTTTGATCCACCTCCTAGAGTAATGGAAATAAAAACAAAAATAAACAAATGGGACCTATGAAACTCAAAAGCTTTTGCACAGCAAAGGAAACTATAAACAAGATGAAAATACAACCCTCAGAATGGGAGAAAATATTTGCAAACGAATCAACTGACAAAGGATTAATCTCCAAAATATATAAACAGCTCATGCAGCTTTATTAGAAAAACAAACAACCCAATCAAAAATGGGCAGAAGACATAAATAGACATCTCTCTAAAGAAGACATACAGATGGCCAACACGCACATGAGAAGCTGCTCAACATAACTAATTATTAGAGAAATGCAAATCAAAACTACAATGAGGTATCACCTCATACGGGTTAGAATGGGTATCATCAGAAAATCTACTATGGAGAACAGTATGGACACTCCTTATAAAACTAAAAATAGAATTACCAAACGACCCAGCAACCCCACTACTGGGCATATACACAGAGAAAACCATTAATTCAAAAAGACACATGCACCCCAATGTTCATTGCAGCACTATTTACAATAGCCATGTCATGGAAGCAACCTAAATGCCCATCGACAGACAAATGGATAAAGAAGATGTGGTACATATATACAATGGAATATTACTCAGCCATAAAAAGGAATGAAACTGGGTCATTTGTAGAGACGTGGATGGACCTAGAGACTGTCATACAGAGTGAAGTCAGAAAGAGAAAAACAAATATTGTATATTAAGGCATATATGTGGAATCTAGAAAAATGGTACAGATGAACCAAGAGAGACACAGATTTAGAGAACAAATGTATGGGCACCAAGGGGGGAAGTGGGGGGTGGTAGTGAGATGAATTGGGAGATTGGGATTACACTAATATGTATAAAGTAGGTAAGTAATTAAGAAGAACCTGCTGTATAAATAATAAATTAAAAAAAAAAAGACAGAAGCCATTCTATCTACTCCATGTACGAGTGACTGAATGTGGAAATTAAGGGGTTACCCAACCACTGGTAGCTAAGGGAGCAAAGCTCTGAAAGTTGTCACAGAAGAACTCATCCTGACACAGGGAAGTGGGCTGTTCTCAAACCTTATCCATGCCCCTACTGCAATTCACAGGAATCTCTGAGAAGCGCCTGCCATCTGTCTCATTCTGCAGCAGTGAGTATGAGGTTTGTGCAAGCTTTCTGGGAAGCTATTGTAAATCTCATGACATCTTAACATATCTAGCTGTAACTATCCCAGATGGTGAGAGCTTCTCCTTCCCTTCTCCTTTCCCTTGTCAAACTCTAAGCTAGAACCATACTGGGCATGGGTTTCTAGGAAATGAAGTTTGTTTTTTTCCCCCACGATGCAAAGGACACTTAGAAGGGGGCAGTAGTGATGTGAGCTGACAACAATCATTGGAATATTACTCTTTTATTTCCACTTCCCTGAATAATGTAGGAGTGCAGTGAATATTTATGCATTCCAATGATACTCTGTTCCAGAATACTTTAACCTGAGGTTTATGGACTTCTAGGTGGACAGTACTTGGCCTTTAGAGGGTTTGAATGGATGCTAATATCCCCCTCTCATCAGTGGGAGAAGACATGAAGATATCACTACGGTTACTGAAGAATTCCAGGATCCCTCAGAGAGACCCATCTTACTACTATGTCTGCTAGACTCTGTGCTCCTTCAGTGCTGAGGGCTTTACCTTTTTCATATACCTCAGAGCTTTGCACGGTATCTGACACAGAGTAAGCTTTCAATAAATGTGTGTGAAATCAGTAATTAAGGTAATGAACACATATAACACTCTTCACACTTAAAATGCAGAATAGGCATCATCATTGTTTTTTAAATCCAGCTACCCATAGTTAATAACATACTCAAGTTTTACATCAAACCATTTCCAATGTGTTCCTGCCAAATCTATCTCAGCACCAGGTGCTGAAAGAGATTAGACCATTGTGCAGATAACCAGGTAATGCCATCATTCCTGATAAAAGAATGCAAGGCTCAAGAGTCAGAAGGAAGAAGAGAGCAAGCCAGGGTCATAGACTGTGGCCCCTGCACTCTGCCCATAAGGTCATGTTTGCAGAGCTTCAGTCCGACTTGCCAATGAGAACTGCATTCCCCCTGACTATCCCTCCCTGCTGTCTCATGTATTGTTCTGCTCCCTCAATACCTGGGAAGTCCTAAAGACTGAGACACAGCGGCTGACTCATGATCACCTTAAGTCAAACCACGCTCAAGGGGCCTCTTCGCATCACTAGAATTTAGAACATATGGGTTCAAGTCCTAACACTGCCCTTCCTGTCAACTTCAGAGAACCACTTGACATGTCTGCATTTTAGTTTTCCACTCTCTAAAATGGGTATAATGAAGGCTATTCTAGTAAATAAGCAGACAGATGCAAAATAGTTCAATTTATTGTTATTATATGTCTAGAAAATGTAAACTGTTAATGACAGCATTTATCAAGCATACCCCAGGATCCTTATAGTTTGTCAGAGCCTGGAAAATTTAACTCTTGGCTTAAATGAGTTAGTCAACATCTAATTTGGAGACCTAAAACGTCAACAGTTACTGAATAGTGAGCTGAAACTAATATCTCCCCCACAAACTATAACTCGGCCAACACTTTTTTATGAGCTTAATAGCTTCTGATTAGCTGGCTTTCTATTTTTCCCTTCCCAACTTCCTTTGCCAGCTAAAACCTAAATCCCTGAAAATCTGAACTGAGCGTGCCAGGCACAATTCTGATGGGCATAAACAATCTTGGGATTTAGTTAAGGCCTCTTGTGTCTGAGCTAAGCATTCATCATCCTTGGGATTCCAGGAATTCCCTAGACACTCACTTCCTTCACCCCCTCAATTCTCTAATCTCTGATCTCCTTGAAGCAATTATTATATGGTTAGCAAAGACCATAGTGTATGCAGAGAGCCCACAACTATGCAAACAGGTAAATTTGCTTATTTTCCCTGTTCAGTCCATCATTTTGGCAAATCTCTCTTTAGACCTCAGTTTCCTTACCTAGAAAATGAGGATAATGGTTACTAGCTTGCCAACCTTAGAGACTGTTAAGAAAGAATGAATAGTTTTTCCTGGGACATTAGAAAATGTTTCATAGGTATGCCATTTTAGTTAGAATTTGAAGGATAAAAAAGAAGTGACCATTGGAGAAGGTGGGCAATATTTTGCAAGATTTAGATATTTGCTGCTGGAGGTAAATCAAATATCACCACTAGAGAAGATCAACAAAAGAAATACCAGAAATCAAGCCATGAAAAGATGAAAATCTACAGCATGTTCAGATAAGAGAGAGAACTTTGATACGCTTGGATTTTCTGGTGATTCAGGAGAGCAACTGAAGACTGGAAAATTGTAATTAAGACAACTATGAAGGTCTCTAATGCCATGGTAGGGATACAGAATTTATATTGCACTGGAGAACTCTCTTTTTAACATTTTTTTATAGTTTAAAAGTGCATGTGTATATATATATATATATATATATATATATATATATATATATAAAATTATATGTAGTCTTTAGAAAATTAATTCATCAGCTGTGTGAAAGATTCAATATAAAAGTATCCCCCAAAATGTATTCTTAAGGCACAAGTTCAACTGGTTATTAAAAGGTGTCTCACCTACAAACACAACCACATAGTTATCACAGATAGTAGTTATACAAAAAAATATTTGTTGGAAGAATGAATGAGTTTAGGTTAGTAAATTTTAGGTTCAGCCAAGCTAATTAAGCTTTTTGTTATTGATTTTTCTTGTTTTGATGATTTAGCTATTGGACTTCCTACAACATCTAGTACACTGATATGCTTGATGAATCTCGAAGAGGAGAGAAAACAGGTGAGTTTTCATAATTTTACTTGTCACGGAACTTCTTTCATCATGTATCCCATGGGTACCAGTGTTTGATGGAAAACACCATGGGAAATGTTAGATTAAAAAGAGAAACTGTAGGCAATAAGCCCTTACAAGAAGCAATTTAGATGACTCAGGAGACCAAGCAGTACACCTGAACTACAACAGTGCCAGAAGGGTTGGAGAAGAAGAAAGGCTCAGGGGCCACACTACGAAAGTAATCTGGACAAGAATTAATGATTCACTGATGTGAGATGGAAGAATCAAAATGATTCCTGAGTTTTTAATTTCAGGAAAATTGTGGTCTTATTCTATTTATATAATTTGACACTGAAGTAATTTATTTATGAAAATCTATTAGAGTTGAAGTGTTCCTTTTTTTTCATTGCTTTCAAGAAGTATCCAAAAGTGAGAAAAGTAAAAACGTCTTGAAATTGGCACTCACCTGCATGGTGTAGATATAGATAGATGACAGACAGGTAGATAGATAGATTGATAGGGTATAGATTTGTGTTTGTGTTTGTGTGTGTGTGTGTGTCCCAATAGTTCCTAAAATATGCATACATATGTGTAAGGTTATTGTAGCACATTTATTTATAATCTACAGAAAATTTTAAAACCTAAATGTCAAAGAATAGAAAATTAAAATTGATTACACCAACACAATAGAATACTGTGAAGCCATTAAAAATCATGTCTTATGAGAAAACTTCAAAACATATTAAAGAAAAACCTCCCATGGTATAACTTAAGTGTGAAAAAGAATAGGTGTTATAAATCAGAATATACTAACAAGAATTTTGTTAAGGAAAGTATGTTTGCCTTATATGCACAGAAAAACAACCATATGAAAATGCAACAATATTTTAACAGTAGTTTTATTCAGACAGCAAATTAGTTGTAATTTTTAGTTTTGTCTGTAATGAATTTTCCAAATGCCCTTGTGGTATTTATTAAGCAGGCAAGATTTTTAATGGGACAATTTTTTAGCATAATTTTGATTATTATTTTCCAGAAAATACATATTAATTTTGTCATTGACTTTTCTATCCTTCCTTCCATCCTTTCTGCTACCCACGCATCTATCCATCCATACATATCTTTTTTTTTTTTTTTTTTTTTTTTTTTGCGGTACGTGGGCCTCTCACTGCCGTGGCCTCTCCCGCTGAGGAGCACAGGCTCCGGACGCGCAGGCTCAGCAGCCATGGCTCATGGGCCCAGCTGCTCCGCTGCATGTGGATCTTCCCGGACCGGGGCACGAACCTGTGTCCCCTGCCTCGGCAGGCGGACTCTCAACCACTGCGCCACCAGGGAAGCCCCATCCATACGTATCTTAAATAAAGGAACACTGAGTCCACACTGTGTGCCAAGTTCTTTTCTAGGCTGCTAGGATAAATAGATGAGTCCTCCATCTAGGCATTCCCAGACACAAAGTTACTGGTGGAGAGCCAGCATCAACCAGCTTAGTGTATTTCTGGCCCCACGGTTTGCTAAAGGCAGGAAGCACATCAAGCTCAAGAGAAGGGACATTTGGCTCTCAAGAGCTAGCTGTGCAGAGACTGAAAACACCCACAGATAAATCCTTCATATGTACGAAGTTGGGAAGGGTGAGAGCTAATATCTTTGATGTAGTGAGGAAGCAACATGTTGACAATTATAAGAAATTGGGATAGGTGCCAAAGGTGAGGGCTATGGGAACCTAAGAGAAGTTGCTATTAACTTGAAAAGTCAATGGAATCTTCAATAGTGTAAACTCTCCAGGGAATAGGGAGATATGATTATTTGAAATTATGGGTCTGATGGAAATGGCAACCAGATAATGCAACTCTTCTTCTGTGCTCAGGTGAGCCTGTGTATAGGTGGACAGCTCCAAATTAATGGGTTCAAAACTACTGACTTGGGCATGAAGAGGTCACCATGGAAATGTCATATATAATAAAGGCACTGAGTAAAACCTGTTACTCAGTAGAACTGAGTAAAAAACAAGAGGGTCTTTTTGTGATGACTGTGGCTGCCAACCTGGTTTGTGGACACATGTTAATCTCTCTGAGAAGTCCCCAAAAAGCTAAGAAGGTGGGGAGGGTGCGCTGGGCGGGGGGGGGCGGTGAGTCACTGTGAGATGGTAACTGAGCCACTGTAATTTGAACATAAATGTCAACGAGATCGCTATTGTCCTCCCAGGCTGGGAAAGACTGATTTATGAGCTGTGCATATGGAGAAGGACTGAAGCCAATGCTGGAACTCCTGTTCATTACGTGCCCCCCCAGAGGCCTGCCTTCCCATGTCCCAAATATGACTCTTTTTCCACCATCTGCTCTTTTGCACTTGACAATCAGACCAAGTTAAGGGAGATCATAGGCTATTAATTCTTTTTTCTTCCCACCACCAGCCCTTTTTACTACACTGGGAGGTAAGACTAGTTCTTTTACTTTTTAAAATTTTTCTCTCGTTCAGTTTTGGATAGGGTTTGGAGGTTGGGAGATGAAAGGAAAGAAATGGGATTAAAATGTAGGTCAACTGGGGAGTTATTTACAAATGTCTGGGACAACAGAACAAAGGGATACTCAGCCCATTGCTTGGAGGGGGACCAAAAGCTAGATGTAAGGAAGGACAATTGCTTGCTGTGCAAGAGTCACCTCTTTTGGGGTCAAAGCCACTTTCCCGAGTTGCTGAAGCAAATCTTTATTTTTTCCTAAAACTCAACAGACAGCGTCTTCAGAACGTAATTTGATTTTGATTGATTTTTGAAACTTGAAACACTTCTAAACTAATTTTCAGTATATTACTCTTGTCAACGCTTAAAGATTTTGTCAGGAGGAATTTGCTGAACAGACACAGTAATTTTGTTTCTCATTCTGGCATATCACCCCTAAAGAGGAAACCCGGGGAGGGGGTGGCTCTGTTACTACAGCTGCTGCTATTAGGATATACATTGCAATTACTGTGCTGCTATTTTGGGGGCCTTCTGAAACAGTTCATGCTGCAACTCTGGGGAGTTGGGAGTCTTGAAATAAGAATCACGGAATCGTCTACTCCTCCTGGGTCAGACCTGGGATCTCTTAGGGCAGAGGAGGGACTTGAGGGCCGTAAAGGAGAAGGGATTCAGCCAAGGTCATAGAGCAATTTCGTGGCAGACCTGGGGCTGGAAAACACCTTCACACTTTTAGCCTATTTCTCTCCCCAGTCCATCAAGAAGCACAGAAGCTAAGTCAGCTCTGCAGTGGTCATTGCCCACGTTGGGATTTATTAAATAAATACACCAGTGACAACTTCCATGGGAGAAGGAGCATCAAATTGCAGTCGATACACCAATCGATAGGCAGTGAAAGCCACTCAAAGCCCAGCACAGTGTTGCCCCTTACAAAGCTCAGGAACTGTGTTTAACCCTGTCTCCCCTTTGTTTCACCAGTCAGCAGATCCATCGGCAGCCCACTGGAAATAGCAGTGACATTACGAGATAATAACCTCGGCATTATGCTGCTGGAAGGGCCATCAAGGAGTGGTTTCCTTTTATTGCTTTTCACCCGCCATCCAGGGTCTGTGGCACACGGACAGATGGACGAGCTCATCTTAACAAATCAGCAATGGGAACAAACAAGCAATCTTTGCTCAAGGCAGAGCCTTCCAAGTGAGCACCTGCGGTTGCCTGGGTAAAAACATTGGCAGATGCAAAGCAGAGAATTATTCAGGAGGGGGGCAGAATGGATAAAGGGTTGGCCTATTGTGTGGACAAACAGGCTCAAGGACTTTCGTCTACTGCAAAAGCACGTTGATGCAGTGGGGTGGGGGGGTTAAGTGTAAAGAGAAATGGCCTTAGGAGCAGAGGAGAAACTGTTGTAGCTGTTTAAACGTGTTTCTCAAGTCACAGTGGCCTTTAGATAGATACAAAGAGGTCAAACTCATATGCATTTATTTATTAACACATTCCCAATACATTTCTACTTATGTAACAAGATGACTGTGGGTGCAATTGTACCCCCACATTTTTGGAATTCTGGGTAAACAGAGAATGAAAAAGGAATGGGGTCATTGATATTTTAAGAAAAAAGTGGCTTTTAGGGCTTCCCTGGTGGCGCGGTGGTTGGGAGTCCGCCTGCCGATGCAGGGGACACGGGTTCGTGCCCCGATCCCGGAAGATCCCACATGCCGCGGAGCGGCTGGGCCCGCGAGCCATGGCCGCGGAGCCTGTGTGTCCGGAGCCTGTGCTCCGCAGCGGGAGAGGCCACAGCAGTGAGAGGCCCGCGTACAGCGAAAAAAAAAAAAAAAAAAAGTGGCTTTTAAGACTAAATATTAGATACTTGGGAATGTACTGATATCCAGCTACCTTATGACTGTATCACTGGGGCCATGGAGCCAGATCATTCCTTTTGGGTAGAGGCAAGGCTTTCCCTGAAGGAATTGGCTGTTTCTACTCTCCAAGAGTGATGAAGAGAGGTGGAGACAGGAATGCAAGAACTTAGGAGGTGGGATGGAGAATGCAGTGAGGGGGGATGGTCTTTCTTTCTCTGGATCTAGGAGTCCAAGCTGCAAAGAAAACTGGATTACTTCCAGTGGCAGGGCCTAGCCATGTGAAGATTCAGTGGGGTCAAGGCAGAAGGCCAGGACTGTAGTATGGGTCTGGGCCTGTGCTGTAATTGTAAATTAATCTCTCCAGTTACTTTTTCTCTATATGTATTATCCTTTAGATAAACTTCTAAATACATTATAGCCTAATCTCTACCACTGTAGAAAATTAAGGAAATGGCTGGGCCTAATTATGGGGCTCTCCAAACAAAGGAGCCTGGAATTTGGCGGCAAGTCTCCTCCTGAGGCCAGAGTGACAAAGTACTGTGGTCACCCTCAAAGGGAAGGGTAGCTGTGTCCAGTGGAAGGTTAATCTCCCTAGGACAGCAGCTGTGTGGTGACAGGTGTGCTGTCTATGTGAAAAGGATGGCTGAGAGACTTAGGGAGTCCTCAAGAACCACCCAGGAGATGTTTTGAGGGGGCTACTTTGGGGGCAGGTGGGTGCTTAGACCAGTGTCAGTAATGGTAGAAAAAGATCTAAACATTCATCAGTCCAAAGCCTCAGGAACTCCCCAGTTTCTCTGGGAAGGCAAGGCATGTATAAATGAAAAGATTCCTAAAAATATTTACATAAACACGCTAAGCCTCATAGGAATGGTAGAAAACTCTCAGTGGTGTAGTGGTTCTGGGAATTGAGAGATCTCTGGGGTTGGGTTTGTTGTAGATGCATCCTAGAATATATGGGAAATGGGCTAAACATGATAATGTAGAATTCAGGTGGGGTAGAGCTCCGCTAAGTAGTGTCCTGGGACCTGCAACATCAAAATCACTGGGGAACTTGTTAGAACTGCAAATTCATGGGCCCCAACCCCTCAGTTCTACTGGATCAGGAACCCTGGTCGGGGAGCCCAGTAATCTGTATTTTAAGAAGCACCTCCTCCAATTCTGATGGCCATTCACATTTGAGTACAACTGAAGCATGGAATGTGGTATAAAGTGGGGTAAAGGAGTTTGGGCAAAAGTGTTTTTGCCAGCAACAGTGCTGCAGCTATAAAAGAGTCAAACAATGGAGTTAGTAATTACCAGAGTTTAATACCAATAATAGAATTTGCTTTTATACCTTGCTGTGGCTCAAAAAATATTCTATTATTTGTATTACTGGCACACATTACTCCAGTTTTATAGGTGAAGCAACTGAGGGTCAAAGAGTATCGTTCCTTTTTCAAAATCACAAGAGTGATAAGCAGGAGAGGAAAGAGAAGCCCTGGACTTCTGACGGTTAATTCAGTCATCTTTCCTACACCTCGCTATCTATATCCTCCTTTCCTGTTGATGAGATGTATTCAGGAATCTCCTAAATGTTTAGAATTTCCCTAGCATGAGGCTAACATCTTGCATGACACCTCTGAAGACTGATAGTGATTTTGGGAACGCTCTGTTGAGGATTCTGAGCATGCTCTGGAGTCAGTGGGAAAGAGTGCTGTAATGGATTAATGATGTCTGTTGTGACCATCATATGGGAGGTGGCAGCCTATGTGCGATATGTATGAATATCCTCTGCTTACAAAGTCATCTTGGTCTGGGTTTCACTCCATTTTTTGGTTAGGACCTGGGAAGTACAACTGCAGAGGAGGAAAATCTGGTTATGAGGGTTGAATAGGGATGGGTTGATGAACGGAATGATCATTCTCACCTGTCTTTCTATTATCTCATTAGCTATTATGGTTCATACTAATTCCAACCAGCTTTCTCCAATTTGGAGAGAAACTATCAAAAAACCTCACACTGTGACTTCATCTCAGAAATCTATGCCTCGAAAATGCAAGACATGTTCTAAATGACACATTTTTTATGCCAATTTTAGGGAAAGATTCATATGTGCAATGTCTGCCAGTCCTCTTGAAAAGCCCCAATATTGTCCTCTTAGGAATGAGTGGAAACCTTCCATTTTGCTGGCTTTGTTCTACTAACCCACCCCTAAAAAAATTAAAAAGCAAACAAGTAATCACACAAAGACAATACAATCAACCAACCAAAAAAAAGCATCAAGTGCTTGGGAACATCTGATTGTTATTGTTGGGTGTGAGTTGCAAGCTCAGGCTCAGTTTTAAATTGCTCCCAGTTGCCACTTTGCACTGAACAAACAGACCAAACCTTTGTCCAAATCATGTGTGATAGAGCAATATTTTCATTCTCTATAAAGCCAGCAATGAACATTAGCTTTCCCTCTAGCTCTTGCTAATTTCCAGAGATTTTGCTGCAATTTGGACAAAGGCTTCTCTCCATGGAGGCCATGGTTTCCAGCCCCTGTTGGCTTCCTGGCATTGCTCTCCAATCATCCTCCTACCCTTTGCTAATATCGTATCTGCAATCATTACTCCATTTTGCTGTGATTTTAATTACAGGACATGTGGTATCTTTTAATATTCTTCTTCACATTGAGGCTCCTGAGCACTTGTTACCAACCACTGCCTCAATATAATTTAGAAGCTGTGGCTTCGTAAGCAAGTCCTCCAATCTTTTGATATTAAACTTTCAAGTTAATCTCTGCTGTATGCATCACTGGTGATTATCTTGGCCTAAATTACACATCCTTCTTAAAGTTAGAAAACAACAGTCCTTCCCATGTGACAGTGGATCTATTCAGATACCTTTATCTCTAAGGAGAAGTTTGTTTTTAACCCTCTGTGGTTATAAACTGGGATCTCTGGGTGTTCAGGCTTGTTTGCTCTCACCCCACACGTGGCTACCACAAGAAAAAAAAACTGATCCTGTGAGTCCCCTCCTGGTCCCTCTTGTGGCTTCTCATTGTGTCCAGGAAAAACCCAAGCCCCCATTTATCCTTCAAAATATACATAGTTTAAATATCAAGTGAGAATGATATAAATGTATTATTAGGAAAAATGTGTGTAGTTAACTCATAATTGCATTTCATGTTATTCCTCAAAGGGAGATGATATGGTACAGTGGGGTGCACACAATCTCTGGACTCAGAGGGACTCAGATTCATATCCAGTATTCGACATATTCTACTTCCTCCACTTCTAGCAAATTGCTTCCCTTTTCTACACCTCAATTTTTTATTGTCAGAACTCACAGGGTTGCTATGCCAGCATGTACTAGTTCTCAGAGGCAACCCTTCTTTCCCTCTAAATTCAACCCTCAAGGCTTAAATGATTGAATTTAAATATGGACAATCAGGCAAAGTAAAAGAAAAATTCTTGGAGTTTCTGTAGTTTTATTTCTGGAAGCAGGGTTGAGAAGAGCAAATAACCTCTATGGACCAAGCATAAAGAAAGAAGGTGACATTAGATAATTTATCCAATACCCTGTATGTGGTTCTGTGGGATCTTCCAAACTGGAAACAGGATCTGTTCTCTTGGTTTCATGTGGGCCCTTTGACTCCTGGCTTAGAAATGTACTATACAATCTGATTATAATTCTTCTCTTAGCTTTGAAGTACCCAAGTGAAGCCACTGTCCCATTAAATGATCCAACAATCTTCCAGCAAAAAAGAACGAGACAATCTGCAACCTTTCAATGTCTAAAAAGTGTGATAACATAGCAATCAAATATAAGTGGAGGGCCTCCCTGGTGGCGCAGTGGTTGAGAGTCCGCCTGCCGATGCAGGGGATACGGGTTCGTGCCCCGGTCTGGGAGGATCCCATATGCCGCGGAGCGGCTGGGCCCGTGAGCCATGGCCGCTGAGCCTGTGCATCCGGAGCCTGTGCTCCGCAACGGGAGAGGCCACAACAGTGAGAGGCCCGCGTACCACAAAAAAAAAAAAAAAAAAAAAATATATATAAGTGGAAATCTGGATCAATCAAGTCTCCAGACAATTATGGTTTATCATTAAGCTCAGGCCAAAGTATAACCAAAAAAGGGGAGACTGAGAATTCAAACCAAAATCGTTCCCTGGCCCTGTATTTGACAATATTAGAGATAGTCCTACTTTCCTCTCTCTGGGCTAAACAACTCTGGGATGTTGTATGCTTACCTGCTTCTTTGCTAAACAATGCTGAGAATAAAAATTAAAAAAAAAATAATTTAATTGCTTGCTCCAGGAAATACATGCTCATGGAAGATAAGACTGTGAACCAACAGCTTACTTATCAAGATTGATACCATACTCTCAAGAATTACTTCAAGACCCTCACGTCACTGTGCCTATCAATCCAAATCTATGATGTCACAATCTCTTCCCTAACCCAGCAGATTTCCATCTTGCAAGACCTGCCTTACAGTCACCCACCCCAGGCCCTAAAACCTTACATACTTCTATTTTGAAAACAGTGCTAAGACTCTGTCTTCTTTCCTGCACTAAATCTAATAAACTTAGCTTTTCTTGATCAGTTGACTTTTTTTGTGGTCTTGTGGGGAATGAAGAGTTGACTCCGTAAAGTACTTTATTATAAGACTAATTGTTTTTAACTTGTAAAAAATGTGTCTTCTACTTTTTAACTTTTCATTTATTTCCCCGAGATATATATTTTTTGAGTGCCACAGATGATCCTAGATATGGAAAACAGACGGTCCCTGCTTTTAATTCTGCTTACTAGCATATACTTCCTGATAAGGAAAGAAATATATTTTTAAAAAGATGATAAAAATAATTATATCATTACAATTGAATTAAGTATGTTAAAGGGAAGTTGCAGAGTGCTAAGAAAGCATGTCAAAGGGGAACCTCCTTTAGTTTTGTATGGAGGTGTGTGCTGAAGAGGAGGGACAGCATCCCTGAGCAGGTAGCATTTGAAGTAAGACAAGAAGTCCAAGTGGAGAAGTACCACTGACAGAAGTGATAGGATGTCCAATGGCTCAATGTCAGAACAAGCTTGGCTTGGTGTAAAGACAGGGTGAAGGCCAATCGAGTGTACCCATAGGCAGTGGGAGGGAACTTCACTAGAGGTTCATATTAACCAGAATTGTCAGACATGGAAAATATTTATACTTGTATGTTAGTTGGTGAAGTCTCTGCTCTGTCGATTCTAGCAAGTCTGTGACTCTAAGACATGCAACATTTCACATCCAACATCTGGAGATTTTGTCCTTGTTAGCATATTTTTGTTTTCTCTTCTGTAACTGTCTGGTTCCTCTCTCTACCTTTACCTTCTTCTCATGCTTTACCAAACTTCTTCAACCCCCTGTATTTGTTCTGTTCCCTTTACTATACTTTATCTAGGACAGGGTCCCAACAGCCAATATTCCACCTTACTTGGAGCCTCTTGGGGACTAGAGGAGTTCTTACCTCCATGGTGTAAGTCCTTTGAAGAGAGCCTTTAAAAGGACATAGTCAATGAACTCTTTCTACAGCTGAAGTAACCTAATGCATTATTGACTCCTTCCAGACGTGAGGTCCCCACTGCTGCCAGCATTAATGAAGGAACTTTTCCTAGTTCACAAAAGTTAATGGGCCTCTGACTTTGCTTAACTTCTTCCTGGAGTGGTTTCCTCCCTGGGGAAGTGTGATTGCCTCAACTGCATCTTAAGTTCGAGGTGACTTCTGCTGCAGGAACATAAAAAGAGTGTCTATTTGTTTGTAGAATGATTGCAGTTGTTTGGAATTTGTTAGGCGCTCATGCCATGGGACAATGAGATTCATGTTCTTCACACAAAACCTCAACGTTTTCTATTATAAAATTTAATGCAGGATTTAAAAAACTTTATTTTAAAAAGGCTGAAACCTATTCTTATTCAGAAGCCCAGCATAAAAAACAGACAAAAGCAAAGTAGTTCTGCTGAAAGCAAGGGGACTGAGAGCCACCATACTACATACTCCTTTAGTGCTGCCAGCTGCCCAGAACCATAGAAGAACCCAAGGTTGAAACAACCCTGCTTGACTCTGGGTTGGGGCAAAATAGTTGACTGCAGAAAGCAAAACCCATCAGTAATAAACACTTAGACATTCTCAACCAAATGATGCAAACTTTCTTCTAAATGCATAGCCCAGCTTGTCAGAACAAAAGGGAAATCTCCCAGTGCCATGAATAAAAATGGAACTACAAATGAGAGTAGAAATGCAGGTGCTAACACCACAGCTGGGAATGAGTGTGGCCCCTAAACTAGAGGCTAGGGAGTTTAACACATATTCAGAGACGGCAGATATGACCTTGGGCTCACCAGGGGGAAAGATGAGAATTGATTCTAAGTTTCATTAAACTGGGACTCCCTCATGAAAAGAAGAGTGTACTCAAAACCATCCTTCAGCATAGTAAAAATTTAAGAAAACATGTCCGTCTGTCACTAGTCTCTGGATGGAAAAAGCATCTTCCAAGAATCTGTGAAATTAAAATCATAACCCTGTTTCACTCTTGGGTGTAGGGTTTGAATTTAAACATCTTTATGATTTGTGAAGCCACAAGCTTAGCTACTAACGTACTAATGACTCCTGGTCTTTGATCTTATTTGGGTACCTGGAAAATTCCTATACAGTTCCTTGCTAGAGAGATAAACCCTCAACTCAGACTGCAAAGGAAGAGGAGTTTAGAACTTCAAATTACAAAACACAAGAGGAAATAATCCAGCATGAACAGGAGGCAACAGATATAAGAAAGAGCTGATATAGATCTGCTACCATTTCAACTAATAGAAACATGATATAAAGTATAAGTATGTTTTTTTTGTGTGTGTGTGTGGTATGTGGGCCTCTCACTGTTGTGGCCTCTCCCGTTGCAGAGCACAGGCTCCAGACGCGCAGGCTCAACGGCCATGGCTCATGGACCTAGCCGCTCCACGGCATATGGGATCTTCCTGGACTGGGGCACAAACCCGTGTCCCCTGCCTCGGCAGGCGGACTCTCAACCACTGCGCCACTAGGGAAGCCCATAAGTATGTTTTTTAAATAAGGGTATACAAAGGGAATTCAAACCATAAGAAATTACCAAAATACATGAAAAATAGCAGGAAGATTAAAAATAAATGTTAATATAGTTGTTTGATAGCAAATACTTATCACACTAGTAGAATAGCAGCTTAGACATAGCCAAAGAGAGAACTGATGAACAGGACCTTGGCTCCTTATCTGTCAACTATGAACCAATCCCTAGAATGCTGTGTCAGTTTCTCCCATGGGCTTGAAAATAACCTGGGCCAGGAGATTAAAGGAGATGCTACTTCCTGTGTACATTATTGTAGGACTGTCCTCAATCATCCATTTAGCAAAACAGCCCTGAAATTCTTTGATGTTAAAGGCTTCTACAACTTTGCCTCAGAAACAAATGCCCATTTGTTAATAGACTCTGAAATTTTAAGGTCTGCTCTGGATCGGATAAGATTTGGTCTTTTGTTCTGACATTTTTGACTTTGGAACATAACATTTCCTTGTTTATGACCTGGTCTGCAACCTTCTTAATGGACACAAGATGCATTAATATATTTATGGACAAAGAATTGTTAGCAAAATTCCCATTCTGGGATAGTAATCTAACTCATGCAAAAACTGATAAACTCTGTCAACTTTCACGCTTTCCTGAAAACTAACAGTCTCCTAAGCCAACGGAATAGCAAATATTCTTCATTATTTCTTTTAATCTTAACTATAATCCTCATAAATAGGTACCTTTTTTTTTTTTTCATTTTACAGATAAGGAAAGTGAGGCCTGCAGAGGCCAAATGGATTATTCTAATATAAGCAGATCCCAGTCTTTAACAGCAAAGCTCATGTGCTCAATCATTATACTTTCCTTGAATTCTGAATCATGATTAACGTTTAAACAGGTTTAACATTGAAATTCTGAGCACCCGTGCTGGAGTGATAAGAACAGCTGCCAAATGAATTCGAATGTTTTGTTTGTTTTGTTTTGTTTTATTTTTTACCAAATCCAGTAGTAAAGAATAGAAACTAACAGGAAAATTTAAACCTACCACCTCCTACTAGGGTCTGCTGTTCTACTGAAACACAGCTGCTGGAAACCCTCAATTCAAATTTGATCCGAGGTTCTACTTAGGGGAAAAATATGTCTCTCCCCAGGCTCCTCCAAGACCTCCTTAGGTACACAGAACAGTGGCTGTGTTTAAGGACATTGGGTTCATCACTGAGGAAGAGACAGCCAGGCAGGAAGGACATAAGGATTATAGAAAGCAACTTCCTTGTCAGGGTAAATACAAAATAAGTGTCAGAAAGGAAAGAGAAAGCATCGCAGGACATGGGTGCAGAGAGGGCTCCACCAAAGGAACAATAACAAAAATTGACTTTAAGGGGTATGTCTATCTCTTTTTTCTCCACAGCAAACCTTTTTCTGGGTCTTTAACCTCACTCTACTACATCTCTAGGATCAAATAAAGGAAAAGTGAAATATCCATGTGCTTACAGCTTTATGGTCTTCTAGGTCTCCTTTTTGTTGAGTTTCTGTTATTAATACTAATTTCATTAGGATCATCACTGCTTATGCGGCTATTTTCTGACCCCTCTGCACATTGCTGGTACTGAGCTAGTTTCTTTAGTTGTATTAGTGCATGTGAACATAGCAGTTCTGCAAGATAACCATTAATGCTTCCCTTTTATAGATAAGGAAGTGAAACTGAAAGAGGTTAACCTGTAAATGGAAGGACTGGAAATGGTCCCTCTTTCTGTGGTCCATGCTCTTAATTAACAGGATATATTATACCTGTCCACATCAACAGGTGTCAAGTAACCTTACCAAAGAGGGTGCTATGGTAAACAGTTTTGGGAAATGCCAGGTTAATAATAATTAAACTGCTTAAATATGAAAACATGCATGAGAGATCTCCCAAAGGAGGAGTGGATGTAGAATTACTTGCCAAGTTTATTTGAATACTGGGTCTTTTTTCACAGCACATCTCATAAGACAACTGTTCTGCAAAACACACGTTGGGAAATGCTTTTACAGACTGATAGTTCAATGGAGTAAACTCTACTTAATAATTATTTCCAAAACATAGGTTCTCACAGTAGGCAAAATCAGGCAATCAGCTCTCTTATAGGACATTATCTTCGCCAGACTTCTTTCTGCCTGCATGTGCTGTTAGTTTCACTGAACATCTGGAAGAGACCTGTCTTCATATAACTCCATGCTGTGTGGGGAATGTTAATGGCACTCACACTTTCCCCTGCAAGAAATTTCATGATTCTCTTTCTCACTTTTTTTTTTTCTCAAACATTAAGGGACATTTTTATTCAGCCAGAGACATTTAACAGAGACACTCAATTGGTATCTTTCAGAGTCCTTTCCGTGAACTCAACTTTCAAAACTAAAATGTGTGAAGAAATTACCAAAAAAAAAAAAAAAAGCAAACCAAGATGTGACATAACAAATTTTATCAAACAGTGAAAAAAAAAAAACTTACCAAGCTTCTCACAAGTGGCCAGCCATTCCTAAAATGGTTTCCCTGACCTGGACTAAGCATATAATTGATATTCACAACTTGCTTCTGTGCATATTTCCCTCAAGCTATCGGTCATTACTCTCGTGGATATAATCAATAATGAAATGGGAGAAAGATTGATTGAATGTGGAAAATGGAGAATTGTTCTCTGACAGATGTGGAGAAAGAGGCCTAAAATGTTAAAAGGGAAGTGAGGATCCTGTCTTTGCTCAATATTGGACCTAGGAAACAGCCTATGAGATTTTCCAGCTCTTCAACAATCTATGTTTGTGGAATAAGAAAAAAAGAGGGAGAAATCTATTCACTCTGCCCTTTGAGACTTTGGAGTTCTTGCAAAATAACACAGTGATTCTTGTGCCCTGGAATCAGAAAATGCATGCGTAATGTAACCCTGAATATCGTTAATACAATGATCTTAATCACTGTGTTCCATGGAGCCATAGGTGAGAGGCAAAGGGATCTCTGGAGAGAAAGGCTTCAGACCTCCCCATCATTCACTTCAATGAACACAAATCCATGTTCCTATTGGGGAAAAAATTGAAATTTCATTAAGGTGGGACTTCTAGTCAACACGGTGTTTGGGGTTCATGCCATTTTCTCCATGATCTGTTTCAAATACCTGAAATGTCAGGAAATAGGTTTTTAACTGAATTATTACAGAGGCATATTCAAAATAGAGGCTGGGGAGAATATGAGAGACTGAGAAGAGGTAGGATTTGACCAAAGGAAGCAGAAGCTCCAGAGACTTGTAGGTAAATACCAATAGCACTAGTAGGCAAAGGGGCAGCGGTAGGGGTATTTCATACCCCTGGATGTGAATGCCAAGCACGCATGGGAAGGAGGAAATTGATAGGGGCTGAAAGGTGGCCAGGCTCTGTGAACCATCCCCACTACTCCAGGCCTTCAGAACAATCAGCCGTGGTCAGAGGAACCATTTCTAGATGGGAGACAAGGCAGAAACAGAATACTCCACAATTCCAGAGAGAGAGTGGGAGAAGCTCTTCTCCTGCTGCTACCTATCACCCAATTCTTTTTTTTTTTTTTTTTTTTTTTTTGCGGTATGCGGGCCTCTCACTGTTGTGGCCTCCCCCGTTGCGGAGCACAGGCTCCGGATGCGCAGGCTCCGGACGCACAGGCTCAGCGGCCATGGCTCACGGGCCCAGCCGCTCCGCGGCATATGGGATCCTCCCAGACCGGGGCACGAACCCGTATCCCCTGCATCGGCAGGCGGACTCTCAACCACTTGCGCCACCAGGGAGGCCCCCAATTCTTAATCTTACTAGAAACAACAAAGGAAAGACCTCAGTAGAAGCTTCCAGCCCTGGAAGAGTCAGCTCTGATGGTCTTGAAGTTGAACTCAACTGTGAACATAAGCTTGTAGGCAAGGATTACAAAATATGTGAGCACTAGCACTATAAAAGGGAAAGAACAGAGAAACACAGAGCTGATAGGAAAAGCAGAAAAGAAATTTATAATAAGCATAATTACCGTTCTCAGTGAAAAAGGAAAGTAGAGCTCACATGAAGCAAAACTGAGAGACTGTATTAAAGAGGAAGCAGGAGATCCTCGTAATGAAATGAAAATGGTTATATAGTGGAAATATTAGTAGGAACGACAAGAGAGATAGACTGAACAGTAGAATATACAGAGTCAGGGAGAAATTGGTGATCTGGAAGCTGTAAAAGTCTCCCAGAATATTTCTCTGCTATGTGAGAGGCACACCCAGATCCCCTTCAAAAAGGATTAAAAGTCCAGCTGTAGGGGGAGTGCTTAGCTGTCTTCAGTTGTTGGCTTCATAAGTGGCTACCTTGGCATTTGAGTCAAGGTCATGCTAGTCTCAGACCAGCCCCCAGCCAATGCTTTAGCCAAGGCAGTGGTAATGTGGGGCTCCTTTTGAGGAGCAGTTTGCTCTGGAGTACCGTTTGGGCTGACAGGGACTGTCTGGCAAGTACGGTATTCTGACAGCTCCCCCCTTTCCCCTGATCCTACCATGCCCTTTTGATATCACAGGTGTAGTGTAACTCCTCATTAAATTTTTTGCATTCTTAATTTCACCACAACATCTTATTCCTGGAAAATCAAAGCTGCCACAGCATCAGGAAGGTGTAAGGAAATGGAAAGTATAAAAGAGAAGCTAAGAAACATGGAGTATGAATATACAGGTGTGATAGGCAGAACATGTGAATATATTACAAAATAAATTTAAATAGGAATGATACATCCAACTAAATTATAATTTAAATATGAGAGAAAATAATGATATTTACAGACAAACCAGGACTTAGGAAATTACCAGCAAAAAATATTTCTAAAGAATGATTAGAGTCTATACTTAAAGAATAATGAATACAGAAGGACATAATGATAGGTAATAAGTACTTATGAGAAAAGAAACTAATGACACATTGGTGCCTCCACCGGACATGAAAAAATATATATATATACATATTTACTATAACAATCTGGAATTAAAATTCCAATGATTCCAACTACGTAATGAGAGTTGGAGATGAAAGCATAACTCAATTTTGTGTCTTGGATACATGGAAGCTGTAGACACTGATTAACATTAGATGTTGTTAGAAAAAATAAAATGCTTAGTAACAATTTAGGGAAGGCACAAAAATAACAGAAACAGAATATGTAACTTTCAAACTAGAAAAGGGAAAAATAGAAACAAAACATTATCAATTTAACAGAAGCAGGAAAGACTTTTTTTTTTTTTTTTTTTTTTTTTTTTTGTGGTATGCGGGCCTCTCACTGTTGTGGCCTCTCCCATTGCGGAGCACAGGCTCCGGATGCGCAGGCCCAGCGGCCATGGCTCACGGGCCCAGCCGCCCCGCGGCATATGGGATCCTCCCAGACCGGGGCACGAACCCGTATCCCCTGCATCGGCAGGCGGACTCCCAACCACTGCGCCACCAGGGAGGCCCGGAAAGACTTTTTTTTTTAAATAGAATAAAATGGTAAAGAAAAAAACTAATAAAAAAGAGATCCAGTAATATGGTACTTATAAGAAATATTTCTTTCAAAATAAAAAGGAAACACATATACACCATGACATATAAATTTTAAAAATGGCTTGGATAGCAATATTAATATCAGATAGACTGAAATTTAGGGCTAAAAAAGGGAGAAAAGAGAATATTTCATATTAATAAACCTAACAATACAGCCAGAAGACAAAACATGTATGACCTTTGTCTCCAGCTAACAAGCTTGACAGATAAAGGCCAAATGAAGTTTCTGCAAATTCCAAAAAAAATTGTACATTATACTGACATTCTCTAATAAAGAAAAAATAAAATTGGAAATGAGATAAGATGGTCAGTAAAATCTTGATATCATGGACAAAAATTCTTATTATAAAAAGTGTTTCTGTTGTCTAGAACTTTGAAAAACAATGCTTTGATCTCATATTAGTGGTAAGGGTCACTGAGAACTGCAGACACTCAAGTGGTTTGGACAAGGTCCAACAATATTGATACAGTCAAGCACTCAGGTGTTCAGGTCCAAACAAAACAGCAAAACCCAGCTGCTGAAATGTCATATCAACAATATCCAACTGGACAAAATATTTTTTTCTTTAAATATAAATTGTATAAGGGTGAAACATAAAATGAAATTAAACAAGCAAATGGAACACAAACAGTGAAGATCCAGATTCTGCTCTCAGTGCTGTGTCTCTAATGTGGAATAAGGGCCTCTGATTTCAAAGTGAGTGTCAAGAAGGCTGGGAGAAAATTAAACCCTAAAAAAATCACCAGATTTCTGGGATAATCCTGAATAATGGAAACTGACTAGGAAGATGTAGTGTTCACACTCAAGTAAGAATCATTTTACCAGTGTGCAATGCTACAAAAGCAGGCATTTTTCCTTGTTAGTACCTTGTTAGTAGTGTAAACTACCTTCTTGGTAGTTTACACCAGTATATTTGTATGCTTATTTTTTTCCTTTAGGTGCAACTTTTCCCACATAAGTTTCAAATTTAGAGAATGGTGGGGTTAGGATGATCAACAGTGCAACATGTTCTAAAGGGCAAAATAAACAAAGAATAGAAAAACAATTGCCTTTACCAGTGGGGAACCATTGCTATCTTGGTGAGACATCAACATCAGAAAAGACCAGGCATAAACCTTGCCTTGGGGAATTTGAGGAATTAAGTGGGAAGGATGTGGAAGCAAATTGACATATATATATACACACATACACACACATTCATATATATATATATATTTTTTGAAAAGTTAGGCCAAATAAGGGATAAGAGAATAGAATAATAACTCAGGGTTATAATGAGGTCAGATGAAGTCTTTTGAAAATAATTAAATGACTTGTGTGTATATATATATATATATATATATATATATATATATTTTTTTTTTTTTTTTTTTTTTTTTGCGGTACACAGGCCTCTCACTGTTGTGGCCTCTCCCATTGCAGAGCGCAGGCTCCGGACACACAGGCTCAGCGGCCATGGCTCACGGGCCCAGCCGCTCCGCGGCATGTGGGATCCTCCTAGACCGGGGCACGAACCCGTGTCCCCTGCATCGGCAGGCGGACTCTCAACCACTGCGCCACCAGGGAAGCCCTGACTTGTATATTTTTGAAGGATGAGGGAGAAGACATGATGGATAGATTGGTTTAATGTGGAAGCCTCTGGAGATGGGAGGTACCAGTTAAAGTTGTAGATTCACCTGAGGAAGGTTTGAAGGATGTAAGAGAGAACCAGGTATGTGACTCAGTAACAGTGTGGCCATGATGATTGCTGACTGAGACCAAAAGAACCTGGTTTTCTGTGGGATCAAGAGAGTTATGTAACTATGAATATCCAATATTTATAGGATCATTACCATCACCATGATCATCATTGATACTGATATCTTTGAGGAAAGCAGAAGGGCTTGGCAACGTGTAAGTTGCTGCTGATGTCCTAAACTTGGTATAATTGGGAGGGGACATCACACGTGTGCTTGTGTGTGCATATGTGAACACACACATACAAACACACACACAATAAGGCTGAAAAGAGAATGGTATTTTGGCTTTCTGGAAGTGAAAGACATAAAAAACAACCTCTAATGCCCCACGCCCTTCTTTCTGTCTTGGGAAAAATTAGGTAAGACATGGTTCAGGGTAATATACAGGGTTGCATTTCTAAAATAGCAGCCTGATATATGTATGGAGTGAGGATAAGCTGAAGGCAGACAGATGGGAAAAAGAGTTGTGTGGAACTCTGGGAGAAGGGCTGTTTTAATAAGGTGCTATTGAACTAGAATTTAATAAGAGTAGTAGTCTAGTCCTGTTACTTCCACCAGCTATGGCAAGTCACGTATCCTCTCTACTTCAGTTTCCTCACTTTAAATAGAGGAATCTGGCCTGACTCATCTCCAAGGTCCCTTGAAATTCATTCTACTCCCAGTATCACTGCTTCATTAATTGTATAGCTTTAGATTCATTTGGACTTATTATGTAACCATTTTGGATTTCAGGTTACACACATACACGCACACACACATTTTACTTTGGTTCTATTCAGCATCAAAATTCTATGAGGTGCATGTATCTTTTCAAATTAACATTTTTGTTTTCTTCATACATATACTCAAGAGTAGAATTGCTGGATCATATGGTAGTTCTATTTTTAATTTTTTGAGGAACCTCCATACTGTTTTCCACAGCGGCTGCACCAGTGTACATTCCCACCAGCAGCGCACCAAGGGTCCCTTTTCTCCACGTCCTCGACATTGGTTATTTGTGGTCTTTTTGATGACAGCCATTCTGACAGGTGTGATGTGATACCTCATTGTGGTTTTGATTTGCATTCCCTGATGATTAGTGATGTTGAGCATCTTTTCATGTGCCTGTTGACCATCTGCATGTATTCTTTGGAAAAATGTCTATTCAGGTCTTCTGACCATTTTTAATCAGGTTGTTTGCTTTGCTGATGTTGCATTGTATGAGCTGTTTATATATATTATGGATATTAACCCTTATTGGTCATATCACTGACAAATCTTTTCTCCCATTCAGTAGGTTGCCTTTTCATTTTGTCAATGGTTTCCTTTGCTGTGCAAAAGCTTTTGAGTTTAATTAGGTCCCATTTGCTTATTTTTGCTTTCATTTCCTTTGCTTTAGGAGACAGATCCAAATAATACTGCTTAGATTTATGTCAAAGAGTGTTCAGCAGCATTACTTACAGTAGTTAAGATATGGCAGCAACCTAAGTGTCCACTGATAGATGAATGGATAAAGAAGATGTTTTATATATATATATATATATATAATGGAATACTATGCAGCCATAAAAAGAATGAAATTTTGCCATTTGCAACAACATGGATGGACTTGGAGGTTATTATGCTTAGTGAGATAAATGAGAGAGACAAATACTGTATGATATCACTTATATGTAGAATATAAAAAATAAAACAGGGCTTCCCTGGTGGCACAGTGGTTGAGAGTCTGCCTGCCGATGCAGGGGACACGGGTTTGTGCCCCAGTCCGGGAAGATCCCACATGCTGCGGAGCGGCTGGGCCCGTGAGCCATGGCCGCTGAGCCTGCGCGTCCGGAGCCTGTGCTCCGCAACGGGAGAGGCCACAGCAGTGAGAGGTCCGTGTACCGCAATAAATAAATAAATAAATAAATAAAACTAGTGAATATAACAAAAAAGAAACAGATTCACACAGAGAGAGAACAAACTAGTGGTTACCAGTAAGGAGAGGGAAGGGGGAGGTGCAAGATTGGGGTAGGGGATTAAGAGGTACAAACTACTATGTATAAAATAAATAAGCAAGGATATATTGTACAGTACAGGGAATATAACCAATATTTTATAATAACTATAAATGGAGTATAACCTTTAAAAATTGTGAATCACTATACTGTACACCTGAAAATTATGTAATAATTGTAAACTAATTACACCTTGGTTAAAAAATTTAAAAATTGAATACCATGAGGATGTCATGTACATCAATTATTTAATGAGTGCATTATATGCCAGTCAGTGTACTAAGCCATTACTACATTTTTAGTTTTTTTTTTTAATTCTGAAAACAACTCTGGGAGAACTTTGGAGACTGATTTTACTACACCCCTTTTTAAGTATGAAAACGTAAAGTTCAGTGCAATCTGCTGTGTAGGCAAGCTCTAGAATTCAAAACTGTATCTGCCTGGTTCAAAAATCCACCCTTTAAACCACTCACAATGTTAGTCTGTTGGGTTACAAAATAGGATGAAATGTAATTCCTTTTCTTGATGTATGTTTCAACCCTAACTGAAGACAACTCAGTGACCCAGACCTTTTCCTTTTACTCAATTATAAAAGGCCTGTGGTGGTATATCAGTGAAGGTGAATAGAAAAAAACAGGGAAACCTTCATAGAAACATTTATCTGACAATCCAGCTTGCAGTATATTTTCCAGACACATGTAATAGATAAATGTATCCTCTCCTCTTAAATGAGAATATCTATTGAAAAATATCATTAGCGCAATCATTGGACTAAATGAAAATTATACCAAACGGGCTCAAATTTATATGGATGCATACATTCAGCAATTTCATAGAAAATTGCTTCCAAAATTACATTCCTAAAAGGGACCCCCATTAATAATGTTCCTTGAGGCCACATAAATTCCTCCATGATCTTTTGCTTTGTGTGATTAGATGCACTAGAAAGCATCTGGCTACTTAGAGGTAGACTTCGTTAATAAAAACATAGTGGGATTTTTTATGGGCTTCCCTGATGGCGCAGTGGTTGAACGTCCGCCTGCCGATGCAGGGGACACGGGTTTGTGCCCCGGTCCGGGAAGATCCCACATGCCGCAGAGCGGCTGGGCCCGTGAGCCATGGCCGCTGGGCCTGCGCGTCCGGAGCCTGTGCTCCGCAACGGGAGAGGCCACAACAGTGAGAGGCCCAAGTACCGCAAAAAAAAACATAGTGGGATTTTTTAATAATGACTCCAAGTTTGCCATGATACAGTAGATGCTCCCACAACCAAAGGAAGACGTGTCTCCACTGACAAAATTTGACCCAAATCTATAAAGACATGATAGGGATAATGATAATAAATATTTAAATAGCACTTTACTGTTTACTAAATGTATTCAACTCCATAAACTCTTGTAATCTTCAGAGCAACTCTGAAAGGTGGGTGAAATGTCTTTATCATTCTCTTTGTAGCAATGAAATAAAGTCTCAGAGATGGTGGTTGATCTGGTCAAGGGTAGTACTAGTATGTAGTATAGCTGGGTTGAACTTTCCTAAGTATGAAAGGAAAGGAAATGAGATTTTAAAAATATTTATTATGGATCAGGAGCTGGGTCAGAATTTTACATATTATTTCACCCAATGCTTCACATTATTTTAATAATGGGCTCTGTCATAAGGACAGAGAGAGAGAGAGAGAGAGAGAGAGAGAGAGAGAGAGAGAGTGTGTGTGAACGCACAAGAGCAAGGATGAGTGCGAAAAGGAGAGTGAGATAAAGAGAGTTGTCCAAGGTCACACATTCATTTTCTAATAAATATTTATTGAAATGCCATGAGGTGTTCTTGGTTCACAGGGTACAGTGATAAACAAGTTGAACACATGACACATGTTAGTAAAGGTAGGGGTCAGAATTTAAACCCCGTTCATATGAACAGAGAGCCTTCTTTTTCCTTCACTGACCGACAGAGATCTACTATGTTCCTTTGCATTTCTTAACTACAAGTATAGCATATCCTGTGGAAGACCACACATGGGTATTTGCATTTCTGCAGCCTGTCTGGAGGACCCAAAAATGTCAAAATTCCAAGTCATGGCAAAAGAGTGGTGGCATTTAAAGCAGGACTTGGGGAATAGAATTTGGGCTGTGTGTCTTGTTTGCTGTTCCCAGGTTGATGACTTCCTTCTCATTGGTTGGGTTGGCAGGGGAACAGACTTCTCTTTCTTCCCTTTGGATTAGGTACCTGAACATAATGGCTGATTCTTTTTCAGTTCAAGTGATAGACACATGATAGCAATAGAGCAAGACTGTGGTGACAGTCCAGAAAGAACTAGGCAGAAAGATTGTGGTTGGACTGTGTGCCAGTCTCCTTGAACCTCCTTGAACGCAATGTATCTTGTTCCGGTCAGAGGCCTCAGAATCTGAAGGTATCATTAGTAACAGAATTCAAGAAACTTCAGGGGAAAAAAAAGTGTCTTGTACATTTCTGCCTCATTGACTTTCCATCTCATTTCCAATCTCATCTGAAAACATATCTTTTTCTCTCCTGACCTAATCTGCTACTTGCCCTCGCCTACGGCTATTATTTAACTGGAATATATGTGATCACTTTAACAAAGGTATTTAACTTCATGGGTTTTTGAGATGTTGTTTTTAATAGTTTTATGTTGAAAATGTAGGTGGCTGAGGTTCTTAACTGGGAAGGGTCTTTATGAAAGCCCCATCAAGCTTTTATCTAGGAGAGAGTTCCCTAGTCTTTTATTTTATTATTTTTTTTATTATTATTTTTTGTGTGTGTGGTATGCGGGCCTCTCACTGTTGTGGCCTCTCCCATCGTGGAGCACAGGCTCCGGACGCGCAGGCTCAGAGGCCATGGCTCATGGGCCTAGCCGCTCCGTGGCATGTGGGATCCTCCCAGACCGGGGCACGAACCCGTGTCCCCTGCATTGGCAGGTGGACTCTCAATCTCTGCGCCACCAGGGAATCCCCCCTAGTCTTTTAAACCCATGCCCCCAGGGAGACTGGCTGAGCTTTAAATGTATACCTTCTGTTATGAAAATAAAAGGATTTCATTTTAGTTTCCAAATATGCATTTGTAATATTTATTATGACCTTCCAAATTATACCACGTTTTCTACCCGACCTTCTTGAAAAATTACATCATGATCCACCCCCCAACCCAGTTGCAAATCTTGGCTTTACCACTTTATAGTATTGTGAACCTTGACAGGTTACTTAAATACACGAAGTCTCAGTTTTCTCACCATCAAAATGGGAATTATATATTTATTTTGAGGGTTCTCCCATAATTAAATAAAATTCTGTCTAGAAATCTCCTTGTATAATGAAAGAGTTGAATTCATGTTGGTTCTTACTGAGTGGAGGAGCATGTAGGATTCTTGCCCAACTTAAAATCAGACTAGTTCTTATTGTAATAGAATGTAAACTCCTTGAATACTGAGTCACTGTCTGTTTAATGCTGTATCCCCAGCACTTAAAATTATGAGGGGCACATAACAGGCAATCAGACTCCTGTGAATGAATGAATATCTCTCGCCATTACACAGTTGCTTTACAACTTACAAAGCACTCACAAATCTATGATCTCATTTGATCCCCTCAGCAGTGTTACACACAAATATGGCAAATCATTCTAAGTGCACCAGCAAAAAGGGATAATTCACTATAAATCCTGTTGCCTTGGGATTCTGCCCAGAGATCCATGCTAGAGTCTGGATCAACCTTGATGCTGTCCTTCTCACCATCCATCATCAGTAACCAAGTTCTAACAGTTCTGCCTCCTAGTTTTTTCTTAAAATACCACTGTTGCCACTGACATAGATCAGGTGGTTGGTAGCCGACTGAACTGCTGCAGCTAGTTTTGTTGCCTGACTGCCTTCTGGATGCCACTGCCACTCACTCAGTTGCTCATTCTGCAAGTATCTGTGAAGCATGTACACTGAGAAAGGCACTGTTAGGTCCGCAGAGGAAGTGGTAAACCAGATATGGCCCTTGCTCTTACGCATCTTCTTATATTCTAGTGGGTCTTGGATATTAGGTTGGCCCCTCTCTATTGTCTAGTGACCACCCTCACCCAAGTGCATACAGGATTCCTGGACATGGAATTCACAGTCCTTCACTATCAGTTATCTCTTCACCTCTCCAACGTCATCTCCTTAACAATCTGTTGGGCTTTCTGCCATGCATCTTGACATGTGACACTCAATTCCCTAATTAACTTTTTTTTTCTATTCCAAGAGTATGCCATGCTTTTCCTGCTCCTGAATTTAGCGTTTTCTACATGTGGAAACACTTCTGTTCAAGCCACTCTTGCTGCTTCTCTATCAGAAGTAACTGTAACAGTAATAGCTACACTTAGATTTCTCTCTGAGAAGCACAAGGCTAGTATTATATGTGAGTGTATGTAGATACACCCACACACATAATTTAATCTCATTTAATTCTTAAAAGACCATTTTATTTATGAGAAAACTGAAATGGAAAAGGAGAAATTAATTAACTTACCCAAGGTCACACAGAGAGCCAGTGGCAGAGTATTGTTCCAAACCTGGTCTGACTCTAAAACCCATATTCTTAACTGTTCTGCTTTATGACAAGTGAGCTTCTAGTCATCCTTCAAGGCCTAATCCAAGGGCACCTCATCTCTGAAATCTTCCCTGACTCGTCTAGGCAAAGAGAACCATTCTGTCCTTTACATTTACTTTATATGTATCTCTATGGTGGCACATTTTCCACTTATTGTATATAAACATCTGCACTCATTACTTGCTTAGAAGTCTATTTCTGTTTGAAATCATTGAGTTAGATGTATTTATCCCCAAAGTCCATGAGTTTAGTACAGTATACAGTCAGTAGTAGGTGCTCAATAAGTGGATGAAGAATGAACGACTGGCTAAAGCAGCACTTCCTGTTGGGAGCGGAGAGTCAATAATAGAGAAATAAGTGGGAGAGGTAGGTGGCTGCAGTGAATGAAGGCTCTGACTACTAGGTCATCATGCATGAGTTTGACCTGATTTGAGAGAAACACCCAATCAAAAATTGCTTGCAACAGTGGAGACAAAGTAAAATAAAAAACAAAACTTCTGCTCATTGCATTTTACACTTTTCATCCAGTTGTTTTGGCATTGCACTGACACTCAGAGCTACAGGTCAGGGCTAAGTTCACCTGGGCTTAATTGGAAACTGCATAAGCTTGTTTTGGAAATGCTCTAGGGAGCGGCTGACCAAGAGACCTTTGCTATCAACTTGAAACATAGCTGCATGAGGGAGGATTTAAAAAACAAAAACTCACTGTGTTTTTTAGCAATGTGCCTTCCATTTCCCTTGGCTGTGTCTGGTAGTTTATTTTTTAGTTAAAGACATAGAATGGAGTCAACATGCACTGATTTGGTCTAAAGGCTGTTTTAGGTGTAATGCAAAAACACATAGCCCATCAGCAAAAGACTGATTACGCTAATGGCTCCAACCCTTTGCCCCTCAAATCCATACCCTTTGCCCCATAGCTTTGCTGTGCCTCCCACTCTGTCTCTGGACCTTGTCATATGATTGGGCAGGTGATCAACCATCCTGTCTTGCCCTGGACTGTTGTTAGCTTTGAAGATCTCACATTCTGGAAATTTCTTTCATCTCAGGGAAATCCCTCACTCAGAAAAATCAGGATGGTTGATCACCCTACTGGCCAAAGGAATATGCCACAAGCAGAGACTAGGAAAGAACTCTCTAAGTAGGCTTGTCTTCTCTTTGTGCCTCCTCCATCACCATGTAAACATACCCAAGGTATCCTGCGGGAGGATTAGAAACACAAGGGAGAGCCAAGTTATTCCAATGACCCCTGACCAGGACAGCCTAGGTTTGCTGCCAACCTAAGGACTCATAGGCCCTGTGAATAACACAGAGATATATTAGATATGGACCCAGGCCACAGAGACAGTTAAATATGCAAATATAAGCAAAATAATATGCAGCATATAATTTCTGCCTTCACATACCTGAAGGACATCATTAGAAGAGAGAGCACATTCATTTTTTCCTATGCTAGCTGGGTGAAATTATGACCAGTGTGTAGAATGTATACAAAGACAAATGCAGATAAAATTAGATTTCTTCATGAGGAAGAAATTTCTAGCAATTACAGCTATTCAACCCTGTCCAAAGTTGGCTCCTTAGTGAAGTAATGAGTTGGCCATCAGTGGGGACAAGGATGTAGAGGCTGGAAAGTGAGATGACAAAGCTGCTGTAAAGTATGCAGCTCAACTGATATTTACTGAAGGTCTCAAATGCATTGAGCATTAAACCAAGCTCTGGGCTCTTTTCAGCACAGGACCTGTACACAGGTCTCGTGCCCATAAAGCCGGTCCTGGCTGAGGGTAAGATATTCCAGATAGAGCAATTAGTTCATACAAATGCATGGAGACATGCAGAGGCCTGATGTGTTTGGAATCTTGTTAGATTATGCTGTGTGTACATGGATACAGTATTTATATGGGTTTGCAGGTGCTACTATGGAGATGGGCAACAAAACGGAAGAGATGCTGAGTTTGTATTGTGTCACTTTAGCTAAGCTGGTACTGACTTTCCAAGGATTCCCTTCCCTGAAAAATTCAGGGTTACTGTGGGCCACAGGAAACATTTTATACAACGTTTGAAAGGAGGAAGTGAAGTAGGCAGCGTATTCTGTTTAGACCTAGGAGGTCTGTGTAGGACGCCAGGGGCTGTGGCCAACCATCCACATTGTTGCTTATCTCCTAGTTTATCCTGAGGCAGCAGCAGCCCTGCAGCTCCTTCCACTCCCATCAGATCTCCTTCTTCAGCTTCGCCAGCTTCTCATAAGGAAGGGCACCGGCTTCTCCTGCAGGTTACACACACATCCCATCAAATTTGGAGAGCTGGAGGCACTGAGAGCCCAACGTAGGTTCCACGTCATCCTTGTGGGTCCAGGTTGCCTTGCTGTTTCCAGTGTGTCCTTGCTCTTCTCTGCTTCATGTCTATTTTTTTCTTTCTTGACTGCCAGCCATGCAGACCTCAGGCCACTGTACCATGTTCCAAAGAAACTGCCTTTCACAGACTATATAACCAGCATCCAGACCCACAGAAGGTCAGCTTCTTATAATAACTCCTTGATTCCAGATCACTTCTAGTGGTTCTGCTTCCCTGATCAAACCTTGATTGGTACTTAGAGGCCCCAGAAGGTGGATTGCATGAGAAAACCTTTTATTAAAAAATTTTTTTTGAACTTATTTATTTTTTATTTTACTTATTTTTGGTCTCATTGGGTCTTTGTTGCTGTGCGTGGGCTTTCTCTAGTTGCAGCAAACAAGGGCTACTCTTCGTGGCAGTGTGCAGGCTTCTCGTAGCAGTGGCTTCTCTTGCTGCGGAGCACAGGCTCTAGGTGCGGTCTTCAGTAGTTGTGGCACATGGGCTTAGTTGCTCTGCGGCATGTGGGATCTTCCCAGACCAGGGCTCGAACCTGTGTGCCCTGCATTGCCAGGCAGATTCTTAACCACTGCACCACCAGGGATATCCAAGAAAATCTTTTGAAAAGGCAGCCAACACATGGTTAAAAGCACAGGCTATGGAGTCAGATCTAACTTGAGTTTGTAAATCCAAATCCCTAACAGCCTCTTTACTAGTTGTGTCACCTTTGTTTGTGTGACAGGCAGCCTGCAAGATGGCCCCCAATGTCCTCTACCTTCTGGTAAATGCCCCGTAGAGTCCTCTCTCCTACTGTTTCAGGGTTGGTGTGTGTCACTGATAGAGAATACTGCACAAGTGGTGGTATGTCACTTCTGAGTCGAGGTCATAAAAGACTGCTCTCGATTTACTTTCCCTCTTTTGGTTTACTTACTCTGGGGAAAGCCAGCCACCATGTTGTGAGGAGAGACCCATAGGGTGAAGTTAGCCTCTTGCTAACAGCCATGTGACTGGATTTCAAAGTCAATCCTCAACTCCAGTTGAGCCTTGAGATGACTTCAGTGCTGAGCAACCTTCACGGAAAACTCATGAGAGAATCAGAGCCTGAACCTGCTCCCAGATTCCTGACCCCCAGGAACTGTGTGAGGTAATAATTATTATTTTAAGCTTCTAAATATTGGGGTCATTTATTATGCAGCAATAAATAACCAATAACCAATTCAGTAAATAACCCATTAATTTCCTCAAAGGTAAAGTGGGGATAACTGTAATATCCACTTCATTGGGTTGTTATCAAGATGAACAGCAAAAAGATATATACAGCATTTAGTGTTGTATTTGGCATGTGGTAAATGTATAAATGAATGTTGTTCCTACTGTTACTGCTGTAAATGTTATTATTATTATTGGTATCTCTTCCAAACCTGGCATTCTAGGATTCCTTCACTGAAGCCTGTATTGACGGGTGAAGCCTTCATGGAGGAGGTGATAGCTGTACTGGATCTGAAAACATACCCTCTCATAAATTTATGGTGCCTGCCACCTGAAAATCACTGTGGGTATGATAAGGGACAGGCATGGAGAAGAACAGTTCTATACCTGGGTTCTGCTAAGTTTTTTTTCTCAGTGCAGGAAGGACCCACATAGCCTTTTTCCCAAAGAGTCCTAACTTGGATTCAGATGGAAGCCGATAAACATCAGCTCATGTAAGTCCACCAATGGCCCAAGGGCTGGAGAATATTAAAGGTTGGGAATTAAAATCTGAGCCTGCCTGCCTGGGAAATTAACTCAGTTGGTGATGGAGAGTTACTGGAAAGTCACAAGAAACGTGGACACCTTTCCAGGACTTGATGGTGCAAACAAATTGAATGGCATTTAACATATCTAATTGTTAATGAAATGGAGTATTAATTTTGGAATGTTAATTCTTTCCCTTCAGCAGTAGCTGCTTGCTTTGACTGGAAGTATTTGCATCCAAATAATAAAACACTGGGACCTAAAAGAGGTTTTCTAGATGAGTTCAGCCCTCTACTTTTACAAATGAGGAAACGGGATTGGAAAAATTACAGGTATAGAGATAAATAAAAGTGCTGAATCCCCTACATTATTCTTTCCTGAAGGGGCCCTTGGTGGGGGGGTTAAGTGGCAGAAGGAATGTGGAGTTACTTTGACTTCTTAGTATCACTCAGGAGTTATGAGCACAGATAGATGTTGAAATCACACAGGACTGGATCAGATTTCACCTTCACTGCTGGCTGACCACTTCACTGCTTGCTTACTGATTTTGGATGAGCAAACTTGCCTTAATAAATTTTAACAAAACTTAATAAACGTATTTTCTCTAAGTCTCAGTTTTCTCATCTATAAAATAGGAATAACATATATTTTGTCATAGAACATTATGAGGATTCAAGAAATGCTGGGCCCATAGGATGTGCCCCATATTTATAGGTTTAACATGCTTTATTTAATATGTGGATTCTCAATATTATAGCCTGTATACTAGGCAGAAATAGAATATGTGAATATTGTTGAGGATGTCCTTCTGAATTAGAAGCTTTGCTTAAACTTTTTCAGTGAATCAAGTCAAATTGCAAAATATCAAAAGTGATAACATTTCCTACAACAATCATCACTTTTTAGTTTTGTAATCCTCGAGGGCCAAGGGCTCCCCGTGGCCAAGGCCACCTTAGCCTGTGTTGATTTTTTTTTAATATTTACTTATTTAGTTGGTTGCACCGGGTCTTAGTTGCAGCAGGCGGACTCCTTAGTTGTGGCATGCAAACTCCTAGCTGTGGCATATATGTGGGATCTAGTTCCCTGGCCAGGGATCGAACCCAGGCCACCTGCATTGGGAGCGTGGAGTCTTAACCAACTGAGCCACCAGGGAAGTCCTCCATGTTGACTTAATACAATAAAAGAAGATAAGTTCAGGGGCTCCTTAGGAGGAGAGGGATATCCATCAACAGAGATTGAAGACCACCTTCCCCATAATTAATAACATGTACCCAGAGTATTATTCTGAGCACTTGACCCTCAACAATTTGAGAATTAACTCTCCCTTGGTTTTCTGAATCCTACCATCTTTACTTTGCTCTTTTTCCTTTGGTGACAAGTCATCTCTCTAAAGAGCTTGGGATCTTTATCCTATCAGTATTCCCCCATTCATGTTCTTATTCTTTAGGAAATAACCAAAACTCAGGCCTAGATCTCTAGTGTGAAGGAGTAGGACGATTCACAGAAGGCAGGAAGGACATGAAATAAGGCAGGTCCAGAAGGATAATAGAGAAATAGGAGCGGGGTGGGGGTGGGGGGCTGGATTTAAGCCACTGAAAGGATTAGTGAGAAGAAGCCTGGATCCAATGCAGAGAAATTGAGTCCTAAATAATTTGCTAAAGCAGGGGCTCTAGAACTAGGAAGCAAACAAGGTGGAATTGCAAGATAGGGCTTGGGAATATGGACAATCCATGTAATGGCCCAAAACAGGACAAGGCATGACTGCTTTGTAACCATTGTTTTCAGCTACTCCTCTTGCGGGTAGGGGAGATTCAAATGGACCTTGTTGAGTGAAGGCTCAACATATACAAGGAATATTATTTGTGTTACTTGAATTTATTCATCAGAAAACTTGAAGTAGGCATTACTCTTTCCATTATCCAGTTGAGAAAATTAAAGCTCAAAGTACTCAATTCCCTACTGTTCTATAATTAGTGAATACTGGAGCCAAGACTTGAATGCTGGACCTATATCTGTGTAAGTACTAAGCCTGGATTCAGTCTGCTATGTAAGGATATAAGTGGAGTTCAGTTAGAATTGCAGATAGGAATTAAGTAGCTCTAATTTGATACCCATGTGCAGTGGTATTGGGGGCGAGTAGAATGAGAACCAAGATGGTGCTCTTGTAGCAGGTTAACAAGCCCATCTTTGGTACCCTTCTAACACTGTGATGGGAAGACTGTCCATCATTATTCTGAGTCCTGAGGATCTGGAATGAAGGCTCACAGTTCATGGCAAGACTTTTATCTTTGGGGAAAGAATAGACTACATTCATCTGAGTTGAATCCAGTACATTTTTGTTCACAAACTTTCCCCTAGAAGGTGGAGAAGCGGTGAAGCGTGTTTAGAACGGTTTTAAACAAAGATTAGATCAAGACAATTTAACTTCACTCTCACTGGGCAAGTGACTGAGAAGGATAATTGGGAAATTCCCTGGCAGTCCAGTGGTAAGGACTTGCACTTCCACTGCAGGGGGTAAAAAAGAAGGATACTTGAATAGTTTCAAAAGTCCTGAGTTTGAATCCTTGTTGTGCCATTACCCAATTGTGTCATTTGCAGCCCAGTTTCATTTCTCTGTACTTACCCTCTTCTTTAAAAGGTGGAACATACCTGCCCCACTTAATATCACAGAGTTCTTATGAAGAAATAGAATGGAGTGTTTGTGAAATAATTTTGTAAACTCACTGTGCACGTGTAGAGGTGACAACTTTCCTTTAATAATAACACCGAAGATCACCATTCCACTAGAACTAGAGGATGCCTAGGAAAAAGGAAATCAGCACTTATACTCTATATTTAGAGTCAAGAGGAGAGCAGCATTGCCTGTGGGAGCTGTGAACTGAAGGTCAAGGTGTCTGAGCTGCCTCTCATCTTGTCTACTCATTAGCAAGGTGAGCCTGGGCAATCATCCCTTCACCTCTCTGATGCTCACTTTCTTAAATACGGGGTATCATCTAAAACCTAGAAGACTGGTTCTCAACTGTCGATGAAAAATGTCACCTGCCACATCAGGAGACAAAGGATGTTGCAGCCATCGAGCTTTCAGCCACTGCAGCCACCTCAACTGTGCACCCTGAGGGGATTCAGGATGGAGAAAAACAGGATACTTATCCACCCTAGATAGCTAAGGTGCATATCAAAGGAATGATTTCAATCAGCCCAGATTCTTGCATCTTCCCATACAGAGAAAAGTGCTAAATTCATTAACTTGAGATGTCTGTTTCTTTTCTTTTTCTTTTTTTTTTTAGGCCATGCCGTGAGGCATGTGGGATCTTATTCCCTGACTAGGGATTGAACCTGTGCCCCCTGCAGTGGAAGATCAGAGTCTTAACCACTGGACACCCAGTGAAGTCCCAGGTTTTCTTTAATTAACAGTAATCTTTTGACTATCTGGGGTTTTTGTTGTAAAAACTCCTATATATCTTGGCTCCTCCCTTACTTCTTCAGACCAGTCCCTCAGAGCTATCTCAGAGGCTGTCTCCCAGCCATAAGTCCTCAGTATATCTGGCTAATAAAACATAATTCTCAACTTTTAGGTTGTGCAATTTTTTCAGTTGACACAACCTTGGCTGCAAATTAGACCCCTTCTTTCAAAAGCCTGATGCCCAGGAGGAACCCCAGACTAATTAAGCCAGGATCTCTGAGGATAGGATAAGGCATCGGTATTTTTGAAGCTCCCCAGGTTTCAAACATAACCCTGTTTAAGAACCATTGATCATCTGATTTTACATTCAGAGGACTTTCATGGCTAATATTCTAGTATTTTAAGAGAACTTCTGGATATCTCCAGGTTGGTCTATCTCTAGTTCCTTAGGAGAGTTCAGTTATGTCATTGAGAATCACACACAACAGTTGTAGTAGTTTCCTAGACCTGCCATAACAAAGCACTACAAACCAGTTGGCTTAGACAACAGAAATATATTGTCTTACAGATCTGGATGTTAACAGTCCTAGATAAGGTGTCAGCAAGGGTGGTTCCTTCAGAAGGCTGTGAGGAAGAATCTGTTACAGGCCTCTCCCTTTGTTTCTGGTGGTTCCCTGGCAATCTTTGTCATTCCTTGTCTTGTAGAAGCATTGCCCAAATCTCTGCCTTCCTCTTCACGTGGCATTCTCCCTGTGTATATGTCTGTGTCCAAATTTCCCCTTTTTATAAGGACACCAGTCATCAGATTAAGGGCTCAACCTACTGCAGTATGACCATATCTTAACAACATCAACAGAGACTATTTCCAAATAAGGTCACAAGCTGTGAGGTACTGGAGGTTAGGACTTCAGCTTGTGAATTTTAGTTGGGAGGAGCACAGTTGAATCCATTACACCAGTACCTGGTTTTCAGCAATGGGGAAGGACCTGGATGGTGGCAGGTGACCTCTTGAAACCTCCATGGCTGGTTCCTAAGGAGGACTTATTCTCATGCACAACACAACACATACTTACCCTCTCCCAGAGCTCCAGCCCCCACCCTTGCTAGGTCTTTAGAATACTATGGCCCCTGACTGTCCCCTCGTGTCTTGTCCAGTGATCCTTTGCCAACCAGGGAGACCCTGGCCCCTTCATTTGCCAGTTTAGGGATTTTCCTTTAAACATCTCAGCCCCCCTGCCAACCACCTCTAGTTATTAAAATGCAGCTCAGGATGTCTCACTCTGGCTGTTACATTATCATTCCTCGTTAGAGACTCCTCCAGGGCCTGAGACATTCATGCACGGACTTTATAATTACAAAGTCAATTTCTAAACAGACATTTGCAAATAAGTCAATTTAAATACCGAGATTTACAAACAATAATTAAGCAGTAGCTTCCTTTTTTTAATATCTCTCTATATAATTAATGCCTGTGGGCTTTTCATTTTACCTTGCAACTGGGTAGTTTGCAATTGTTTGTTGAGCTAAAGTGTTCTCTGAAAGCAAATCAAAGCACTGGGGAGATTCTGGAAGCAATTGAGGAAAGGGTTTTTCCTCTTCCTTCATCTCTGCTTCACCTGACTGGCTGTACTTCCCATCAGTTGGGAATATGATGGGGGAGGGAGGGTGGAGAAGAAGCATTTTCTGCAGTAACAACAGCAACAACAACACAGGGTTCTGGTCCAGCAATAGACTGACTAACACGGCTTCTTAAGATATACAGTCAGGGAGTCTCTTCACGCTGGAAATCTCAGCTCTCTCCAATTTTGGCATTATCTACACTGAGAGAGCTCTCTGTAGCTTGATAGTGCTTCTTCTGGCTTTAAAAAATCTACAATGAATCCCTGGCACCTGTAGGATAATGTCCTGACCCTGCCATTCATGGTCCTTCACAATCTGGTCCTACTCTTTCTTTTAACAAGATTTTTGAAAACCTACTAGGTGCTAGGGAAAATACCAAGTAACAAGGACATACTTGGTAAACAAGGTACAGTCTATTTTAAGGTCTAGTGGGGACAGAAATCCTGAAAAAAATAATTTTATGATGAATGTTACAAAAAGGGAAGTAAGAGGAGATCTAGGCTCATCTGGAGACTTCTTTTAACAAAGTGATATTTAAGCTGAAGTCTCAAGGATGAGTTGACATTAACAAGGTAAAGACTGAGGGCAAAGGGTTATTCCAGGTAGAGAGAAAAGCCTGTTAGAACTCATAAAGACGAGAGAACAAAAAGATTGCTTGTGAAACAAAAAGTGGGCTTGAGAGGTAGCTAAAGTAAAGAGAGGATAGGAAATGAGGTGTAAGATGAATCTAGACAGAGAAGCATGGACTAGAACCTTGAAGGCCTTGTTGGCCAGGAAGGAATTTGAACTTTGTCACAAGGACAACAGGGAGCCATGGAAGGGTTTCAGGAAGTGATGTGACCAGTTCAGCTTATGCTGCCCAGCTGTGTGCTCAAGCCATACTAAACAAGCCTTCCAAGGCAGTAGGAGAATCCAGAAACTCTTGAGTTGTCTGTCTCCCCAAGCTTTCTTCCAATGAAGATGTTCTTCCTAGTATTTCCAACCCAGCTAAATACCTCAACATTCTTAATCCTCATTCAGATGTCACAGGCTCTTTGAAATGTCTTTAATACCACTACCACTGCCCTATAAGAATGGATTGCCTAATCAGTGCTTCCAAAACATTTTGTTCAACTCGCTAATTTAACTTATACTATGCATATTTATATATGCACATAATAATGCAACTCTATGAATACATATATATGCAACTCTCTCATTCAACTTCTAATATGCATGTTAGTGGTGAAAACATCCATTATTTTCAAGTTAGTATAGGTATACAATACTCAGCAAGGTATTAGCAAATAGTAAACACTTACACATGGTTTATTATTATTATCATCAAATATGACCAACAGATAAAACCACAAGAATTTTTCAGTGAGAGTTCCCATAGGTGCTGGGACAGGAGCTGGGATGTTTTGCCTTCAGAATATCCTCAAGCACAGCCATAATTTCTCTTACTCTGTTGGCAGTCCCATTCAGTTCATGGAAAAAGAACTTCTGTAAAGCTCCCCCTCAGATAGAATGAGGCTGATGGAGGTCAGCATTCCCCAGAAGGGAGGCTGAGATTCAAGGCTCCAGAGTCCATGACAAGTCAGAGTCACTGATAGCTCTTATCAAGGTGCTGACATTCGCAGCTTAAAATACAGGCAGGGGAATCTCACTGACCAATAGGACCCTGTTTCACCTCTGTCTCAAAGATAAATGTCTTTCTCTTTTCCCAGGTCCGTTCTTATTAGAAATTCAGGTCCAATTCAGGTTTGGGATATGGGCCCTAGAGAAGTCAGCTCTGCTCTACTAAGTACAAGGCCACCCTGGGGAAACTAAGGGTATGACCCACAGAGGGATTTCCACTACCTCACTGAGCCTGTCCCTTCTTTCCTTCCTTCCTCCCTCCCTCCCTTCCCTCCTTCCTTCCTTCTTTCCTCCCTCCCTTCCTTTCTTCCTTGATGCAACTGTCTGGGACAATCAGATATTTGTTCTGATTAAGATCACTCTGAAGTTTGTTCTTTAATCTGGGTAAACAGAAACGTATTAATCTTGATTCCTACCCCAGACTAGTTAAATCAGAACCTTTGAGGGTAGGCACAGGCCTGGACATGTTTTACATCTCCTGAGGTGATTCAATGATCAGGATGAGACCCACTAGTCTAGATCACCATTCACTGAAAATTAGCTTTACTCTGATTCAAGCTCCTGTGCCACCTACACTAATCCAAGCTGGGAATCTAATTCAGACAGAAGCAGACAGACAGACTGAAGACCTAATTCTGGTGACCTCTTGTCTTTGTCAGACACTGAAAGACTCAAGGAAGTGCTCAAGACAATGAGGGGAGAACAGGAGCAGCATTCCAGTTTCACATCATTGTTGGCCGTTTTGAACCAGTCTTGCCACATCTGAGCGAGCACAATCTTCTGCAAGAATCCTACTGGCATACTTTTCAGTCCTTCTCCCTTCCCCACTCTCCTCCCTCTTAGTCATCCTTTTCTATCTTCCTTTCTGGTTTCCTTCCACTGCTCCCAAGAGCCCAAAGGCACCAGAATGGGGACACAGAGTGTGGACAGATCATTATGGTTGTGGTCATTGCATGCCATTGGAAGACTCACTTCATTTTTCTGCATCTTTCCCCCCATATTTAGTTGATTGGATTAGATAGGATTATACCTCCCTTCCAACACTAACATTTTATATCATGCTGATTTATATTTTGTTATTTTCTATTCTTCTTCTTCCCTCTCCTTCACCTCCTCTCTCTGGTTAAGCTTTTGAAAACTGAATTTTGAATAAATGGAGGATAGTCATTTCAGCCCCTTTTGTACCTACTTTTGGTCCAACTTCAAAGGTTCACAACAAAGCAGAAAACTACGGTACAGAGAGTCAGCACTCACAGCTAAATGGAAATGTCCCATTTCACTCAATTTACTGGGATTTCATTTGTATCATCTTCCTTGTTGGGTATGGACTTCCATTTTCCTATCCCTTCACATTCTTCTCACCTTCATCAACCAGCTCAGATTTCTCTTATACCATGAACATTTCTTTGATCATTCAAGACCTCTTTCAACTTTCTTTCCTTTGGCCAACTGCATCTCTTACAACTGAACCCTAAAACATAACATTTAAATACAGTTTCCTATCCCTTTGTTTGGTGTTGTGTGTTTGTGACACTAGTAAGCCTTGTGAAGGTTAATTATAAGATGCTGGAAGATAGAAACTTCCTTCTTTTCTTCTGTTTTCACTCCTCAGATTCAAGCACAAGGTTAAGCATGCAATGTGCACTTAAGGTAGAATTCATGAATATTACAAGTTTCTCAGCTTGGAAATAATCTATTTCAATCCTCACAATTTACAAACAAAATAAGTCTCAGAGAGGAAAAATGACTCCAAGTGAGTTAATAATGACTGAGTCTGACTAAAAGCAAGGTCTCCTCCATCCATTTCAGTTTCTATATTATTTATTGTTTGTTTTATTTCTGCAATACCTGGCGGGCATGACCCAGGTCCTCAAAAGTACAGGTCACTTTTGTATACCTTAAAAGAGAAATATCTCGGGCCTCCCTGGTGGCGCAGTGGTTAAGAGTCCGCCTGCCGATGCAGGGGATACGGGTTCGTGCCCCGGTCTGGGAGGATCCCATATGCCGCGGAGCGGCTGGGCCCGTGAGCCATGGCCGCTGGGCCTGCGCATCCAGAGCCTGTGCTCCGCAACGGGAGAGGCCACAACAGTGAGAGGCCCGCATACCGCAAAAAGAAAAAAAAAAAAAAAAAAAAAAGAGAAATATCTCACTAAGATATATTTCTGATGCCCTTCAGTAAGTCCATTTTAAATTAATGTGTTAGTTTATTGGTCCACATAGATATCTCCTTTGTTAAACAGGCAATAATGGTATAACAGGAACTTTCAGCTTAGAATCTAAAGATCTGCTTTCAGTTCTCTGCTTGTTCATGACAAACTTTAGAAGCTTAGGCACATTACTCACTTCTCTGAACTTACATATCCTCACCCATAAAACAGAGCATAAATATCCTCATTTAACAAAATACTGTAAAGTTTGGATGAGGTAATATTTGTCCTTTGTTAATGGTGATGAGCCACAGAAATATCAAATATGGTTCTTTTCACTATTATTAATAAATAATAATAAAGTATAAAAATATGTACACCAGTTAGGGAAGCAGCACCCTAATTTTGCTTCTTGAGACTTTACTAAGCAGGCAAGAAGCCTTCATCAATATTGGAGACAATCACATATACCTCTTTTCTTCTCCTTGTGTGTGTGTGAGACCCATAACTTAAAACACTTGCTGCTATTCAGCACAAAAACAAATAGCAAAGCAACTCTGGCTGTGATGTATTTCAACAGCATAACTTAGACTTGCCACCATTCTGTTAAATTATGAATATCTATCACTTGATGGAGTCAATGCTTTTATCTGGAATGAGGAAGGAGGGAGGCAAAGAGGTTGGGGTTGGAGAAGAAAAAAACATAAGAAGATGCAGTTGCTATAGCAATTAACAATGGGTATCCTTCCAACAGAGTTTAGGGATGCTGATGCAGCTAAAACAAATGTTTGTGTTTGGCCACAGTGGAGACGGTGACGGATTATGGCGCCTTGGCCTTGAGACTTGATGTAATCCAATTCTAAATACATCATAAATCTAAGTGTAGACTGGTAAGGCAAGAAGAATACCAATTCAGGCCAAGCAGCAGCAAGCGGGTAGTGGTGGCCAGGATTGATTATGTAGTGTGAAGCAGGGAGGGGTGTCAGGAGGAGGACGGTGACCAGCCTGCAGGGATGTACTTCTCTTCCAGCCTTAGCCAACCCCTGACTGAGCTGCCAGGCCTCAGTAGTATGAATGAGAGATCACTGCTGAATTAGCCACAAGGCCAGGCATTCTGCTGCCTCTTAAATTTTCTTGGATGAAAGGATTTTTCATCATTAAAGGTGCTGAACTGCTAATGTTTGGGCCAGTTTCATGAGTCCCTCACTTGGAAGGACCCAAAAGTCAGCCTGAGAATTTCTCACCGGCCTAAAGGCTGCTTGGAGTTAAGATGCTGCAGTTAAGACCCTTTTATATGGAATAACCATTTACTTGTATGAAGGAGTTACAGGAACAAAGACAATTGTTAATGTAATGTTGACATCCTTTCGCATTTTCTGTTTCCTAAGATAAAAAGGCAATGAGTGAAGGGTGAAATGGAGAACCCACATGCTAGCTTTACAGACACTGGAAAGACAGAGCTACTCTTGGGAGAAAAGGAAGGATCTAGAAGGGTGGGTGCAGAGACTGAGAACAAGATGAGCCATCATGGGCTGGGTGAGTTTGAAAGAAGAATTTTAGCAAGTTTGGAGAGTAGAGGAAATGGTTAACAGTTGATGGAAAAGTTAAAGATTTGAGATTTATGGAGTAGCCAAACATTATTCAGTTTCATTCTAGAAGACACATCTGGGATTTGGCATAAAAAGTGCAATATTCAGATTCAACTCAGATTAAGTCATCACCCTGCAACTGAGCCAAGAGTATATTTTCTTTCTGGCTGCCAAGTTAATGGACCTATGGTACATGGGGTAGATGTGAACCAATATGAGCAGCAGTGGTCCGGAGGATGCCTCTTCATTGACAGAGGGATACTGCAGATGCCTCTGTGAGGTCAGAATTATGGTATATGGGCAACAGAGTTTAAAAGTGGAGGTTCAGTGAATTGAGGAAGTCTAAAAGGATAGTATTGTGGAGCAGCAGATGCAAAGACAGGGTAAGATGTGGGTAAGGCAGGGTAAGAGATTTACTGGGGAAGAAATGCCTATGAAGGATAAAGGGGAGGGGGCAAGAGAGGGAATGGAGAGCCTTCAGATTGGGATGCAGGTATAATACCAGGGCAGGAGGAGAGGCAGGAAGGAGGGTTGGGTAAGAACAGTATCAGATTGCAGTTGTTTAAGGAGGTTTCCAGAAGGGCCCAAATCACCCATTACAGGAGTCCTGCATCTCACAAGAATGGGGTAGCATTAGTACCTTCATTGTGTTCAGTCACTGGCTGGGAGCACGCCATGGAATGTGTGACCTCTGCAGTGATGGAGCCAGTGTGACAATGGCCGAGGCCGTCTGTCAGTTAGGCTCCCCACAGCAGGAGATTTGAGCCATATATTTGCATGGCTACCACAGTGAATTTTAGGTTACATATATTTATTGTTTTAACCTGGCTCCTATGAATGTTCAATATCTTAAAGAATTATAGACCTTTTTTCAAAAGGGAGAGGTGGTCAGTAGTAGACATAATGGACTAACCCAAGGCTTTTCACTGGCCAAATTTTGAAGACAAAATCCCTGAGAATTAAGCTCCATCTCTGGGGTATTCCATCAAGCACACTTTGGAACCAATATTACAAGCTACAGTATAGTAGCATTTTATGTGAATTTGTATTCTGCAAATTAGAAATACCATCACATAAAATATCAATGTCTCACTTTATGCACAATATTTAACACTACATGACTTGCTCAAATTAAAAACAATTCATCAAGAATTTCATAATTTCAAAGTTGGCTTAGTGAGTTATAAACTGTGTCTTTGATAGGGCCACCAAGCAGCATGACTTTTGCTGTTAAACAGGAAGGCCTAACACCCTTTAATCATGACCTAACATCTTTAATTATGTAATGTTTTTAAAGTTACAGTGCTTGTACAAAAAAAAAAAATCCATGCATCTTCTTTTACTCCAAGAAATTTAACAATGTACAGGGATAACTAGAATGCATGTGAGAAGAAAAAACAAATAAATGAAACACTGAGGTGTACATAAAACTTGCAGTGAACCAAGAGGTGGAGGAAGGAGGAGAAATCTTGGCAATTAAGTGAGTCTATAGGGTTTGGGATTAGGATTTTTTTTTTTAAAGGAATAGTTTTTTTTGTTTGTTTGTTTTTGATTTTATTTATTTATTTATTTATTTATTTATTTATTTATGGCTGTGTTGGGTCTTCGTTTCTGTGTGAGGGCTTTCTCTAGTTGTGGCAAGTGGGGGACACTCTTCCTCACGGTGCGCGGGCCTCTCACTATCGCGGCCTCTCTTGTTGAGGAGCACAAGCTCCAGACGCGCAGGCTTAGTAATTGTGGCTCACGGGCCTAGTTGCTCCGCGGCATGTGGGATCTTCCCAAACCAGGGCTCGAACCCATGTCCCCTGCATTGGCAGGCAGATTCTCAACCACTGCACCACCAGGGAAGCCCCGGGATTAGGATTTATTTATGCACTCTGTGCAATCTATTTTGGCAGTAGACTGCCTGACTGAACCTCCTAAAATGAATGAAGAGGGGCTGGGATGTTTGTGTCTGGTTGATAGCTGCACACTGTCAGGAAAGACACTTAACGAGCTGCATACTCTTCCGAACTGGAGGGACTTCTGCGGCTGGTAAATGGGCAGCAAGTAGTGGAAGATGGCTTGTAGGAGGATCAGAAACTCCTAGATCAGGTCAGTACAGTACCAATTTACAGCCAAGAGTTACAAAACTATGTCAGACTTCACCACCTATATGAGATGCCTGAGTTCGTGCTGTTAGTAAAGCTAATTAGAGAAAGGGGAAAAGGGTGGGAAAAGGGTGATCATAATGTCTCCCTGGGAACAAGTCAAGTAAGAGAACTCAGACTGAAACTCCAGAATATATAAGAATCTGGAGGTGCTACAGCCTCCTGAATTTGGATTCCCTAAAATGTGACCCAGGTAGACATGGATATGTGGGTTCAACTCCATCAACTGATGCCACAAAGACTGCCAGAAGCTCCATCTCCTGAATCATTTCCACTATGGAAAACTGGCCCCAGTGGAGAATGTTCCCTGGCATACTGTAGACACAAGCATGGATGGGAGAATGTCAGGGATAAACTAGAGACACAAAGGAACACCAAGTCAGCCATGGTAACTGGGGGACAACAAAGTTGACAGACATTCTGTCTTCCTTTTCTAAGGAGGAATACAACCAGGATTGGGAGGGGACTGAATCTGAAAGCCAACATGGTTGCTACTCTGGACGTGTCTAAGTTATTCATACCTCAGTTGGTTAGACATGACTTTAATGGATACAGTCAATGTTTATCCCTTAGAAGACCTCACTGGACCCTGTAGGAGAATGAGAAGAAAGGCCAGGAAGGAGGGGGTTCAAGCTATGAATGAGAAAGTGGACCTACAGGTGGCACAAGTAGACATGTTCCTATTTTTGAGGAGGTTTTTGAATATTTCACTGAAGGTTTAAAACAAAATGTGAGTATTCAGATGCTATCGTCTTTCCTGCCTTCTATGAGAGGGATACTCAGGGTTAATGGGTGAAATGAAGAACTGGAGGAAGCGGAAAGATCAATCTTGTTTAAACAGGAAGGGCAGAGAAGTATTCTTAGGATAAAATGATAGATCCATGTAAGAGGTGTAAAGTTCAGCATGGGCTAAATGTTAAAGATTTTGGGGCTTTGGAAAAGGGAAAATATTTACGGACTATCTGTTACTCATTTTAAGTAAAAGAAAAATGCGTTGAGAAAATTACTTTAAGGAGTTTCTTTTCCTCTATGTATTTCTTTTAATTTAATTAATTTATTTTTATACAGCAGGTTCTTATTAGTTATCAATTTTATACATATTAGTGTATACATGTCAATCCCTATCTCCCAGTTCATCTCACCACAACCCCCCACACCCACTTTCCCACCTTGGTGCCCATACGTTTGTTCTCTACATCTGTGTCTCTATTTCTGCCTTGCAAACTGGTTCATCTGTACCATTTTTCTAGATTCCACATGTATGCGTTAATACACAATATTTGTTTTTCTCTTTCTGACTTACTTCACTCTGTATGACAGTCTCTAGGTCCATCCACATCTCTACAAATGACCTAATTTCATTCCTTTTTACGGCTGAGTAATATTCCATTGTATATACATACCACATCTTCTTTATCCATTTGTATGTCAATGGGCAGTTAAGTTGCTTCCATGACCTGGCTATTGTAAATAGTGCTGCAATGAATACTGGGGTGCATGTGTCTTTTTGAATTATGGTTTTCTCTGGGTATATGCCCAGAAGTAGAAATGCAGACTCAAATGTTAATTCTATTTTTAGTTTTCCATAGTGGCTGTATCAATTTACATTCCCACCAACAGTGCAAGAGGGTTCCCTTTTCTCCACACCCTCTCCAGCATTTATTGTTTGTAGATTTTTTGATGATGGCCATTCTGACTGGTGTGAGGTGATACCTCATTGTAGTTTTGATTTGCATTTCTCTAACCATTAGTGATGTTGAGCAGCTTTTCATGTGCTTCTTGGCCATCTGTATGTCTTCTTTGGAGAAATGTCTATTTAGGTCTTCTGCCCGCTTTTTGATTGAGTTCTTTGTTTTTTTAAATATTGAGCTGCATAAGCAGTTTATATATTTTGGAGATTAATCCTTTGTCCGTTGATTCATTTGAAAATATTTTCTCCATTCTGAGGGTTGTCTTTTCGTCTTGTTTCTAGTTTCCTGTGCTGTGCAAAAGCTTTTAAGTTTCATTAGGTCCCATTTGTTTATTTTTGTTTTTATTTCCATTACTCTAGGAGATGGGTCAAAAAAGATCTTGCTAAAGAGTGATCTTTATGTCAAAGAATTCTCTTCCTATATTTTCCTCTAAGAGTTTTATAGTGTCTGGTCTTACATGTAGGTCTTTACTCCATTTTGAGTTTATTGTTGTGTATGGTGTTAGGGAGTGCTCTAATTTCATACTTTTACATGTACCTGTCCAGTTTTCCCAGCACCACTTATTGAAGAGGCTGTCTTTTCTCCATTGTATATCCTTGCCACCTTTTTCATAGATTAGTTGACCACAGGTGCATGGGTTTATCTCTGGGCCTTCTATCCTGTTCTAGTGATGTATATTTCTGTTTTTGTGCAAGTACCATATTATATTGATTACTGTGGCTCTGTAGTATAGTCTGAAGTCAGGGAGTCTGATTCCTCCAGCTCTGTTTTATTCCCTCAAGTGTGCTTTGGCTATTAAGGGGTCTTTTGTGCCTCCATACAAATTTTAAGATTTTTTTTGTTCTAGTTCTGAAAAAAAATTGTCACCAGTAATTTGATAGGGATTGCACTGAAGCTGTAGACTGCTTTGGGTAGTATAGTCATCTTCACAATATTGACTCTTCCAATACAAGAACATGGTATATCTCTCCGTCCGTCTATGTGATGTTTGATTTCTTTCATCAGTGTATTATAGTTTTCTGAGTACAGGTCTTTTACCTCCTTAGGCAGGTTTATTCCTAGGTATATTATTCTTTTTGTTGCAAAGGTGAACAGGATTGTTTCCTTAATTTCTATTTCTGATCTTTTGTTGTTAGTGTATAGGAATGCAAAAGATTTCTGTGCATTAATTTTGTATCCTGCAACTTTATGAAATTCACTGATTAGCTCTAGTAGTTTTCTGGTGGCATCTTCAGGATACTCTAGGTATAGGATCATGTCATCTGCAAACAGTGACAGTTTTACTTCTTCTTTTCCAATTTGTATTCATTTTACTTCTTTTTCTTCTCTGATTGCCATGGCTATGACATGCAAAACTATGTTGAATAATAGTGGTGAGAGTGGACATCCTCGTCTTGTTCCTGATCTTAGAGGAAATGCTTTCAGTTTTTCACCATTGAGAATGATGTTTGCAGTGGGTTTGTTGTACATGGACTTTATTATGTTGAGTTAGGTTCCCTCTATGCCCACTTTCTGGAGAGTTTTGATCATAAACGGATGTTGAATTTTGTCAAAAGCTTTTTCTGCCATCTATTGAGATGATCATATGGTTTTTATTCTTCAGTTTATTAATATAGTGTATCACATTGATTGATTTGCGTATACTGAAGAATCCTTGCAACCCTGGGATAAATCCCACTTGATCATGGTGTATGATCCTTTCAATGTGGTGTTGGATTCTGTTTGCTAATATTCTGTTGAGGATTTTTGCACCTATATTCATCAGTGATAATGGTCTGTGATTTTCTTTTTTTTTGTAGTATCTTTGTCTGGTTTTGGTATCAGGGTAATGGTGGTCTCATAGAATGAGTTTGGGAGTGTTCCTTCCTCTGCAATTTTTTGGAAGAGTTTGAGAAGGATGGGTGTTAGCTCTTCTCTAAATGTTTGATAGAATTCACCTGTGAAGCCATCTGTTCCTGGACTTTTGTTTGTTGGAAGATTTTTAATCACAGTTTCAATTTCATTACTTGTGATTGGTCTGTTCATATTTTCTATTTCTTCCTGGCTCAGTCTTGGAAGGTTATAACTTTCTAAGAATTTGTCCATTTCTTCCAGGTTGTCCATTTTATTGACATAGAGTTGCTTGTAGTAGTCTCTTAGGATGCTTTGTATTTCTGCGGTATCCATTGTAACTTCTCCTTTTTCATTTCTAATTTTATTGATTTGAGTCCTCTCCTTTTTCTTGATGAGTCTGGTAATGGTTTTTCAACTTTGTTTATCTTCTCAAAGAACCAGCTTTTAGTTTTATTGATCTTTGCTATTGTTTTCTTTGTTTCTATTTCATTTATTTCTGGTCTGATCTTTATGATTTCTTTCCTTCTCCTAACTTCGTTTTTTTTGTTGTTGTTGTTCTTCTTTCTCTAGTTTTTATTTAGGTGTAAGGTTAGATTGTTTATTTGAGATGTTTCTTGTTTCTTGAGGTAGGATTGTACTGCTATAAACTTCCCTCTTAGAACTGCTTTTGCTGCATCCCATAGGTTTTGGATCGTTGTGTTTTCACTGTCATTTGTCTCTAGGTATTTTTTGATTTCCTCTTTGATTTCTTCAGTGATCTCTTGGTTATTCAGTAACATATTGTTTAGCCTCCATGTGTTTGTGTTTTTTACGTTTCTTTCCCTGTAATTTATCTCTAATCTCATAACGTTATGGTCAGAAAAGATGCTTGATATGATTTCAATTTTCTTAAATTTACTGAGGCTTGATTTGTGACCCAAGATGTAATCTATCCTGGAGAATGTTCCATGTGCACTTGACAAGAAAGTGTATTCTGCTGTTTTCAGATGGAATGTCCTATAAATATCAATTAAATCTATCTGGTCTATTGTGTCACATAAAGCTTGTGTTTCCTTATTAATTTTCTGTCTGGATGATCTGTCCGTTGGTGTAAGTGAGGTGTTAAAGTCCCCCAGTATTACTGTGTTACTGTCGATTTCCTCTTTTATAGCTTTTAGCATTTGCCTTATGTACTGAGGTGCTCCAATGTTGGGTGCATATATATTTATAATTGCTATATCTTCTTCTGAGATTGATCCCTTGATCATTATGTAGTGTCCTTCCTTGCCCCTTGTAACATCCTTTATTTTAAAGTCTGCTTTATCTGATATGAGTATTGCTACTCCAGCTTTCTTTTGATTTCCATTTGCATGGAGTATCTTTTTCTATCCTCTCCCTTTCAGTCTGTATGTGTCCCCAGGTCTGAAGTCTGTCTCTGGTAGACAGCATATATACAGGTTTGCTTTTGCATCCACTCAGCAAGCCTGTGTCTTTTGGTCGGAGCATTCAATCCATTCACATTTAAGGTAATTATTGATATGTATGTTACTATTACCATTTTCTTACTTGTTTTGGGTTTGCTTTTGTAGGTCCTTTTCTTCTCTTGTGTTTCCCACTTGGAGAAGTTCCTTTACCATTTGTTGTAGAGCTGGTTGGTGTTGCTGAATCCTCTTGGCTTTTACTTGTCTGTAAAGCTTTTGATTTCTCCATCGAATATGAATGAGATCCTATATGGGTAGAGTAATCTTGGTTGTAGTTTCTTCCCTTTCATCACTTTAAATATATTGTGCCACTACCTTCTGGCTTGTAGAGTTTCTGCTGGGAAATCAGCTGTTAACCTTATGGGAGTTCCCTCATATGCTATTTGTCATTTTTCCTTTGTTGCTTTTAATAATTGGTCTGTGTCTTTAATTTTTGCCAGTTTTGATTACTATGTGTCTTGGCATGTTTCTCCTTGGGTTTATCCTGCCTGGGACTTTCTGCACTTCCTGCACTTGGGTGGCTATTTCCTTTCCCATGTTAGGGAAGTTTCTGACTATAATCTCTTCAAATATTTTCTCGGGTTCTTTGTCTGTCTCTTCTCCTTCTGGGACCCGTATTATGTGAATGTTGGTGCATTTAATGTTGTCCCAGAGGTCTCTTAGGCTGTCTTCATTTATTTTCATTCTTTTTTCTTTATTCTGTTCTGCGGTAGTGATTTCTACCATTCTATCTTTCCGGTCACTTATCCATTCCTCTGCTTCAGTTATTCTGCTATTGATTCATTCTAGTGTATTTTTCATTTCAATTATTGTATTGTTCATCTCTGTTTGTTTGTTCTTTAATTCTTCCAGGTGTTTGTTCTTTAATTCTTCTAGGTCTTTGTTAAACATTTCTTGCATCTTCTCCATCTTTGCCTCCATTCTTTTTCCAAGGTCCTGGATCATCTTCACTATCATTATTCTGAATTATTTTTCTGGAAGGTTGCCTATCTCCACTTCATTTAGCTGTTTTTCTGGGGTTTTATCTTGTTCCTTCCTCTTGTACATAGTCCTCTGCCTTTTCATTTTGTCTATTTTTCTGTGAATGTGGTTTTTGTTCTACAGGTTGCAGGATTGTAGTTCTTCTTGTTTCTGCTGTCTGCCCTCTGGTGGATGAAGCTAAGAGGCTTGCGCAAGCTTCCTGATGAGAGGGACTTGTAGTGGATAGAGCTGGGTGTTGCTCTGGTGGGCAGAGCTCAGTAAAACTTTAATCCACTTGTCTGCTGATGGGTGGGGCTGAATTCCCTCTCTGTTGGTTGTTTGGCCTGAGGCGACCCAGCACTGAATTCTACAGGCTCTTTGGTGGAGCTAATGGTGGACTCTAGGAGGGCTCATCACAAGTAGTACTTCCCAGAACTTCTGCTGCCAGTGTCTTTGTCCCTTGCCATGAGCCACAGCCACCCCCTCCCCCCAACCTCTGCAGACCTTCCATCACTAGCAGGTAAGTCTGGTTCAGTCTCCTATGGGGTCACTGCTTATTCCCCCTGGGTCCTGATGTGCACACTACTTTGTGTGTGCCCTCCAAGAGTGGAGTCTCTGTTTCCCCCAGTCTTGTCAAAGTCCTGCTATCAAATCCCACTAGCCTTCAAAGCCTGATTCTCTGGGAATTCCTTCTCCCATTGCCGGACCTCTAGGTTGGGGAGCCTGATGTGGGGCTCAGTACCTTTACTCCAGTGGGTGGACTTCTGTGGTGTAATTATTCTCCAGTTTGTGAGTCGCCCACCCAGCGGTTATGGGATTTGATTTTATTGTGATTGCGCCCCTCCTACCATCTCATTGCAGCTTCTCCTTTGTCTTTGAATATGGGGTATCTCTTTTGGTGAGTTCCAGTGTCTTCCTGTCGATGACTGTTCAGCAGTTAGTTGTGATTTTGGTGCTGTTGCAAGAGGGAGTGAGCACACGTCCTTCTACTCCGCCATCTTGAACCGATCTCCTCCTCTTAGTTTTATGCTTGGCATCTTTTTTTAAACATTAAAGATGGCTTTTAAAATTTTTAAATATTTGTTTATATGAAATTACAGTTTCTTCTGAATGTGACACTGTGCTGAGGCAGGCTCTAGAGTGTTCTAGCTTTATCTTGGTTATGCTGGCATAGTGTATAGTTAGGCATCTATCTTTTTTCCAATGAGAATTATATTAAAGTGTAAATTATCCGAATCCCATTCTTAACTGGAAATGTTCACTCTAAATTAAGGGGAAGTCAAAATATTGGAGAAGCAAGTCAGCTGTATAAAGGCTTATAAACAGGACTGAAATGGAAATCATAGGGGTTACCAGGGATTTAAAATCAGAGCCTCAGGATTGGAAAGGGCATCATAAAATCATTAAATTCAACCACCCAACCAATCAGAATTTGCTTCTGCAATGAACATGACAGATGGCCACCTAGCCTTTGCTGGACCCTTCCATTGGTGGAGCCATGTCCACTAGGGCAGCCAATTCTTGTTTGGACAATTCTTATCATTATAATGTTTCTTGTATTTAACCCACATTTAGTCTCTGTGACTCACTGTTGTTGGTTTTTATTCTACTCACTGGATGCAATAGAATGTTGCTGAGAAGAGAGGCCTGACCATTTACTGGCTGCTGACTTAGGGCAAATTTTTAACATGAATAAGAATAAATTTCTGTACTTATACAATAGACAAGGTAAGTCCTAAATCACAGTTTTATTTTGAGGATTAATGTCATAACATGTAGAATGCATTCAACATAGTACCTTATACATGATATGTTTCTTAAAAACGTTAAAAAAAAACTATATCAATGTTACTAATAAAAACGTTACCAGAAAGCCAAGGTTTATGTCGCAGGAGTCCAGGTTATCTCTTTCCTATCAAAATGTATCTTTCTGCTCTTATGTTGCTTCAAATAATGAGTCTATATGTTGGAATCAGTCTCTGACCCTCTTAATTCTGATTGTAGGTGTTAATGTCCTTGATTTAGAAATCTGGCTCTGACCACTTGAGTTCCCATGTTTTCTCTCTGTTTTGTATAATCTAACACTCCAGTTCTGATCACTGTGCATCTAACTCAGGTCTGGTAAATGGACAACTCCTTTCTGGTTTCACTCTGTGTCTGGGTGGGGCATGAACAATCACAATTCCAGGGTAATCAGTGAGAAAGACTGAGACCTTTCAATTGATGTACATATCAATAATGCTGTATAGTCCTTTTTTTTAAGATTTTTTTTTGATGTGGACCATTTTTAAAGTCTTTATTGAATTTGTTACAATATTGCTTCTGTTTCATGTTTTGGTTTTTTGGCCACGAGGTATGTGGGATCTTATCTCCCCAACCAGGGATCAAACCCACACTCCCTGCCTTGGAAGGTGAAGTCTTAATCACTGGACCACCAGGGAAGTCCAAAGAATGCTATATACTCTTCATGTTCTTCACAGATATGCTCTCAAATTTGTGCATACATAAATCCAATATGAAGGCAATGGTTTGTTTTCCTTGTGGGAATAGGGCTCAGATGCTTCTGGAAGAAGAGTTAGACATCACCCAAAGACCCATGTATTTATTTCCATCCAAAGAGCTGCATGAGGCCATTTTGTTGGGGGTCATGATAAAAAAAAGCCCAGATACCCTTGCAAGAAAGGAGTGGCTGCCAGGTTTCAGGAAGCATTGTCTGCAAACATCCTCCAGCTGTCATCTTCTTCAGAGTCAGCCTCAACTGCAGAGAGTCACCTCATTGAAGCCATGGCCTTCCTAGGGAAGCTCACATGTAGTGACTGGCTTAGACACGTGTAAATGCATGACCATTTCAGCCCACTGTTGGGATCTCTGATGAGTGATGCTCACTCTAGAGCTCTCTGCCATGTAGATAGAGACTTTGTTGGCTCTGCATTGCAGTTCACCTTCTCCCTCTACCCAATTCTGCTTCCACTCTCTTTCTTTCACAGATGTTAATTTCTAAGAAAGATCATGCTCCCCAAAACTCTATCTTAGCACTTGCTTCTGGAGAAGCCAAGCAGTGATGAGGGCTAAGTGAATAAGGAGGGATTTGTTGTTTTGGGTTTTGTATATTTTTCCCCTAAAACCTTCTAGGAGAAAAGGACGATAGAGATGGCTTGTGTTCTTTCCACCCTGTGAAGGAATTGGATTTGAACTCCTGAGGAAAGAGTATAAAGTAGAGGGAATGGTTTGTGCAAAACTTTTAAGACTCTGAGCTAAAGCAACTCTGCTTTGAAAGCCACCTGATGAATTCTGAAGTGTGGACAGATCCCTTTTCCCCTAACAGACCACAGTTGACAGAAGTGCAGCTTGATCACTCTCTGTGCTTGGGTAATTACCAAGTAAGAGTAACTATACCCAATGAAGCAGGTACAGTGAGAAGACACCTTGAAGAGGAGGGAGAATTAGTAGACTTTCTCCTAAACCCACATGAGACATCACCACTCAGGTGATGGAGGGGCTGGAGTAATACAGCAGAATAGGCTTGGAGTAATGGGGATCTGGGCACTGATATCAGTGTTGCCACATGTGTACATGTTAATTGATGGAGTGTGAGATAATCGGGTTACAACCATAGAAATTAATGTGCTCTGTAAATATGCTGCATAGTTGAAAGCAAGTAAATGTAAAAATAACAATAACAAGAAACCAACAGGCAGATTAAGTATATAAATGCCAAGGATCTATTGTTTAAATCAATTCCAGGGATCAGTAGCTTTCAACAACTCCCTGACAATTTTCTGAGATCAGTCTACCTTCCAGGAAATCATTTACAACTCTGCATCTACTGCCCCAAATGGATTTGACTGAGGTTTAGAACAAGGCGAAAACAAGTTCAAAAGAAGACATCTATGAGACTCAGAAGAATGAAATGAAAGATCTATGGATTTCCAGTCATTAAATACAAATTCTCTGATGTGATATACTTTTTCAAGTGTTACAATGTCATGGCGGTGTCTTATTGCAAGCATTAGAAAACAATCTCTTCTCTAGAATTAGGAATCATTACTAACCACTATAATAATTGTAGAGATGCCAAAGAAGACAGTGTGTGGGGGCTTCCCTGGTGGCGCAGTGGTTGAGAGTCCGCCTGCCGACGCAGGGGACACGGGTTCGTGCCCCGGTTCGGGAAGATCCCACATGCCGTGGAGTGGCTGGGCCCGTGAGCCATGGCCGCTGAGCCTGCGCATCTGGAGCCTGTGCTCCGCAACGGGAGAGGCCACAATAGTGAGAGGCCCGCGTACCGCAAAAAAAAAAAAAAAAAAAAAAAGACAGTGTGTATGTTCTGTATAGCCTGATTAAATTATCTTCAAGGACACAGAAATAAATGCATTGTGATCTGTCCTCTGCAAAAGGGCCTGATATATTTAGATTTTCATTAAGATGGGCTCGAACACAAAATGTCTTCAGTTATCCAGGAATGTAATTAACTACTTCCTAAGATTCCTGCTTAATCAATGCTATTTTCCCCCATATTTGGTTAATTGAACTGTCAGCCTCTACTGTGGTCTGGGGTATGTGGATAATTTGGGCCGGCAGCATCAGGGATATTCAAACTCAAGGTCATTTCCCCATTGAAATAGCCTCCTTACATTGAATGTGAACTCTCATCCTCTGTGTGAAACACATCTTTGGTCAACAGCCACACTCTAAAAATATATTTTAAAATTTAAGATAAAGAATGCTGAAATAGTGATATATTTACTGAAAAAAAATATGCAAAAGTTTTAGAGTTGGAAAGACTTAAACATGAATCCCTGCTCTTTTGGGTAATAGCTAATTTTGGGAAAGTTACTTCTCAGTTTCTTTCTCTGTCAAATAGAGCTAATATTAGCTGATACTTTATAGTACTGCTGTGAGAGACTAGAGGTAATGTTTGGATAACACCGAACACATAACAGACATGTAATAATTAGTTGTTATTATTACTTTTATTTTTATTACTGCCACTATGTTTATTCTGTTTTCTAGATTACAGTCAAGTATCAAAAAATCTCATAATTCCAGGCATATGAGATGATCTCATGACTCCCATGGAATACTGATATGTCTATGTTTCAAAAGTGTATTATCAAGTTTGAGAGCCTCTGACTTGCAGGGCCAACATAAGCAGGATGCTCTGCAAAGCTCGTTCCATCTGCTCAGCCTCTCCTCAAATACAACTATGCTGACCCTACCCAAGCATCTCTGGGGACTTCACTATAAGGTCCATGGACCTTTGAGTCACTTACTTCAGCGGATGCTGTCATTTGCTCACAGCTTTACATCTTTCCAGCCAGATCTTTCCAGGACTGAAGGCTATGAGGCCAGAGATGGAGAGTGAGCTCAGAGAAGGCAAATGCAGGACCTCATTCAATAACCGTCTGCTTGTCCCCTGAGTCTCTTCCTGCTCAGATTGGCCACCTGAGCAATGACAATGGTATAACCAATCTTTCCTTTCTAGATACCACTATTCCTATCACTGAGTAGGGAAAAGAAAAGTGCATTTGTCCATTCCTTCATCCATCAGATTTCCTGAGGGTCTTCTAACTGCCCAGCACCCTGCTGTTTTAGGGGAACACATCAATTAACAAGACGTAGTATTCACCCTCAAAAACACACAAACAAAGGTGAAAGAAAACAGGATTCAATAAACTAAAATCTGTGTTTAAAGGACAGATTTTGAAGTCAGACAGACCTGCAGTCTAATCCAGGTTTTGCTTTTATTTAGCTGCTTGATTTGGACAAGTAATTGGACAAGTAATGGGGAGAGTACCTACCACAGGTCATCAGGAGGACCTCATACACTAAAGGAAATGAATGCTCAGAGCAGTGTTTTGTGCATAGTGAGAGTGCAGTAAATATTAGTAGCAGTAGTAATGGTGAAAAATGATTATGATAACATTAATTACTATTTGTATTATTATCAGCTCAAAATGTCAGAAGCAGACATCACAGTGATGGGGGAGCATATTGAAAATGGAGGCAGAGAAGTAGGCAAAGGCCAGATTATGAAGGGCTTTGCAGAGCCCGAGGGGGCAGTGAGGATCGTTTCAGAGTTTTATAAAGGAGTTTTGAGCAGGAGAAAACAACCTGGCCTTTCAATTCCAAAAGATTGCTTGCCCCTGGGGTGGAACTGTCAGGGTCTGCAAGCCCAGGATTGGTCCACTCCCATGAACCACAGGTGTCCCCCTCCTTGATGTGTCATGAAAAATTAAAATGAGGACAGTTCAGTCAACAGAGTGTCTGTGAAATTAATGAACCCCTTCACCTTCAACACCTGGTAATTATATCTTTCAATTAAATCAACTCTCTTGCTGTCTACGATCTTATAAATTAACTCACAGCTTTACATCTTTCCAGCCAGATCTTTCCAGGACTGAAGCCTATGAGGCCAGAGATGGAGAGTGAGCTCAGAGAAGGCAAATGCAGGACCTCATTCAATAACCGTCTGCTTGTCCCCTGAGTCTCTTTCCGCTCAGATTGGCCACCAGAACGAAAGGTGTACTTTTCTGTGTAACTCATAATTACTTTGGACTGTATTTGAGCATATCTCATGACTCACTGAAAAGGAAGAATTGAACTAATGAAGTCTGTTGTTGAATCTAGTTAATGTGAATTCATTCATTCACTGAGTTTTTGAGAGCCAGGACATTTTCTAGAGATAGAAGAAATGATCCTTTGTGGGGCATGGGTCATCTCTGTCATGAAAAAAATAAACCCACATGACTTAAAAAAAGTTCAGTTCACTTGTATATTTATTTATTCTTCATTTAGAAGACAAATTTTCAGTTTTAAATATGTGGGAATTACTGAACATTTTTTGATAAAGAAAGTATAAGAAGATTTAAGAGGATACAGCAGAAGTTCTTCAACTGATCAAGGGCTCAGCAAGTCAGGTCAAGAGGCAACCTTTCCATTGAGACCCGTATTGTTGACCGAATAAAGGTAAATGTGTTAGGAGAATTACACTGTAGGCGAGGGGGACACGGAAAGTACATGGAACAGAGTTCTGTAGAGCTGGAGCATAGAGCAAGATGGAGAGATGACGTGATGAAAGAAGAAAGGGTCACAACATGTAGGGTCTTGTAATGATGTTCAGGAGTTTTGGATTTTGTCTTAAAAGCTAACAGAAGCTGTGTATGGATATTAAGCTAAGGGTTTTCATGACCCTCATAGACATGGTATTCTTCATGTTATCATTAAATGATCACTATACTTGCAATGTAAGGAAGTGTCTGGAAGGTAGTAAGGCTGGAAATAGAATGACTAGGTTGAAGATCCTTGTGAAAATCCTAGAGGACTAGGAAAGGAACAGTGGAGACAGAGATGTAGATATAGTAAAGGAACAGTGGAGACAGAGATGTAGATTTTCATAGAGTGGGTGATTGATAGGATGTGTGTGATGAGAAAAGGGGAATTTTAAAATGAGGACTGACTAAAATAAGTCAGAGAAAGGCAAATACTGTATAATCTCACTTATATGTGGAATCTAAAAAACAAACAAACAATAACAAAAACAAAACTCATAGAAACAGAAAATAGATTGGTAGTTGCTGGAGGTGAGGGGTGGAGAGGCTGGGGAAAATGAGTGAAGGTGGTCAAAAGGTACAAACTTCCAGGGACTTCCGTGGTGGTCCAGTGGTAAAGAATCCACCTTCCAATGCAGGGGACACGGGTTCGATCCCTGGTTGGGGAACTAAGATCCCACATGCCACAGGGCAACTAAGCCCACGTGCCGCAACTAGTAAGGTCATGCGTCTCAACTAGAGAGCTCGTGTGCTGCAAACTACAGAGCCCACACGCTCTGGAACCCATGTGCCACAACTACAGAGTCCATGCACCCTGGAGCCTGTGTGCCACAATTAGAAAAGAGAAAACCTGCACGCCACAACTAGAGAGAAGCCCCACACACACCACAACAAAGAGCCCACGCATCACAACGAAAAATCCCATATGCCTCAGCTAAGACCCGACACAGCCAAAATAATAATAAATAAATAAATAAAAATATAAAAAAGGTCCAAACTTCCAGTTATAAGATAAATAAGTTCTGGAGATGTAATAACAGCATGGTGACTATTACTAACAACACTGCATTGCATGTCTGAATGTTGCTGAGAGAGTAGACCTTAAAAGTTCTCATCACAAGAAAAAAAAATTAGTAACTATGTGAGGTGATGAATGTTAACTGAAGTTATTTTGGTAATTATTTCTCAATATATGCATATATCAAATCATCATTATGTACATCTTAAAATTCTATAATGTTATAAGTCAGTTATATCTCAATAAAAATGGACAAAAGTTTTTAAATGTTAAATTAAAAATGCATACTAGCTTCCTGGTTTGAGTTACTGAGTAGTTGCAAAGCATTTTAGCTTCTACTGAAAAAGGGTCCTAAAAGTAAAGGTAACAGAGCTCCTTAGAAGGCAGGTGGCTGTTACTTATTGCATATCTATCAAAAGGCTCATGGTGGCAGGGTCTTCTTTGATAATCTGAAAATTGAACCCAAGCATTGAACCTATTGGATGCAGACTTTAGTCTTCTGTCCAGTAGTATATAACATGTATGAGGGATTTATATAGAAAATAGAAATAGTATTTTCATAATCCTTACCTCCTTTTCTCACCCTAACAATGCTCTAACCCCTGATTCAGAGGTGAGAAAACAGAAGTTAAAGAGTTAATGAATTGGTACACATGAGGTGTTAACTAGGTCTTTGTTTGAGTTCCTTGATCTTTCCAAATGAACATGGAATTGTCTCATTGGCCACAGGTGTTTAGGGAGCACCTACTATGTCTGTAGACCTTCTACAATCTATGAAGTTTAGTTTTGTGAAAGCAATGATTTTATCAGCTGATTGGTTTTCGGAGCTCAGAGACAAAAATGGCCTTGAGAGGAAACACATTGGAACGATCATGTTTCTTTCATGCTTCCTACAGTGATGTGAAAAAGCCAAGTCTTCCTGGAGTAAAAATTATATTGCTGGGACATTCCAGTGGCCTTATCTTTTCCTATCACTCAGGGACTAGCACAGAGAAATCTGATCTTTAGTCCACTGACCCCAACATCATTCTCTGTGTCTCTGGGCCCTCCCTGACATTTTTCATTCTACTTAACTCTCGAGCATTGTCTAAGCTCTAGTTTCCGTATCAGGCTTCTGTTTCAGGAAAAGACTGCATCAGCCCAAGTTTTATGACCTCTTAAACTTCGCTGTCAATTTAGACAGAAAATACAACAAATGTTTTTACTGAATTTTATATAACCCAAAACTTCCTGGCACAATGTGTGGTCATCCAGATCCAGGACTCATAGTCTGACTACTTATCTAGATTAAATATGACAACAGCAGAAAGGGATCTGGGTGAATAAAAAACACTTGATAAAGCTCCAATCTTCATTAAAATCAAAGACTTCGAAGTCAGCCATATCTGGGTTCAAGCCCCACTTCTTAACTCTAAGACAATAGGCAATTTATATAACTTCTCTAAGTCTCAGTTTTCCTATTTGTAACAAAGAATTAATAAAGAAGACTCAGTAAAATAATGTGTGAAGACCCGATATAACATCTAGCACATACCTAGCATGGTAACAGAAAGCTAGTTTTTCCTGTTTACTCACGATTTGACTTGATCTCTGCTATCCAATATTCACCCTTATTTACCCTTAACTAATACCCTTAATTAATTTGTGAATCGTAGCAGTCATAGTGGTTTACTTATAAACTTGTACTAAATTTTGCTGTGAGTTTAATAATATAACAATATAATTTGGCTAGCATTTGTTGAGTATTGAGGATATATTGAGTATTTACCCCATGCCAGGCACTACACTAAAGGTTTCATATGCATTCATCACTAGTAATGATTACAATAAAAAGGATATGTAACTGCAATTATCTCTCACCCCCTTGTTTTTAAAGGTGAAGAAACTGGGTCTCAGAGGTGTCAAATGAATTATCTAAGGTCACAAAACTAAAAAATCCAGAAAATAAGATTGAAAAACCATAGCTGTTTGACTCAGCAAATTTACACTATACAGACTATTATTAATTTTTAATGTCCTTCAAAATAATATCACATTTTTCTTTAAAAATTCCCCATAAGTAGGACTTCTCCCTAATTCAGACTTTATTTTTTAGATTGGAGATTTCACATCCTTCAGTGCAAATCAATAAGCATTCTGGAGAATACACTGATGAGGTTCTGAGGAAGTTACATCTTGTGTGTCTTCTACAAGATGGAGGGGATGGCTGTATGATTACTTATTTTTCTTAAAGAAAGGTAACATCTGCATTTATTCTAGGACAATATCAGAAACTAGTTACCTTACAGGACATGTGTCATATGCAGCCACAGGTTCCAGAAGCAGATGGCATGTGCTAAACAATGTATGTATGAATTAGCTCTGGGAATAACTTCTACTCAGGGCATAAAAGAAATTAGGAGGTGAGCCAAATTAAAATTAGGCAGCAGGCCTATGCAAAATGGTACTCTTTTGCCTCCTTTTCCTACTGTGTGTGTGTGTGTGTGTGCACATGCACACGTATGCATATACTGAATGTACACATCACACACACATACACATTCCTACCCATATGTCTTGTAAATCCACTCTATAATCCTGAGAAGTCAAAACATTTTTTCCTTGACATTCAAGGCCCTGGACTAACAGACGTAGTGGTAAGTTTTCAGTTCCGTTTGAAGGCACCTGATGGATGTAAGATCTAGAAAAATTCATTTAACACTTCTGGGTCAAATATCTGTCTTGTAAAACAAGACCATGAGGAAGATTATCTTTTCTTCCTGTTGTATCTAACATTGGGAGCACAAGATTCTATAAACCTAATACTACCTAATACTGCAGAATCAGACTATATTCACATAACTAATCTCCAACATTTCCTGATCCTCCAAGCTACAAACAACATTCCTGTCTACAAAGCTTTAAACTACTGGCTGAATTAATTAGCAGACTGTAGTAGTGTGCAATAAAAAATAAAATTATCATGATTATTCAGGCTTTCTATATCTAGACCCTAAGAAATTTTACTGTTTCACTACTCCTTGAATCTGAACTCACCTCGTGACCTGTTTTAATCAATAGATAGTCATGGAATTGACATGGTATATCTCCCATAGCCTAGGCATCAAAAAACTTTGTGTATTTCTACTCTCTCTCTCTCTCTCTCTCTCTCTCTCTCTGAAATCTGACAAGCTTCCAGGAAAACAAGCTCAGTATAACATACTGGAGAACAAGAAGCCACATGGAGAAGAGTTGAGGCATTATAGCTGAAGTCATCTAGACAAACCAACCCTCAGGCCATTGCGGGCAGCTGACCACACTGCATAAATGAGTGAGCTCAGAGGAGACCAGACTAAATTGCTGACCCATAGAATTGTGAGCTAAATTAACATTTAGCTGGAATGGTTTGTTATACAGCAAAAGCAAACTGATACACGGAGCTGTCTACCTGACTTATGAAAATCTTCACACAACTTGCTTGGATTCCATTTCTTCATAAAGTCTACTCATCATTTCAAGCTACATCGAACATATTCATTCGTTGAACAAACACTTAGTGACTGTTCATTAGTATTTTTACTGCTAGAAAACTGGTTCTTCATTTATCACATTAAACACTGCCTGTATCAGGCTATCTGTTAGCATCTTACCACATGATAGTTTATTTCCTCTATCATAGCAACTGGAAGGCTAAAATCCACATTTCCTAGACTTTTTTGTCAGCCTATTCCAATTTAGGTTTTTACCAGTGAGAAGTACTGGCAAGATATTTGGAAAGTGAGAAAGAAAGAGAAGGCATTCACACTCTGGCAGCAGTTGATTCTAGGCTTAAACACAAGGCAGATGTGACGTTTTGTCAGTGACTTGCATACATTCTCCTGTAAATTACTTACTTCAATGCTCCCAGCAGCTGATATAATTGGCAGAAAATTATGAGATTTTTGTACTTCTTGGATTCCCAAGTGGTACCAGCATCTTCCCTGACCATTTCTATTCCTGTCCTTCAAAATGTTTTGTCAGAATTTAATTTCCTGCATTAAATTCTCTCCTGTTTGAAATATTTAGTTTCCCTTTCCCACACTGAACCTTGAGAAGTTTTTAATATGTACTTTTTTCATTTATATAATTATATTATTTAGCGCTAATACTGGGCAAGTAAGTAACCATAAGAAATGTAGTTCATCACCCCAATTTTTTAAAAAATGAGTAGATTGAGATCCAGAGAAATGAAATGACTTATCCAAAGCAATCATAATTTACTGTCAAAGCTAAGATTGCTATGATCATTGATTGGCATAATCAGACCTGCAAATTTAAACTTAGAAAAAACATGGAGTCAGACGTTTATTTAGTAACAGTCCAGGTTCTGTGGGGGGCAATGAAGTAGCTTTAGGGCTGGGGTGGAAAAGCAGGGGGCAGTAAGAGTACAAGGCTTCCAGGACACCTAACCTCACTTAAAGCAGAGCAGCTTCATTTTAATCTACTCTATGTATATGGCTTCCTTTTAATATTTCATTTAAAGATAGATAACACAGATTAAAATATTTTTCCAAGTGTTAATAAGGGAATCTGTTGATTGTGGCATTAGAAATGAATGACAATAAAGTAGGGAATAAGTTTTTTCAAAACGCTTCTCATTTTATAAACAAATTGTGAGGAATAAATGACATACAATAAGCTGCATATACAATTATGCAGTTATATACAGTTGCATATGCACATGTACCTGTGAAACAATAACCACAAGAAGATAACAAATATTTCCATCACTTTTCAAAATTTTCTTGAGCCCTTTGTAATCAATCACCCTCTATTCCCACTCCCACAAAACCTGCGATCTGACTTCTGTCACTACAGACTAGTTTGCATTTTCTAGAATGTTATATAAATGAAACTATGCACAATGTACATTTTTTCTGGTTCCTTTTATTCAGCATAAAGTTTTTCAGATTCATCGATGTGGTTGCACATATCAGTTTGCTTTTTTTTTAAAATCACAGATAAAGTATTCTGCTGTATGAATATACAAAAATCTATTCATTCATTCACCTGCAAAGGGACATTTGGGATGTTTTCAGTTTTTCAGCCATTACAAATAAAGCTGCTATATACATTTGTGTACAAATATTAGTGAGGCTGTATGATTTCACTTATTTGAGGTAAATATGTAGAAGTTGAGTTTCTGGGTCTCACAGTAGGGTGTGTGTTTAATTTTGTAAGAAACTATAAAACTGTTTTCAAGGTGGTTGTACCATTTCATATCCCATCAACAGCTTGCAAGAGCACAGTTGCTCCACATAACTCTCCAGTACTTAGAATTATCACTCTTTTTAGTTTTAGCCATACTAAACAATGTAGTAAACAGTGTAGTTAATGGTATCTCACTTAAAAATAAATAAATAAAGACCATACTTTATTCAGAGTTCCTTAGTTTTCACCCAATATCCTGTTTGTGCATGTGTTCCAGGATCCACTTCAGGATAGCACATTATATTTAGTCATCCTATCTCCTTAGGCTCGTCTGGGCAGTAACAGCTCATCAGACTTTGTTTTTGACCTTGACAGTTTTGAGTACCAATCAGGAATTTTGTAGAAAGTTCTCCAATTGGGATTTGTCTTATGTTTTCAAAAGTTAAAAATGGCATTTCATGATCAGAGTGGAATTATGGGTTTTGAGGTGGAAGACCATAGGGGTAAAGCATCATTCTCATCACATCACATCACAAGTACATACCATCGGGTTTCCCTGGTGGCGCAGTGGTTAAGAATCCACCTGCCAATGCAGGGGGCATGGGTTTGAGCCCTGGTCTGGGAAGATCCCACTTGCGGTGGAGCAACTAAGCCCATGCACCACAACTACTGAGCCTGCATTCTAGAGTCCGTGAGCCACAACTACTGAAGTCCGTGCGCCTAGAGCCTGTGCTCTGCAACAAGAGAAGCCACCGCAATGAGAAGCCTGTGCGCCACAATGAAGAGTAGCCCCTGCTTGTTGCAACTAGAGAAAGCCCATGTGCAGCAACGAAGACCCAACACAGCCAAAAATAAATAAATAAATAAAATTAATTAATTTTAAACAAAAGAGTATATACCATCAACATGATTTATCACTACTGATATTAACCTTGATCACTGGGCAGGGGTAGCTTTCTTCTTGATGAGGTTATATTTTCCCCCCTTAATACTGTACTCTCTGGAAAGAAAGCACTGTGTGCAGCCCATATTTAAGGGGTTGGGAGTTATGCTCTAACACCTTGAGAGTTGAGTATCTACATATTTTACAGTTGACTATTGAACAACATGGGAGTGAGCGGCACCAACACCTGTGCAGTTGAAAATCCACTTATAACTTTACAGTAGGCCCTCCCCATCCATGGTTCCACATCCATGGATTCAGCCACTGAGGATCATGTATTTTTTGAAAAAAATCCACATATAAGTGGACCTATGCAGTTCAAACCCATGGTGTTCAACTTTAATGTGAATTCTTCTGCCAGAGCCATGAGAAGATCTTTCTTGTATTTTCACCCTGAGAACCTGGTGGGTTTCTCAAGGTAAAGGCCACAAATGTGTGGAGATGCCCCTAAGACTGTAGTAATCAGAAGTTTCTCACTCTCGTGCTCATCCATACTATCTCTAGATACTTATTAAAATTACCATTTATGTGTTCCTACCAGTTCATGGCTCTCAGCAGCTTCTGCTCTAGGTAAGCAGAAGTTGGTTATCTCTCTCTGTATGAGCCTGTCTCTCCAGATTTCAGGGTGCAGGTTTACCCTGCAAATTCCATTCTCTGCTAATTCCAAGAAAAGTCTTTGATCTTCAGTTTGATATTCAGTTTTTTTATCTTGTTGTAAGAATGAGTGTTGACTTCCAAGTTCTTTACATGGTGGAGTTGAAACCAAAGTTTCCTCTCATTATGGTTTTGAATTGCGTTTCACAGAAAGGAGTTTTGTATTTTTAAGGAACTGCTGTGTTGGGTCTGTGATATTTTTTGTTATTTTTCCCTGACTCTTTTTGTTGCTAAATGCTACCAATGGTATGTAATTTCAATGAGGTTTCATGGTGGAAGTGTACTTTAATTATATATCTATCCCTGATATCTAACATTGTGCATGTCTTTGATAAATTTATATTAAATGAATGAACTAAATCCAGAGAAAGAAAAGTGTCTTTTATTAAACTCAAAGTCCTACTGAGGTAAGAGCAAATCTTTAGTATTGAAAAGCTGTGAATGAGATACTGACTTGAATACTAGTAACAATGATGCAAATAGCTGCACTTTTTGGGCATTTACTATGTGAAAGTCACATAGTGATATATTTGTGATATATTAACTCAGTTAGTACTAGCAACCCCCATCATACACCTGAGGAAACTCAAGTCTAGAGAAGTTATTGTTACAGCAGGTTAATAGCAGAGTCAAATTTCAATCCCAATTCTGACTTTCTTACAAACTCTGCCCTTAACTATTGCCCATTACAACAGTGTTTCTGCTACTAGCTGGTAGTGGCAAATGCATGATAATAAACCATGGAAATAATATTAACTGAACCAGCTAAAGTCTTTAAAACCAAAGAACTAGATTAGAACCAGGGTGTACTATGTAATGGCTCTGTGAAATTATATATTAGCCTTCAACTTGTCAACTCTTGAGGTTTCATCTAGAAAAATAAGGAAAATAACTTTTTATGTCCCTATTAGGACTAAATGTGGTTTACTTCATTTAATTAGTAGTAGTTTCCTTTCCTTTTATTTCTTATAGTGGCTTAGAGAAAATGGAAATCAGTAAGGCTTTCTGCCCTCCCTTTAAACATTTCACTTTCTTATTTTTTTCTCTGATCTTTTTTGTTTGGTCTCCTGGGAATGATGGTCCATGAGATGCCAAATTCTGTCTGGTCGGCTAAAGAGAATGAAATGGAATTTATTAATGTTAAGCTTATATTGATCCCATAACTTCCCTGGATGATCTGGAAGTAACTATTGGCCCTTGAGGTCCATCATTATGAGCCACAAAATTTGTTCTTAAGTAGAGAGAACATCTTGATAATAGAAAGTTGCAGTTGATGAAACATGATCATCATCTTTAACTGCGGTTTGGTGTGGTCAAATGAGGCAGTTCCCTAGAGTATTTGAGAGTATGGAAGTCAGCAATACCATTTCCTCACCTGTAAAGCTGGGATTAAAAGCAGCCATCTACATCAAAAGAATTTTATACATTTACAGATTTATTCAACGAATATTGAGTCCTCTTCTAGAAAATTAAGATAAAGCAATGAACAAAGCAGACAAAAATCCCTATGGTTAGGAAAGGAGGAAAATGAAGTTCATAAGCCCAGTTGCTTGTAGGTTGATAGATACAGTGGTGGGATCTTATGGACATTCTTTCCTGATTGTGGCAAAAAGTTAATGTTTTAAGGAACTCTCATAATCAGGATAATTAATGCTAGGTTCTATAATAAACAGTTCCCAAACTTTAGTAGCTTAACACAACAAAAGTTTATTTCTTGCTCACAACCCATTCTAACATGTCAGGTGAGCATGGGGGCTTTGGAGAGGAGACTCTGATCCATAACATCATTCAAGAACCAAGAGCTGACAGAGGAACTGTAATCTTTAGTGATTCTCAGTGCACGACACCAGAGATCCATTTGAGCATTTCTATCCTTCCAGCTAGTAGGCAACAAGACAGAACATCATGCAGAGCATTTCATGGGCATTCCTGGATAGGACAATATTCAATTACATGACCCCAATTTACTACAAGTAAAGTGGGAAATGTACCTTTGTTTGTGCCCCAAAAGAAAATGAAACAGGCTGGGTAAACTCATAGCATTGTCTGTATCTCAGGAACCAAATGGGATAATGTTTGTAAAGTACCTGGCCCTGCCTGGCACATAGTAAAACTTCAATAAATGGTAGGTATTACCACCACTGGGATTTTAATTTGTTAGACTATAACACACATTTACTGAATTCAGGTAATTACAGAATGGAACTTTTTGTTCTGTGTCAACCCATTTGGTCATAAGAATAGTGATGTCATATTACATTTGCATTACATTTTATTGTTTATGAAGCACTTACACAGATATGACTTCATTTTGTTTTCATTTTTTCTCCTCAGTACCACGTGAAATAGGTAGATAGTATTCCTATTTTAAATATGATCAAATATGCTCAGAGAATGGTGTATTATGGCCAAGCTATTACAGCTAATAAATGACAGAGACAGAATTCAAATCCAGATTCTTTTTTTACTCTAAGGTCAAGGTTTGTCTCATTACATCATACTGCCCAAATTACTAAAATCTACAACTGTTTTCTATTGTTGAGGGTTTGACTATGATGCCAGCAAAAGTTGGGCTATCTGTGAGTCCCCAAGTTTGTTCTTCCATATGATCATTGAGTATCCTTCATAAATTTCTAATAGTACCTTTCTTATTTCAGGAGGATGCAAAGCTCTAAAAAATTAACTGCTCATTTACCTTTAACATTTTGAATACTATATATTAATAAAAAATTTTAAAACCTGGCTCAGGTTCAGAAAAGAAAAAAAGTAAGAGCATGAGGAGACCTGGAAATGATAATAAGTAAGTGATTGGTAGTAAACTGTGCATTTATGTAGTAGAATATGAAGAAAAGACTCAGATATTGCATTCAGGCATTTGAAGGACTCCAGAGGAGGTGTGTCCTGCTTTCCCAATAGTTACAATCATTTTTGCATTCCACATCTATGAATCATTTAAGGACATGTTTTCCATTTTTAAATCCTCACTGCTTCGTCTAGTGCCTGGCACAGAGAAGGGACTCAGAAAATGCTGGGAGATGGGCAGAGTATATTTTTGATATATAGAATAAAGCCATCTGTTAGACATGGCACAGCAGCAAATGCCAGCTCCAGGTTGGACAGAAGGTGCTGTATGATAATGGGAGAGAGTAGTTTAGGAGGTAGTGAGCTTCCCTTCTCTGAAAGTACAGTAAATGCATATTTATATTCCTGCATGAAGTAGAGAATTGCTAATCAATCTCTGAGACCCTTTCAACTCTTAGACTCAACATCTGGACACAAACTATAATTTTAGGAAAGATACATGGGTGGCCATACGGAATGTGATCCTTCCTTCATGCATCCACACACTCATTAACAACATCCAACAAACTTCTCTTGAGCAAAGCAAGAAGTCTTCCATCAGATCTTCCGAGATTGTCTTATTATTCGCTTCTCATGTTCTATCTTTGTGCTCCCTTACATCTTTCTCACAAAATGCAGTTTATTTCCCCCAGGGAGCCATCTAATTATTTCTTGAATGTCCCTAGTGTTTCTCTATATATTTTCTTGGCTTTAAAGACATCTCCTGTTAGATCTTCTCACATTGTTATGATTCTCTGTGTGACAAAATATATTTCCATTCCATTTTGAATGACTATTTCCTGAATTTCTCATGTTCACACCTTCACTTCCCCTATTACTGCACTCCCACATAGGTAAGAATAAAATTTTCTCTTGATATATTTAAGCCATTGTCAATTAAAATACACCTTCTCTGGCCACATATTGCCATTAATAATTATTGGTTCTAATCACAGTTATATAACATTTTCCAAATAGCCTCCATACTTATTATCTTATTTCCCCTCAATAGTCTTGTAAGTCATGCAAAATAAGTCTAATTATTCCCACTTGACAGATAAGAAAACTGAGTGATCATTCACCGAGTGAAGCAGAGTGAAGCTGAATGAGTAATCCAAAGTCATTCAGCTCATTACTGGAAACTTCAGAAATATAATCCACATCTTATTTCTGCCCCTGTACTCTCTCCAGCTGCATGCTACTTTCTGGGGTTGCTTTCCCTTTATCTCCATGCTACCTGATGACATGACTTGCCTCTGCTTACTCCTTCATAAAGATTTTTCTTTCTTTCCTTTTCCTGTCATCCTTTAAGTTGGGAAACACTGCATATTGACAGGTGAATGGAGACAGAGACACACTTCACACCCTGGCTTGAGAATCTGAGCATTTCTGTTACAAGTCCCTGGAGTAATGATGTATTGATGTAGATGAACCTCAGATACTGTCTACAATCAGCTCCTACCTATTTCATGAAACTCCTCAAGCTAAAATGTATACCTACCCCTAGAGTGTAGCTATAAAACAGGCTGTGAATTCTTAGGAGAAAGAAAATGCAAACTCTTAAACTGAAGAACAGGACCTGACTCTAGAAACATGGGCCCCTTACTGCCCAGGGGATGGCATCATGGATTAGGCTGGCAGAAAATTTAGTATGCGGTAGACAAAGGGCAATGGTCTCAGTAAGACCTGTTGTGATGTCCATGGTTCTGACTGAACATCAACCCTGGCATTTGACCTGTTGTCTTAAATTCTATTCATTGATGGAACCACAACTAATTTTTCCACTGATTCTGTCTTGGCACTTGCTTATAATGGCTCATCACATGTCCAAATAAATTAAACCCTTTGTTATTTCACCATCTGTGACAAAATCTTTAGTTTGAGTCCAATCTTCTTTGTCTAGACATGTCTATTGTTTAAAACTTGAGCTTCTTTATACTCCACTTCAGCCCCAACTTAAGCATATCTCTTGATTGAGCCATCGTATCATTTGGAGAACGATCACCTGGTATCTACCATGTGTGAGACATAATGCTAGAGGTTGGAGGCCTCAGCCCCATTCACTGCCTCCTTATGCAAAATGGAGCACAGCATATTCAAGATTAGATTTATTGTGCTACCTAAGATTCTCCAAGGTGATTAGTATTTGGAAATACAAAACTAAAATGATTCATAGATACTCTAGGCTGAAATAAGCTTTTACTTTATTTTTGTCTTCTGTGCACATTCACATAGGAGTCTCTCTTAAAACAATCATGAGCTAAGACAATGGGGATGAGAAAACAGGGTTTGGACTCAGACAAATAATGTCCTAGGTATCAATTCTGGATCAACCTCTTATCATCCTTGTAAACTTTGGCATTTTGCTTCCTGTTGCCCCAAATTCCTCCTTCAAAAAGAGCTATGCAATATTCACTTGGTTATGTTTAGTGACAGTTAAATATGATAATTAATGGAAAGTGCATAGTGCAGAGTTAGGCATATAGTAAGTGCTCAAAAATGGCAAAGTATTATTATATATGACTCCTTCACTATTTTTCTTCTTACTTCAGATAGTCACAGCCACTCCAATATTCATAGTACACAGTCATCATGCGTTTCATTATTTCCCCTGCATTTTATATTTATAACCTTATTTCCTTCTCCTGATGGGGACCAATAAATTTTCTATTCAAGTATTTATTTCCTTCTAATATACTTTAATATATTTATTTACATATATAAAAGTCGAATATATATGCCTTGCTGAGTGGTTGTATGACATTTAAATTATGATAAATTTTATTATATTGTAAGTATTGTTTCTATAATTTTTCCCTTCACATCGTATTTTGGGGAACAAACCACATCATCACATGTAGATACAATTCACTCCTTCTGATCACTGCACAGTATAAATCTTATGCAATGAATAGAATGTTTCATTTTATTAATCTGCTTTCTTATTGATAGAGCATAGATTGCTCTCAACTCTTTACTACCATGTGAAAAAAGGGCAGATGTACATAGTGTACATGGCTCATTGTGCACCAGTAAAAGCTTCTCTGAGACCTATCACAAGAGCAGAATTGCTATATTTAGAGTATGGGCAAAACTAATGGGATAAATGTAACATGATTTTTTTCCCAAGTGGCTTGTTAGTTTATGTCCTATCCCGAGTTCATGAGGGTTTCCATTTTGACCTATCATCACAAGCATGTGGGATTCGTGTTTCTAATTGTTGCCATTCTAATTGTGTAAAATTATGTTCTGTGACTGTTGTAAACTGCATCACTCTGATCAGTGTTGAAGCTGAGCATCTCTTCCAAGTGAGTATTCTTTCATGTTTTTCCTCATGCGCTATTCAAATAATTAGTCCATTCTTTTCAGGTTTCACAGCATTTTCTTGCTGTTTTGCAGGAACTCTAATTAATTCTTTGTCAGTTATTTATTTAGCAATTATCTTTTCTGAGTCTGGCACCTGTCTGTTAACTTTGTCTATGCTATCTTTTTTGTTAAACCGTTATTTTAATTTTGATCTATTAAAATCCACTGATGCTTTCCTTTGTGATTTTTGAGTCTTGATTTTAGAAATCCTTCCTAATCTTAAGGTCATAAAGCTATTCCCTGTTAAACTTTTATTAATTTATCCTTCCCATTTAGGAATTGAATCATCCTTGGATAGGGTGGGATGTAAAGTCATGGTACATTTTTACATCGTTAAGGTCCTTGGCTTTGTGCCTCCTGGTTGTGGGAAGAGGTGCATGGCAGATAGTGTGGATGGATAGGCTATCCATCAGGTAAGGGTAAACATTTTTTTTTTTTTTGTAACTTAACCTAAACCTAATTCAGTTCTGATATCCAGCTAGCTTTTACAATCTCAGAGTTTTCTTTATAATTTTTAGTACTTTTGTATCCCTTACCATTCATGTGGATAAAAAGGGCATTGAACTGAAAGTAAAAAATCGGGCCCCCTGCATCATCTTGGCCACTAGTTGTCTTTGCTTTTTTTTTTTTTTTAAGTTAGGACACACATGCACAAACACGCATTTGTAATACAAGATAAAGAAGCAGGTGAGAACACAGATTTTTAGAATCAGAAAAATTAGGACTTAGATTTAAATTCTGATTCAGCCCCTCATTCCTGTGACCTTTGGCAAGTATGCCTCTTAGGCCTCAGTTTCCTCATCTGCATAATAGCTACAAAATACTTCTAACATTTTGTAACAGTTGGACAGGCTTCATTTATTTATTATTGAAACTGTACTTCTGTTATCAGGCACCATATCAGACTTTTTCATCATTATTTTCCCGGCAGGTATACAATGCCTAGCTCATAGTAGGTTTTCAGTGTTTATGTTTTGAATCATAAGGAATACATCCATATTCTAGACTGTATTTCACTTAAAATATTTTTCTTCTGATTTTCCTTTTAACAGTAATACTAGCTATCACGTATGAAGGCTGAACTACATGAAAGACACTGCTCTACCTCCTTTGCATGATTCATTTGTTCTCATAGAAACCCTCTGACATAGGTGCCAAAACTAACAGCATTTTTACAGATGAGGAAACTAAGGCAAGGTGATGGGATAACTTGCCCAAGGTTTCACAGCTAGTAAACGGCGAAGCCCATATTAAACCCAGACACTGTGGCCATCATGGTTTATGTTTATGACCACTTTGCTTGACTACATCTCTTTAGAGTCTGAATACATCCACAGGATTCTGGGGGGCCTCTAAGTTGAGCCTGAATACCAGCTCTGCCTCCCACTAACTGTGTGATCATAAGTCTTTTAACCTTACTAAGTTTGGGTCTTATTTTTTGCAAACTAGGAAGACAAATCACCCAGTCTTGTGGAGTTCTTGGGAGGGTTAAATGAGAAAATCCACATGAGGCACTTCGCACAATGCCTGGTATATAAGTATCTAATACACATTTTTAATACTAGCATGATTATAACTATATGTATATTTTATTTGGTCTGTAATTGAAATAGCTAAATAAAATATTTCACTTTTTTTGCATTTAAAAATGACAAGGTATATTCAAAATGTAGCATGATGAATTACTTTGTAGGAATTTCAGATCTGCCTCATGATGTTATATTTCAAGAATTACCCCTATTCAATGATCTCCACTCTGAATATGTCACTGAATATATTGGTATCTAAGAAAAGACCACTCTTCTCCCTAGAACTTTGTAAAGGAGTGGAGTTAACTCGGTTCTCTTTCTGTCTTGTATTGACTCTGACCATCTAAAAGCCTGTAATGTGGAAACACAGAATATCAGGCTAACTTGGTGAGAGGTTTCTGTGGTTAACAGGCAATGGCCTTGGACTATTTTAATTCTATTTTTACTGTTACAAGAGTAGATCTCAATGTCTCTCCATGCTGTTTCTTTCTCTTCTTCCCTGCTAACCCTGACCAAGGTCATCTTGCTCTCTTTGGAGCTCCAAGCCTCCTGCCACTAGGTCAATGGCTGTTGTAAGCAGAGAGTAAGATATGAATGTGAAGTGTCTCTCAGCCACTAAAAGCTTGTGAATTAGTGTTTCCTGCCCCTGTCTGTCAGGCAGCATACTTCTATTGAGAAATAGCTTATCCTTGTGAAAGGGCTGACCTGCCACTAATCTGTTCTGCTAATGCCAGGCCCAGCAACCCTCCCTCATGACCCCCAGAGAGAAGATGTCCTATGTGTTCCAGGCAAGATGCTCTCAGGGTCCTGAGTCACATTCAGGCTTCTCTCAAGTCAGAAGAGGTTTTGAAAGGGAAGGTTATTCTCTACTTCAAAACATCTAAATTTTGTACCAAAGAGCATCTCTAACTTGCCTGCACTCAGGAATCCTGTACATTTGCACATTCCTCACCCTTATTCTTTTGCCTCCTTTATCAGCTTTACTTTGGGGCTCTGTGGGTCGGTACGCTCTCCATGGAAGTGCTGAGAAACACATCTGCTCTTAGCGGTTTTTGCCATTACGACCCCATGATAGCAGATATGCTACAAGTCATTTTCACTCCAAACTATGACTTCAATTTATGGTAGGATGGGATTTGTCTCTTGTTAAAAAAAAAAATCAGTAGTCATTGAGCACTTGCAAAGGGTACTATTTTGAGAGGAGAACATTGATTATTTGAAGGATGACTAGCTATCACATCTTTGTTTGCAGTCATGTAAAATCCTATAAAACTTTTATAATAGTTAGTAATTTTCCAAACATTATCCTTTCATTTTCTCAATCTAATCTCACACGATCTCTTGTTTCTTGAGAAATGCTTGAAAAAAGTTTTGCTATCCCCATTTTCTTGGTTTATAAACTGAGGCTCAGAGAAGTGAAGTGACTTAGCTTATAAGTGATAGGTACAAGGACATGATCCCAAGTCTTGAGTTGCCCAGCCTAGGGTACTTTATTTCCACAAAAGGCATATTTGACAGACTCTGCCAGAATGTGTTACCTTGTGCCCTGCGAGCTGACTATCTCTTAGGCAATTATTACAAGTAGTAAAAAAAAGTAAGAATTCATAGGAGAAGCAAATATCTTAAGCTCCTTCTCTGTTCTTGGGGATTTTGGGTGCTACTGGAGGCAGGATACAACACTTAAGAATTTAGAATTTCCTATGGAAGATCTCAGAGCGCTTTCAATCCAAGTACAGATGTCTTTCTTAGTAGAACAGCAGTAAGACCAGCCATGAAAAAGCACTGTGCTGGACAAGGTGCTGAATTAGTCCATGGAGTGAGAGAGCTCAAAGAGCAGAGTGAGCAGAGTCGCCCACTCACAAGGGCCTGAAGGGTGTACCCTTAGTGTAATTAGGGGAGTGGTGTAAAGACAACCAACCCCATGCATTTAAGTCATGTGAAATTTCACCAGTGGCAAGCCACTCTTTTGTCTTAGGCCAAACAGTGATGAGATCAGTCCTTTTTTTTAGAAGACACAGCACAGGATGTCAGGAGGGCACTAGGAGAATCCACCCTGACATGGATAGGGCTGAGGGTGAGTTTGTATCTTCTGATCTGCTTTTGCTGTTAATATTAACCAAATGCTTCTAGGGCTACTGCCCTTTGAACTGCTGCCAGTCTTTGCCCTATACCAGAGTTACCACAGTCAGCTGCATCCCCTTGCAAGAATTTAGCACTGGTTCTCAATCTTATTTCACAGGAGCACACAGGATTGCCTGTTTAAAAGGCAGATCTTGGAACCTATTTCCAGGCATTCTTTTTAATGTTTGCTCTGCACTTTTAACAAGTGGCCCAGGTGATTTTGATGCAGACAGTTCATATTACACACATTGAGAAATAATGCTGATCTTGAATTATGTGACATATTTGGGCAGGGAGAAGAGAAGCTTATGAAACTTACAAAATAATATTATTTACTTAGCACTTCACAAAGTACTTTAATATATATTCTCTTACATAATCCTCACATCAACCACATGAGTTTGGTAAAGTGAATATTTTTATCTTCATTTTGTTTTTCAAGTGATAGTTCAGAGAGATTAAATATTATGCCCAAGGCCACCCAACTGGTTAAGTATTAGAGGTAAGACAAGAATGTAGGAGCTCCTTCTCTAAGGCCAGTGTTGGCTGTATGTTTATGTTGGCTATATGCTTAGAATCACTTAATGAGCATTTAAAATATGCTGATACCCAGACTTAAACCAGACTAATTGAATCATGGACGTGTTTTACTCATGCTTTGGTGTTTTCTAAAAATCTTCCTGCAAATGACTTTAAAACCAGAGGTGAGAATCACTAGAGTTTAGCAGATGGCCCCATCCATTTAGATCCATGTACCTAATACCCAAGAGCAGGGATCTTCACCATAAACCCAAATCCATTGTTTTTGGCAAAGACCAAAGACTCTGGCTAAGACTGAGCATAATGAAGTGATAATAGCTCTAAGGACAACTGCTGACACAACCCTCGTCCAGCCTCTTTTTGCAAACTTCATTAGCTGTAATTAAAGCAGTTGCTTCTCTAACTCAGGGAACTCCAGGCACGCGTTGCCCCTGTCTCACCAGTGAGTACAACATTTCCTGGACCCCCTCTCTGTGCCTAAAAGATGACCCCTCCAGAGTAGGACTGGAAGGGGGGTTATCTTTTCACTTCTTGGGAAACTAGAGCACCAGTGGAATTTCTATCCCTGCCTTCTTCTCCATTCTTATTGGAGCAGAACCATCACGGCAAAAAGTCCATCCACCAGTGGGCTCTTCTTTCACCTTTTTCTCTAAATGAATTTATTTGACTTTTCTAATTATAAAAACAATACATGCAAACTCTTTTTGAAATGCAAACAATTTGGACAAGAAAATAGAATAAATGTAACATTTGTCTCCCAAATCCCATACTTTTTTTTTTTTTTTTTTTTGGTTGCTGTACGCGGGCCTCTCACTGCTGTGGCCTCTCCCGTTGCGGAGCACAGGCTCCGGACACACAGGCTCCGCGGCCATGGCTCGCGGGCCCAGCCGCTCCGCGGCACGTGGGATCCTCCGGGACCGGGGCACGAACCCGCGTCCCCTGCATCGGCAGGCGGACTCTCAACCACTGCGCCACCAGGGAAGCCCCCCAAATCCCATACTTTTATCATTATATGAGAAACCCTTTAGATGTTTCTCCCACTGTGTGTATGCACACAAAATACTTGTGATACAGGTTTGATTGCATCAGAGCAGTAAACATTCATTGCATTTATAAATACATGTATGTACTTACCTGTAACCTATTTCTCCACTTATCAAAAATTCTATTTTTGATTCTGTTTCTCCACTTATCAAAAATTTTTAAACATCCATTTTCTTGCATTTACATATAGGTGTACATCATTCTTTTTTAAAAAAACCTTTTAAATCCATTGAATTGATTTGTCATGGTTTACTGAACTAGTTTTCTAACTGAATAATATTTAGGTTGCTTCCAGTTTGTCAATATTTCAATCTCTCTCTCTTACTCTTAAGCAAACTCCTTCTTATAATTTATTTCTACAGTAGGATCGTTGGGTTAAAGGATCCGCACGTTTTCAATTTGATCTCTGTTGTCAGACTGTCCTCCAGAAATTCTCCCCATTTACACTCCCACCAAGATGTGCTGTCATTTTAAACACTTTCTGCTCCATCATGCATCACAGCAAGGATACCCAGTGGGTTAGAGGATAAGTGGATGTTAAAATCAGTGTCTTTCCTCTCGGTTTGCCCCTTTAAAGCAACAACTCAGAGAGGTTCCACAGGAAGTTGTTATATCTTTCAGGTTCAGCGAGTGACCACTTAGAACCTAGAGGGTAAGAAAACTAAAACTCTAGGATTTGGGACCCCGTGCTTTAAAAAAAAAAATGATTTCTACCATTCTGAACCAACTTTAATCAAGCCTGTGTGTAGGTGAAGGAAAGAGTGCAGTGACAGGAGATTGGGTACATTGCATTTTTTCATGAAAATTAAATTCAATTATTATGTGCATTAGGTGATGGCTTGAATCAGAACAGAAAGGAGAAGGAATCTACCAAATAGTTTGACCTTGGACAACCTACTTAAGCTTGAAAACACTTTGTGCATGAAAGTAGCAATGGTTTTCAGCAAGGCCTTATGAAAATCTTCCATGGTGAAGCTCTCTTATCTCTTAGCCTTCAGGCATTGTGGTAGAGTAATAGAGCAATAACTTCTACAGTACAATGATCTGAGTTCATGTACCTGCTTCTAAACATCTTTTCTATTAGATCTTGAGTCATTTACTTAAATTCTCCAGGTCTTTTTTTTTTTTTTTCCTTTTTCCTTATCAGGGAAATGAAGGAGTGTTAATACACACCTCAAAAAGTTTGTTTCAAAGCTTCAATTAGTTGAGGCACATAAAACCTTAGAAGAGTGCTGAGCAAATATTGAAGCTCTCAATAAATGAGAGGTATTATAACTCACGTGTTAAGTAATGTGTATACAAGGGCATTGCACTTGAATTAGAAGGGCTTAGTTGGAGTCAGAGCTTTATCACTTACCAGATGTGTGGCCTTTAGCAAGTCATTCTGTTGAGAAGCAAGCAGAGTCAAAGAAAACTCTGAGTCCTTATTTCTCCTCTTCCGTAAATTGGCATTAATAGACCATTCTCTATCCACCTCAAGATATATTTGGGAAGTTGAGAACTGAAATACATAAAATATGCAAAAGTCTGTTAAACATATAAATCTCCAAAGAACTATGAAAAATTTAGAATTACATTTCCAATATTACTACTGATGGTTCCTTCCAGCTCTACAGTTCCAGGATTCCCTGATTATAAGATGTCACAAGAGGATGGAAGGTCTAGCCTCACTGGTGATTGTGTGTGTGCAGGCACACCTGTGCACCAGAGAGGTGGAGAGAGTTAGCAGAATGTCATGGCTAGGAGTGGGGCTGAGTCTGGGATTCTGTCACTTAGTAGCTGCACAAAAGTAGATAAGCATCTAAATTTTCTCAGTTTAAGTTGTTTCATCTAGAAAAAGAAAGTGATCATGGTTAGTGAATTCACACTACCATATAAAGTTATAATGATCACAAGCATACAGCAAGCCCTAGAAAGATACCATTTATTGAGCATAAACTATGTGCCAGACAGTAGTTAAGCACTTGAGTATCCCCTCATTTAATTAACTCATAACTCAATGTGGCAGGTTATAACTTTTTTTTTTTAAGTAGGATTCATTGGGCTTCAATCACTTGGCAGATAAAAAGGCATTCTCAGGTGTGAATAAGCTAATTTAAGAAAAAGATGTCCCTTGCTCATGGACTTACTCAAGGATTTGCAACATCAAATCACTGTTTAAAACAAGAAAGAGAAATGGAAGAACACAGGACAAGGGACCCACGATAAAACAAACATGTGTTTGTGGGTGCCAAGTATGTCTCCGGAAGAACAGAGAGAGGCCAGGAGCAGTTGTTGGTTTCATAAAATGGGAATGGGTACCTGGGGAAAAGGAAAGTGAATGAGAATTACTCTGATTATTTAAGGATTTTGTACAACTGCATGAGAATTAGCTATAAAAAATATATAAGACCTTTAAGGGAGGAGCAGGCAAACTACTGCCTACTTCTTTCATTTTTTAAAATTTAATTTCATTAATTTTTTTATACAGCAGGTTCGTATTAGTCATCCATTTTATACACATCAGTGTATACATGTCGATGCCAATCTCCCAATTCATCACACCACCACCCCCACCCTCTGCCGCTTTCCCCTCTTGGTGTCCATACATTTGTTCTCTACACCTGTGTCTCAATTTCTGCCCTGCAAACCGGTTCATCTGTACCATTTTCTAGGCTCCACACATATGCGTTAATATACGATATTTGTTTTTCTCTTTCTGACTTACTTCACTCTGTATCACAGTCTCTAGATGCATCCACATCTCTACAAATGACCCAATTTCATTCCTTTTTATGGATGAGTAATATTCCATTGTATGTATGTACCACATCTTCTTTAGCCATTCGTCTGTCGATGGGCATTTAGGTTGCTTCCATGACCTGGCTATTGTAAATAGTGCTGCAGTGAACACTAGGGTGCATGTGTCTTTTTGAATTATGGTTTTCTCTGGGTATATACCCAGTAGTGGGACTGCTGAGTCATATGGTAATTCTATTTTTATTTTTTTAAAGAATGTCCGTACTGTTCTCCATAGTGGCTTTATCAATTTACATTCCCACCAACAGTGCAAGAGGGTTCACTTTTCTCCACACCCTCTCCAGCATTTGTTATTTGTAGATTTTCTGATGATGCCCACTCTAACTGGTGTGACGTGATACCTCATTGTAGTTTTGATTTGCATTTCTCTAATAATTAGTATGTTGAGCAGCTTTTCATGTGCTTCATGGCCATCTGTATGTCTTCTTTGGAGAAATGTCTATTTAGGTCTTCTGCCCATTTTCGGATTGGGTTGTTTGTTTTTTTAATATTGAGCTGCATGAGCTGTTTATATATTTTGGAGATTAAACCTTGGTCTGATTATTTGTTTGCAAATATTTTCTCCCATTCTGAGGGTTGCCTTTTCCTCTTGTTTATAGTTTCCTTTGCTGTGCAAAAACTTTTAAGTTTCATTAGGTCCCATTTGTTTATTTTTGCTTTTATTTGCATTACTCTAGGAAGTGGATCAAAAAAAATCTTGCTGTGATTTATGTCAAAGAGTGTTCTTCCTATGTTTTCCTCTAAGAGTTTTATAGTGTCTGGTCTTATATTTAGGTCTCTAATCCATTTTGAGTTTACTTTTGTGTATGGTGTTAGAGAGTGTTCTAATTTCATTCTTTTACATGTAGCTGCCCAGTTTTCCCAGCACCATTTATTGAAGAGACTGTCTTTTCTCAATTGTATATCCTTGCCTCTTTTGTCATAGATTAGTTGACCATAGGTGCGTAGGTTTATCTCTGGGCTTTCTATCTTGTTCCATTAATCTATACTTCTGTTTTTATGTCAGTACCATATTGTCTGGATTACTGTAGCTTTGTAGTATAGTCTGAAGTCAGGGAGTCTGATTCCTCCACCTCTGTTTTTTATCCCTCAAGACTGATTTTGCTATTCAGGGTCTTTTGTGTCTCCATACAACTTTTAAGATTTTTTTGTTCCAGTTCTGTAAAAAATGCCATTGGTAATTTGACAGGGATTGCATTGAATCTGTAGATTGCTTTGGGTATTATAGTCATTTTCACAATATTGATTCTTCCAATCCAAGAACATGGTATATCTCTCCATCTGTTGATATCATCTTTAATTTCTTTCATCAGTGTCTTATAGTTTTCTGCATACAGGTCTTTTTTCTCCCTAGGTAGGTTTATTCCTAGGTATTTAATTCTTTTTGTTGCAATGGTAAATGGGAGTGTTTCCTTAATTTCTCTTTCACATTTTTCATCATTAAGTGTATAGGAATGCAAGAGATTTCTGTGTATTAATTTTGTATCCTGAAGCTTTACGAAATTCCTTGATTAGCTCTAGTAGTTTTCTGGTGGTATCTTTAGGATTCTCTATGTATACTATCATGTCATCTGCAAACAGTGACAGTTTTACTTCTTCTTTTCCAGTTGGTATTCCTTTTATTTCTTCTTCTTCTTTGACTGCCATGGCTAAGACTTCCAAAACTATGTTGAATAATAGTGGCGAGAGTGGACATCCTTGTCTCATTCCTGATCTCAGAGGAAATGCTTTCAGTTTTTCACCACTGAGAATGATGTTTGCTGTGGGTTTGTTGTATATGGGCTTTATTATGTTGAAGTAGCTTCCCTCTATGACCACTTTCTGGAGAGTTTTTATCATAAATGGGTGTTGAATTTTGTCAAAAGTTTTTTCTGAATCTATTGAGATGATCAAATGGTTTTTCTCCTTCAGTTTGTTAATATGGTTTATCACATTGATCTATTTGCATATATTGAAGAATCCTTGCGTCCCTGGATAAATCCCACTTGATCATGGTGTATGATCCTTTTAATGTGTTGTTGGATTCTGTTTGCTAGTGTTTTGTTGAGGATTTTTGCATCAATATTCATAAGTGATACTGGTCTGTAGTTTTCTTTTTTTGTAGTATCTTTGTCTGGTTTTGGTATCACGGTGATGGTGGCCTCATAGAATGAGTTTGGGAGTCTTCCTTCCTCTGCAATTTTTTGGAAGACTTTGAGAAGAATGGGTGTTAGCTCGTCTCTAAATGTTAGATAGAATTCACCTGTGAAGTAATCTGGTCCTGGACTTTTGTTTGTTGGAAGATTTTTAATCACAGTTTCAATTTCATTATTTGTGATTGGTCTGTTCATATTTTCTGTTTCTTCCTGGTTCAGTCTTGGAAGGTTATACATTCCAAAGAATGTGTCCATTTCTTCCAGGTTGTCCATTTTATTGGCACAGAGTTACTTGTAGTAGTCTCTTAGGATGCTTTGTATTTCTGCGGTGTCTGTTGTAACTTCTCTCTTTTCAATTCTAATTTTATTGATTTGAGTCCTGTCCCTCTTTTTCTTGATGAGTCTGGTGAATGGTTTGTCAATTTTGTTTATCTTCTCAAAGAACCAGCTTTTAGTTTTATTGATCTTTGCTATAGTTTTCTTTGTTTCTATTTTATTTATTTCTGTTCTGATCTTTATGATTTCTTTCCTTCTGCTAACTTTGGGTTTTTTTGTTCTTCTTTCTCTAGTTCCTTTAGGTGTAACATTTGATTGTTTATTTGAGATTTTTGTTGTTTCTTGATGTAGGCTTGTACAGCTATAAACTTCCCTCTTAGAACTGCTTTTGCTGCATCTCATAGGTTTTGGATTGTCGTGGCTTTTTTTTTTTTTTTTTTTGAGGTACACAGGCCTCTCACTCTTGTGGTCTCTCCCATTGCGGAGCACAGGCTCCGGACGCGCAGGCTCAGCGGCAATGGCTCACGGGCCAAGCCGCTCCGTGGCATGTGGGATCTTCCCAGACCGGGGCACGAACCCATGTCCCCTGCATCGGCAGGCGGACTCTCAACCACTGCGCCACCAGGGAAGCCCCTGGATCGTCGTGTTTTAATTGTAATTTGTCTCTAGGTATTTTTTGATTTCCTCTTTGATTTCTCCAATGACCTCTTGGTTATTTAGTAATGTATTGTTTAGGCTCCATGTGTCTGTGGTTTTTACGGTTTTTTTTCCCTGTAATTGATTTCTAATCTCATAGCATTGTGGTCAGAAAAGATGCTTGATATGATTTCAATTTTCTTAAATTTACTGAGGCTTGATTTGTGACACAAGATGTGATCTATCCTGGAGAATGTTCCATGCGCACTTGAGAAGAAAGTGTAATCTGCTGTTTTTGGATGGAATGTCCTATAAATATCAATTAAATCTATCTGGTTTATTGTGTCAATTAAAACTTGTGTTTCCTTATTAATTTTCTGTTTGGATGATCTGTCCATTGGTGTAAGTGAGGTGTTAACGTCCCCCACTATTATTGTGTTACTGTCGATTTCCTCTTTTATAGCTGTTAGCAGTTGCCTTATGTATTGAGGTGCTCCTATGTTGGGTGCATGTATATTTATAATTGTTATATCTTCTTCTTGGATTGATCCCTTGATCATTATGTAGTGTCCTTCTTTGTCTCTTGTAACCTTCTCTATTTTAAAGTCTATTTTATCTGATACGAGTATTTCTACTCCAGCTTTCTTTTGATTTACATTTGCATGGAATATCTTTTTCCATCCCCTCATTTTCAGTCTGTTTGTGTCCCTAGGTCTGAAGTGGGTCTCTTGTAGACAACATATAGATGGGTCTTGTTTTTGTATTCATTCAGGAAGCCTGTGTCTTTTGGTTGGAGCATTTAATCCATTCACGTTTAAGGTAATTTTTGATATGTATGTTCCTATGGCCATTTTCTTAATTGTTTTGAGTTTGTTTTTGTAGGTCCTTTTCTTCTCCTGTGTTTCCCACTTAGAGAAGCTCCTTTAGCATTTGTTGTAGAGCTGGTTTGGTGGTGCTGAATTCTCTTAGCTTCTGCTTATCTGTAAAGCTTTTGATTTCTCCATCGAATCTGAATGAGATCCTTGCCGGGTAGAGTAATATTGGTTTTAGGTTCTTCCCTTTCATCACTTTAAGTATATCATGCCACTCCCTTCTGGCTTGTAGAGTTTCTGCTGAGAAATCAGCTCTTAACTTTATGGGAGTTCCCTTGTATGTTATTTGTCATTTTTCCTTTGCTTTCAATAATTTTTCTTTGTCTTTAATTTTTGCCAGTTTGATTACTACGTGTCTCGGCATGTTTCTCCTTGGGTTTATTCTGTATGGGACTTTCTGTGCTTCCTGGACTTGGGTGGCTATTTCTTTTCCCACGTTAGGGAAGTTTTTGACTATAATCTTTTCAAATATTTTCTTGGGTCCTTTCTCTGTCTCTTCTCCTTCTGGGACCCCTATAATATGAATGTTTTTGCATTTAATGTTGTTCCAGAGGTCTCTTAGGCTGTCTTCATTTCTTTTCATTCTTTTTTCTTTATTCTGTTCCATGGCAGTGAATTCCACCATTCTGTCTTCCAGGTAACTTATCTGTTCTTCTGCCTCAGTTATTCTGCTATTGAATCCTTCTAGTGTAGTTTTCATTTCAGTTATTGCATTGTTCATCTCTGTTTGTTTGTTCTTTAATTCTTCTAGATCTTTATTAAACATTTCTTGCATCTTCTCGATCTTTGCCTCCATTCTTTTTCCAAGGTCCTGGATCATCTTCACTATCATTATTCTGAATTCTTTTTCTGGCAGGTTGCCTATCTTCACTTCATTTAGTTGTTTTTCTGGGGTTTTATCTTATTCCTTTTCTGGTACATAGCCCTCTGCCTTTTCATCTTGTGTATCTTTCTGTGAATGTCTATAATTCTATTAGTCCTATTTTTCAGATGAGAGTAGTGAAGGTAACAAAAGATAAATGACTTGGATCAGGTCATAAAGCTGGTGAATAAACATAGATAAGACTAATCTTAGGTCAGTTTGATATACAATTTAGGGATCTTAGCCATTGTACTTCTAAATAATGTTTATAAATGCAAAGCTTCCTTCAACCATCCACTTGTAAAGTAAAGCCTATTTCAGAATACCCTTACCTTTCCCATGTGTTCCCTTCCCATGCTATAGCTAGTACAATCCATATGTGTGTATATGAATGTATGTGTATGAGTACACAGACACATATCTGACAAGACTACACACAGGCAGTACACAGCAATGCCCTGTGAATTCAGGATTGGAGCATAATATATAGAACCTAGAAATGGATTAATCACAAGAGTTGTCAGACTGGGCCTCCCTGGTGGTGCAGTGGTGAAAAACCCGCCTGCCAATGCAGGGGACACGGGTTCAATCTCTGGTCCAAGAAGATCCCACATGCTGCGGAGCAACTAATCCCATGCACCACAACTACTGAGCCTGCGCTCTGGAGCCCATGAGCCACAACTACTCAGCTTGTGTGCCACAACTACTGAAGCTCATGTGCCTAGAGCCCGTGCTCCACCACAAGAGAAGCCACTGCAGTGAGAAGCCCGTGCACCTTAAAGAAGAGTAGCCCCCACATGCCGCAATCAGAGGAAGGCCACGTGTAGCAATGAAGACCCAATGCAGCCAAAAGTAAATAAATAAATAAGAGGGTTAACATAAATTATAACAAAAAAAAGACAGAACTTAAAAAAAAGAGTTGTCAGACTATGAAAGGAATGTTACAAGGTTTATGGAGTTGCTTTAGATGATGATGATGATGATGACAATAATAATTTCAATTGAAAAGGTTCTCTACTGAGTCCCAAGCTCAGGACTTTGCACAAAATAGTTTTCCCACAAATATTTACTTGTTCAATGACTAGATCTTATATCTTGAAGCACATTTAAGACTACCAATTTAAAGGCAGAAGAACTACTTAAATCATCCCTCAAAAGGATTTATGATTTCTAGAATCTTTATCTCATTTGCCCTTACTCCTAATAATCATTGTATTTCCATGGAATAAAAGGGAACTCGGTGATTGGGGAGGTAAGTGGAGGGGAGTATACACTCATGAAATAGCCTGGGCCATTAGAGGGAAAGTAAATTTGAATAAGAAAAATAATCAATCCCAGAAACTTTAAAAGTATTTAGGTGGTTTTTCAGGTGAGGAAAGCTAAATAAGTTAACCAAAATATCCCAAGGTATCTGATGTATATACAATTAGCCCTCAAAGTTTGAGAAGCATTTCCTTACTCAACCCCTCTCCTTGCAGGGCACTGAGACCCCTGAGTAACAGCTTTTAGGATTGTAGAATGTTATAGCTGGATGTCGGATTTAGAGTTAAGCTAACTTGCCCACCCATGCATCAGATGAAAAAAAGAAAGAGAAGAAAAGAATAAGTAAGTTTCTTTGGGCTTTTTCCACAAGGCAACAGAAAAATATGAGCTGTTCAATATCTACCACCGTTTCAATATCATATTTGATAAAAATGAGCCATTTTGACAGGAGCTGACCCAAGAAAATAAGCAAAAGACAACTTTATTTTTCCTCCATGGCCTATTCAAGCACAAAACATGGACATATTTTTTCCTCTACTTCTTGTATTGAATTTGGGGCAGGTACCATATTTTTTCTTCCATTTTTTAGAAAATAAAGTAGTCTTTTGGTAATGTGTAGAAAGAGTCTTCTTTCTGTGATTAAAATCTGCAGCCCAGTGCATTTATCCTAAACCTGCCAACTCTTAGCTAATTTAGAGATTCTCCCCCTGCAGGCTGATACAGTTTTTATCCCAGACACCTATAGTGGGCAAGGGGATTGTGGTCAGCTATTTCTCCTTTTCCTTGCTCCATCTCTGTCCCCTTTGAAGGGCTTGGTTTTTGACTCCTCTAAGGTAGGCCTTGGGGAAGGAAGAGAAAAGTGAAAGCACAGTATTTGGTGGTCAGGACCATTGTAATCTGTACCTGGCTTATACTGAAAGCTGTTTTTTTCTTTCATGGGGAGTTTCAGGACCTCTAACTGGAACCTTTTACAACTGACTCATCGTTGGGGGTTGAAGATTGGGAGGGTAACTACACATGCACATTAGAATTTTTCTTCAATAAATTCATTCTCCTGGTCTTTTTAATCTAGGTCTTTGTAGAAGTTGGAGTTAGAAACACTAACTGGAAAAACTAGCTTCTCAGTCCTATAGCATTCCCTTTAAATGGCCTACTATCTGTCTTTGAAATGTGGGGATTCTGTGCACCTATCAGAATTTTTCTGATCCTTGGTATCTCAGACAAAACTGAGAAAAAGAACATAAAATCTTTAACAGCTCCTACTAACAGTGGTTGTGTTGTGAGTGTTTTGAAGATCTATTATAGTCTATCACGAGGCTTGTAAATGGATTTTAAGGAGGAACTTAAGTCATTGCTCTACTTTCCAACTAAATAGTTATAAACTCGGTGCTTTTTAACTTATTAGAGCTCAGGCATCTCTCTTGAGAAAGTGATGAAAACTATATGGATCTATTGTGACCATTTAGATGGGTGGGATAGGAAGGGTGGGAGGGAGATGCAAGAGGGAGGGGATATGGGGTATATGTATACATATAGCTGGTTCACTTTGTTGTACAGCAGAAACTAACACAACATTATAAAGCAATTATACTCCAGTAAAGATGTTAAAAAAATAAGACTATATGGATCTATACCCTGGGGAAGCAAACATAAGCTGTGATTTTTCAGAATATTTGCAGGGTGGGGTATGTAATACAATGGCTCCACAAGGTCCATCCATAGACTCTACGCACAGACTTTGGATCAAAAAAAAAAAAAAAAAGAGAAGAAAAATCCCTGTCTTGGCTGCTCTTCTTTTCTCTCAACCTCCTCTCTCCCTTCCATACCCTTTCCTCCCATCCTCCTTCCCTAATTTCCTTCCTTCCATACTTCCTTCCTTTCTTAATAACTGTCTTAATAATTAAGTCCTTTCTTAATAATTAAGCCCCCATTAGTTGGGGGCCATGCAAGGAAGACACTTGCATAAGATAGCCGTGGTGGCTGGGCAGAGACGGAGAGCCCAGGTGAGAAAGGTGGCCCAGTGGGCTTGGGATTGATCCAACGAGTACATATATTGAGCATAATGGGAGCCAAGTTCCTCAATGCTGGAAAAGGGAGCTACAAATATGGAAAGAGGCAAAACTGTAATAAACCCTGTGTTGTTAGACTGGAATTAGTGGAATCAGTATAAATTGATTATATTAGTTTTCTATTGTTGCTGTAACAAATTACTGCAACCTTATATTTTGTAAGTCAGAAGTTCAATATGGGTCTCACTGGGCAAAATTAAGATATCAACAGGACTAGATTCCTTTCTGGAAGCTTTAAGGGACAATTTTTTCCCCTTCCTTTTCCAACTGCTAGAGGCCACCTACATCCCTTGGTTCATAGCCCCTTTCCTCTATCTTCAAAGCCAGCATCTGTGAGTCAAGTCTTTACACTGTATTACTCTAACCTTCTGTAGTCACATCTCCTCAGCCTCCCTTCTTCTTCTGCCTCCCTATTCCATCTTTAAGGATCCTTGTTACTACACTGGGCCCACCCAGATAATCCGGGATAACTTCTGTATCTTAAGGTCAGCAATTAGCCATCTTAATTCCACCTGCAAATATAATTCCCCTTTGCCATGTAACGTAACATATTCATAGCCTCCAGGGATGTGGATATCTTTGGTGGTGGTGGTGTGCGTTTTCTCTCTACCACATTCATGATGTTCAATATACAGAGAAACAGATATAGATAGAGGTATAGGTAGAGGTAAATGCATACATATATTCCCTAGCTCTGTTCACTGAGAGGGTCTGGGCACAGCAATACCCAACATCTCCTAGGGTTGTATTCCCCGGAAAGCAGACTTTGAACATTTAGCAGGGAGTGCTTTGGGAAATTATACTTGTGGAAGGAAGAGAAAAGAAACAGGATTGGGCAAAGGGAGAAATTAAGCTGGTATGCAGACCCCATGAAGGCCTCAGCTGACCCCACAGGAAATGGGATAGTAATTTAGAATATTCCTAATTTGGAGCAAGGAGCCCAAGCCTTTAATAACAAGTCATTCATTGCAGGGACACTTCTAATAGCAAACATGACCTTGGGCAAGATAGCTTTCTTCAGTTGAGGTGACAGCTAAAAGGGTTTGACAGACAAAGGCTGTTTGGGGACAGCACTCCCAGAGCAGCTAGGACCTGTGCAGTATATTACATCATCCAGCAGAGTGACTACATCTTATATTCACATCTTAGTTTCAAAGTACCATCCTCCACTAAAATGAACAAGGAATCTTTGAAAAAATGGCTGATGCCAAAGCTCTGAGGAAAGAGAAGTACAAGATGAGCCTAGAACATCTTATTGTGCCAACAGTAAAGCAGAGCTCAGAGAACCACGGAAACATGTTTAAAAAAAAGGAGAATCCATCTTCAGTGGGATCCTTCCTACTGGCCAAATCTAAGACAATTTAAATAAATAAAAATAATAATAGATTATACTACTTTACATTAAATAGAAATCCATGAGTTCATACTGGTACAACTTAAAGGAATAAACAAATGGGAAGAAGAGAAAGCATCTCATTACAGCAAAATGCCAAGCAATACATTTCAAACAAATGATGGAAGTTTTTAGAACACTATTTCAACCATCAGAGTAATAATTAAATTAGGCAAATACAAAATAAATTGACGCTAAGACTAGTGGATGAAAGTCTGAAGATGAATGGGATGTTTATATATATCTTAAAATATCTCCCCAAAGAACATGTATTCATTTCAAAGAGAAAAAGAATAGCTCTGCAAAAGAGAAATTTGGCAAAAATCGTGTTGATCGAGTGATTAACATCACCAGTAATGGTTCAAATTGAAATTGTGTACCAGTCAATAGAATGCAATAAAAAGAACACATCATTCTGTCATATTTCTGCCCCCCAAAAGGCTTAACTAGAATCTAATTATCAGAAAGCATCAGACAAATCCAAATTGAGGGACATTCTAAAAAACCATTGGCTTTAATCTTCAAAAGTATCAAGGTTATGAAAGTCAAGGAGAAACTGATGAACTGTTCCAGATTGAAGGAGACTAAAGGGACATGTGCACTAAATGATCTTAGATTTAATCCTTTTGCTACAAAGAGTATCACTGGGGCAACTGAGAGAAACTGAATGTGTTCAGTGGATTTGGTAGCAGGGAGTAGATAGTATCAATGCTAAATACCTAACTTGTATCGTCATGCCATAACTATATGGGATAAAATCATGGTTGTAGGAAAACATGCTTAAGTATTTAGGGGTAATGGGGCAACATGCCTACAACTTATTCTGAAATGATTCAGTGAGAGGAGAAAAGCTCTTTGTTCCACAACTTTCTAAAGTATTTCAGAATAATAAGTCAAAAAGAAAAATTTGTCTTAAACATTTCTAAACAGATAAAACTCAGTCATTTCTGATATCCTTTTGAAGAGGTCATTACAAATGTTAACATTTCTGCTTACAGAATGGGTAAACCAAATGGAAAATATTGATAACTTTACCCAAAGTCAAAGAGTAGTACTTGTCAGACCTGGAATTATAGCCTTAGTTGCTAACATCGGGTTGGCCAAAAAGTTTGTTTGGTTAGTGAATATGTTGTTCAATAAAATTCTTGGTGAAAATGAAAAATGTGCCTTTTTACTTAAAATGGAACGAACTTCTTGGCTAACCCAATACTTTAAGAAAAACTTCTCTTCAGACATTACCATGTTAAAAATAAGAAGAAAAAAGAAGAAAAAAAAAAGGAAAAGGAAAAAAGTAAGAATAAACTATTCTCTTCCCTGTTTAACCTGACATTAAAAATGACATGTTCAGGGCTTCCCTGGTGGCGCAGTGGTTGAGAATCTGCCTGCTAATGCAGGAGACATGGGTTCGAGCCCTGGTCTGGGAGGATCCCACATGCCGCGGAGCAACTAGGCCCGTGAGCCACAACTACTGAGCCTGCGCATCTGGAGCCTGTGCTCCGCAACAAGAGAGGCTGTGATAGTGAGAGGCCCGCGCACCGCGATGAAGAGTGGCCCCTGCTCGCCGCAACTAGAGAAAGCCCTCGCACAGAAACGAAGACCCAACACAGCAAAAATAAATTAATTAATTAATAAACTCCTACCCCCGACATCTTAAAAAAAAAAATGACATGTTCATTTTGTGGTGGCTTTTCAGGTATGTTCAAGTACAATGATAAAGAGAAGACACTGATGAAATGTGAAAGTATTTAGTAACAGTGTTTGATTCATGCATCACCCTCATCCCCCATGCTATAGTTGGAAGGGTCATTACAGCCCATTACCAAATTACTTGCAGTTATCCCTTGTTCTTATAGTTAGTACAGTGAACCTTCATTTGCATAAATGCTATTAGCATATTTCAAACCACATTCTGATCTTTTTTAGGAGTGACTGTTGCCTAGTTAAAGTATATCAACTTGGAATATTTTTTTTTCCTTCCTTCCATTTATTCCTGGGCAAAGTTTAGCTTTCAGACCTGGTAGCAGATTCAGAATGAGGAAAGTGCTATAGCAACTTTATATTCATATAGGAATACGAGCTGCTAAACTGTGAGTTTTTTTAATTTTTAAAAAAATTTATTTTACTTATTTTTATTTTTGGCTGCATTGGGTCTTTGTTGCTTTGTGCGGGCTTTCTCTAGTTCTGCGAGTGGGGGCTACTCTTCGTTGTGGTGTGCAGGATTCTCATTGCAGTGGCTTCTCTTGTTGCGGAGCAGGAGCTCTAGGTGCACGGGCTTCAGCAGTTGTGGCACGAGTGCTCAGCAGTTGTGGCTTGCAGGCTCTAGAGTGAAGGCTCAGTAGCTGTGGCACACAGGCTTAGGTGCTCTGAGGCATGTGGGATCTTCCCGGACCAGGGCTCGAACCTGTGTCCACTTCATTGGCAGGCGAATTCTTTTTTTTTTTTTTTTTTTTTTTTTTTGCGGTACGCGGGTCTCTCACTGCTGTGGCCTCTCCGTTGCAGAGCACAGGCTCCGGACGCACAGGCTCAGCGGCCATGGCTCACAGGCCCAGCCGCTCCACGGCATGTGGGATCTTCCCGGACCAGGGCACGAACCCGTGTCCCCTGCATCGGCAGGCGGACTCTCAACCACTGCGCCACCAGGGAAGCCCTGGCAGGCGAATTCTTAACCACTGCACCACCAGGGAAGCCGTAAACTGTGAGTTTTTTTGAGGCTAGAAAGTTACTTTTATTTATCTCTGTATTTACAGAACCCAGCATAGCACTTGGCAAAATTTGGTCCATTGTGTGCCATCTTCACCTGAAAATCTCACTGACATCACAAATCTTATATGTCTAATATTAACTCATTACTTTTATGATTCCAAAACCTTCTCTTCTTTGTAAGGGCACCAAATCAACCCACATATTCAAGCCCAAATCCTGGAAGTCATCCTCAAAGTATCTGTCTCTCTCTCTCACCAACCACCTGCTGCCATATCCTATCAATCCAAACTCCTGGATATCTCTCAAATCCATCCATATACCCATATACCAGTTTAGTCGGGGCTACCATCATTTTACATGTGAACAACTTTAATAATATCCCAACCAGTTCCCCTACATATGTATTTGTTTTCTTCAATCCCTTCTTCATAAAACAGTTATCCTTTTGTAACACAAATCTGCTCTAGTTGATCCACAGCTTAAAGTCCCTTCAATTTCTTTTCAATATCTGTCAAAAAAAAATGAACTTTTAACAGTGTCCTGTTAATATGGTCTCAGCCTATTCCTCCAACTTATATTATACTTCTCACTTCCTTATTCTTATCATTTTGGCCACACTTTGTTACCCTGTTGAAGTCTTCTTGTATGGTGTTCCTGCTTCCTGCAATGTTCTTACCCATACTTCCTATACTTTAATTCATTAACATGAGTCCTACTTATCCATCAAATCTCAGATTACCAATTACTTACCTTTCCCCAGCTACCTCAGGTCAGTTCCCCTATTTTATTCTTATTGCAAATTTTATTCACAAGTAACACACTGTAATTATTCTTGTCAGGTTTTCCAATAGCCTCCATATTGCCAAATGCAATGGTAATTTCTCAGTCTTTGTCTTGCTCTATTACCTGGACATAGTTGATTACTCTTTCTTCTTGATATATTTTCCCCCTTTGGAGTCTTTCTCTTGGTTTTCCACCTGTCTCACTGGTCATTTTTAAAGTCTCCTCTTTGCCCTGACCAGTAAATATTGGAATTCCTCAGGACTCAGTCCTTACGACTTTTTCTCTGATCTATTTACCTAACTCTGTAGCATGTGTTTCTATGATCCTATAGTTTTAAAAGCTTTCTTTAATAAATCTTTCCCTATCTAAATTATAATGTATATAAAGTGACAGAGATGTTCAAATTTATCCTTTTCTATATGAATAACCATTTTATTCTGCTTAGTTGGAAGTAGTCTCTCCTTTCTCCACTTGTCTGACACACTATTCATAAGCTGAAGTTCTGTATATTTGTATGCTGTACATTTGCAAGCCTTAAGAAGAGACAAGAGATGCACACAAATGTTAACTTTTGGGGAAGAGTAAACTCATGAACTAGTAAAATATGGACCAGTGAAAGCCCTGAATTCTGATCAATCATACTGATGTTTTGTTTTCTCGTTGGAGAGGTGCTGATTATTAGAGAGTTGGAGGCAATAAACATGAGAAGAGGGGCAATGAGGCACCCTTTTCACGGCAGTAATAGTTCATAACCAACAACCTTAGTACATCTATACACACTTTATTCCCAACCTCTTCTTTCTGTTAAGCTGAGACCATCTTATCTAACACTTTTTGTACTGGTAATGGGTCTAAGCTATTACCAGCGAAGAAGGAAAAAAAGGAAATGTGTGATGGAGATGGGAAAGAAAAGAAAAAAAGAAATACAAAAAGTCTTGACCATTTACGCGACTATTTGAGAGGATTTTTTCCTTCCTTGGTTCCCAGATTGCAGGGGCTTTTCAAGGGCTTTCCCATGATATAAACTTTTCTTGCTCATATGGTTCTCTTTCTGATTCAAATGTATTACCCTGGTTTCCCAATCCCCTTTAGTGCAACCTAATAAATTAGTTCATGTTCATATGTTAGTAGCTACAGTTGCCAACCTCAAAGTGAACAGTGGGCAGGCCCTGGACTAGGAGTCGGAAGATCTGAGTTTATGTTCCAACTTAAGCCCAAAGTTGGGACTGTGCTACACAAGTCATCCGATCTCTCTGAGCCTTAGTTTTCTCCTTCCTAAAATGGGAGTACTACTCTTAGCTATTTCTGTGAACAATAAATGAAATAATAACCCATGTTAATGGCTCTGCACTCCACAAGAGACTTTTAAAAGTTCTAAACCCTAGTTACAAATAAAAAACATATAGGTAGCTTTTAAAAATATACAATTTTGAGTTTCACCCCAGATATTCTCCACAGATGGTATGTGGGAATCTGTATTTTTATAACAAGTCTCCCCTGTAAGAGAGGTGTGTCTGGCCTGTAAAACTTGTTGTTTTAAAAAAAGCATTTTAAAAAGTGTGCTATAAAGGCTTGAGAAATGAGGGTATTTGAGGGTAACAGCATGAAAGTTTGTTTCTCCGTCAGCTGGCATCTTTATAAGAGATTTTTGAGTTCGGGACAGCCTGTTTCGTATCTCAGAAGAGGTGACACTCCAAGGCCTGCTGTCATTTCACGGGATCGTTCTGGAGGTCCTGGAGGCTGATCTTGGGACCAAGGCTGAAAGCATCAGCTTGTCCTGAGCGCAGAGCAGAGCCACAGGATTGATGCTATCTTTTATAGTGTTCCCAGGTTTGAGACAAGCTGTAAGACTTTTAATGGACTTAAAAGCTTGGCTCTGATAAAGTACCACTTAACACAAATTAACAGGATAGACAAATGATCTCAGAGAAACAGCCTCTTCACTTGGCTTTTGATAGACTCAGAAGTTGAGAAACATGAATCGGGAACATCAAGGGGGAGAGGTCAGCTGAGATAAAACTCTAATCCAGTTGTTCCTGCTTTAGCTTGTCTCTCTGATAACAGTTCACAGTCATTCACTCAACAAACACTCACTGTGACTCTAATCTAATCAAGGCATGCTTTTAGCCATGGAGGGCTTATTCTTTGTCCTCAAATTGCTTATAAGCTAGTCAGAGAGGGGAAGCGTGGGCATATATGCTTTTAACCTACCTTAAGAAGTGATAAGTATTCTGAAATGGCTATTTTAAGGGGAAGATCACACCAGTTTGGATGGGTGGAAATCAGGGAAGTTTAGCCAGAAAGTAGGAATTTGAGCTCTTTGAAGTAAGTTTTATAATACTCCCAAATCTGTCTCAAGTAAAAAGTAAGGATTTTAAAACTCAGAGTTATAGAAATATGCTCCCCAAGGCAGGCAGAGAGAAAAGAAAAGTTACTGAAGCTTTTCTTGGGTAAGAGGAGATAGGGGTGGTGCTGGTGGCTGGGGGATGGAAGAACTTGAAGAAGACTCACGAAGAGTTTTAAAGGAACAAAGGAATGGAATTTAGTCTGGACTCAGAGATGGGAGTAAGATAAAAGCCAAAGGAATTTATTTATTTTTGATAGAGCAGACAAGGGGAGGAAAATTAGAGATGGAGTAGATATGTTGATATCACTATAATTTTTCATAGGATAGAGGTCATGGTTTGCAAAAAAAAAAGTCTTTTATTCAGTAATATACCTAGATAAGTAATTCTAATACGTCTTGGCTTATCTTCCTGATACAGAAATCTTTTTTTAAAAAAACAGGAAATATATGATTTTAACGAATGTGTCCCTTGGTGGAAAGCACCCTGCTACTTGCCTTACTATCATGGAATTGGTAGGCTAAACAGGAACAATTTTTCTCTCTTCAACAAGCTTAAAATAACTTTTTCTAAATGGCCCAGGGTAGGAACCTGAGTCAATGAGAAGATTTGGCAACATCAGTGGTGGCCTGGTCACTGAAGTGGGAGGAGTATTTCTCCAGCATGGTGATGAGCCTGGGGAGGATGAAGACAGTGGTAGATTGTGGTGCCGGTGTTAGGGAAGCCGATTGGTTTCAGAGCTGCACTGGCAGAAAGGGAAATTGAAAAAGATAACACAGAAGTTACACAGAGTGAGGGAGGCCACTGGATGATTTAAGAGTTGTAGACTGGGACAGTTTGGATGGACTTTAGAGATTACCTAGTCCAACTCCCATAGTTTCTGAGGACTCTCAGCACCAGAGGTTAAATTACAAAATTAAAGTCAAAGAGCCAGTGAACCATACCTAACCTAGGACCCAGAGCTACAATCTGTCAGTCCAGCGTTCTTTCTACTCTGGGTTCCATAAGAAGAATAAGGTAGAGGAAAATAGGACCTTTTTTGGAGACTTAGACTGACAGGGCCAGCTTCACAAGCATGTCACCTGTGCAGGTGCACAGGATCCCACACTTGGAAGGTCCCATGCTTGGTTTAATGCTCCATTGTTGCTGTCTTGAAATTCTTAGTAATTTTGAAACAAGGTGCCTCACATTTTTGTACCCTGCAAATTAAGTCAATCGTTTGACCTACCAATTTGACTCCATGGGACCCAGAATGTTGAGCTCAGATAAGACAGTCCCAGTATGTTGCTGGCCATGAATGCACGTACTTGCCCCTGCAGGTTAGGAATGTGGGGAGGCAGCAAGGCTGAGGCTCAATCCTAACTTAGAAAAGACTTGTCCACATCTTCTTTATCCATTCATCTGTTTATGGACTATACAATGGATATGACTAAGCCATAAAAAAATGAAATATTGCCATTTGCAGCAACACAGATAGACCTACAGATTATCATACTAAGTGAAGTAAGTCAGACAGAGAAAGACAAATACTACGTGATATCACTTATATGTGGAATCTAAAAATAATACAAATGCGTTTATTTACAAAACAGAAACAGATTTATAGACATAGAAAACAAACTATGGTTTTCAAAGGGGAAAGGGAGGGGAGGAAGGATAAATTAGGAGTATGGGATTAACATATACACATTACTATATATAAAATAGAGAGCAACAAGGATTTACTATATAGCACAGGGAACTATATTCAATATCTTCTGATAACCTATAATGGGAAATAATCTGATAATATATATATATATATATATATATATATATAAAACTGAATCACTTTGCTGTACACCTGAAATGAAAACAATAGTGTAAGTCAACAATAATTCCATTAAAAAAAAAAAAAGAAAGAAAAGCCTTGTGTAATTTACCAAGGTCTGGAACAAATATTCATGGCTAACCATTGCTCAGAAAAAGCTTTGGGCTGCGATACCAAAATACCTGTGTTAATTGAGATTCTGCTAAGTGGTTTTATACAAAGTAATTTAACCTTCTGAGCCTGAGTTTGCTTTTGTTTGTTTGTTTTTGTTGGTTTATAAAAGGGAAAATTAAGAAAAAATAGTCACTGGTTGCAATGAGAATAAAAAGAAGTCAGTAATATTGTAAGCTATAGCATTTGACATAATATTGTCACTGAAGGCAGCTGACTGCTAACATCTCTGTGGCATTATGAGGCTTGGCAGGTAATATAGTCATTAAGGGTCCAAAATTTGGTGTCACAGAAACACAAATTTAAATCCAGTCTCTGTCATCTGATAGCTGTGACCTTAGGTTAATGATGCAAGCAGTACAGTTTCATTTAGTTGATTCACCTGTAAAATGGGAACACAACCTACTATCCACCAAGGTTATTTTAGGAATTAAAGTGAGATAGTTTATGTCAAGTGCTTGGCATGGTTCTAACTCATAATAGGACCCTAATAAATGATAGTCATATTACTACTAATAAATCAATGTGCTTGATCTTGATTCATCTCCTAAGTTTTGGAATTCATAACCCTTTCTTCCAGGAGTCTTATTCCTGGGCTCTGAAATATTTCTCAGACATTCTAGAAAATTTGGTAACTATTTAGAGTGGAGGGTGGGGAGAGGAAGAAAGCATTTGTTTCTACCAAGTGGGAGCCATTCTCTTTTCAGATCCAGGATTTTGCCCAGCAAGACCTGTTCTGCCTATTCACAGCATCCAACAGCTTGTTCTGTCATGCCCAAAAGATGAATGATTACACAGGCCCCCGGCACTCCACTCACAAGCTGTCCATTCCTATTGCAAAACCTGCTTGGGACTGTGGCAGGAGGTACAGGGGCACGTTTAGGATTGGGGGGGAGGCTGGGATGGAAACAGATGGTGGTTTGGCAGAGTGATTAAAACACTAGATATCTGTTTTAATGAATTGGCCACCCAGCAGATAAAATGCTGCAGTAGTGAGTCCCAGTCTTCTTAGGCCATAATTACAGTCTTATTTACAGAGTGTGTTTGCTGCTGGTCAAACCATGCATTTTCCACTGTCTCCTTGAATGTCATGGGGTGTAGAATTATAATGGAGAGAGGAGACATTTAGAAAAGCAAAAAGAAACAGATCAACTGGTTCCTTCCAAAGGTTGTACCAATCTGGAAGATCCACCGAGCAGTCAAATTTTCTGTATGACCTTTGTTGAGTCACTTGAACTTTCTGGGCTTCCTTTCCTCTGTTAGGAAAATGCAGCTGGCAATCCGATCTCCTAGCTACCTCATGGTTAAGTAAAGATGAAGAGGGACTTCCGTGGTGGTGCAGTGGTTAAGAATCCGCCTGCCAATGCAGGGGACATGGGTTCAAGCCCTGGTCCAGGAAGACCCCCACATGCCGCAGAGCAACTAAGCCCATGTGCCACAACTACTAAGCCGGCGCTCTAGAGCCCACGAGCCACAACTACTGAGGCCCACATGCCACAATTACTGAAGACCGCGTGCCTAGAGCCCGTGCTCCACAACAAGAGAAGCCACCGCAGTGAGAAGTACACATACCGCAACAAAGAGCAGCCCCCACTCTCAGCAACTAGAGAAAGCCCGCATGCAGCAACAAAGACCCAACACAGCCATAAATAAATAAATAAATAAATAAATAAATAAATAAATAAAAAGATGAAGAGATGAGATTCAGGTCATAAATCACTTTGGAAGAAAGATAATATGGTAACCATTAAACTGTGTTGTAAAGTGACCAGCAGGGAACCAAAACAATCTGATATGCAACTGTTGACCTTCAGGCTGAGAATGATTTTTATGCATTTGGAAGCTAATATTTCCACCTACAAATTAGGACTATTATGTGTAATAATGACTTAATGTCCTCCACTTAGCAGGAGGACAAGAAAAAACCCGCTGACATTTCCCTGCCTGCAAAAGCTAATTTGGAGTTGTGTATTAATTAACTGTATTGATGCAGAACAAACCAATTGGAATTAAGAATCCCAGGTTAATGACAGTCTTTCCAATTTGGTGGCTGAGGTAATTCTCCCTGGATTTGTATATTTATAATTTTTTTCTTTCTTTTTTAGGCACACTAGCCTTAGAGTGATAAAATTGTCATTAAACACAATTTCTCATATCTCTAACATTTCCTTTATGAATCGCAACTTCTTTATCTGTAAAATGGGAATTACTTAACCTATTAAAAGATTACTGGGGATCAAGTATAATAGGTGTGAAAATACTTGGTAAATTATAAACATTATAACCATACTAGTCAGTCATTTTATTATTACAATTATTATCAGGTTTCCTTTTTGTGAATTTTAAATGAGATTGAGTGAAAGCAAAGTATTAAATACCTGTTAATATTTGAAGGTACTTTTTTTTAACATCTTTATTGGAGTATAATTGTTTTACAATGGTGTGCTAGTTTCTGCTTTATAACAAAGTGAATCAGCTATACATATACATATGTCCCCATATCTCCTCCCTCTTGCATCTCCCTCCCACCCTCCCTATGCCACCCCTCTAGGTGGTCATAAAGCACTGAGCTGATCTCCCTGTCCTATGTGGCTGCTTCCTACTAGCTATCTATTTTACATTTGGTAGTGTATATATGTCCGTGCCACTCTCTCACTTTGTCCCAGCTTACCCTTCCCCCTCCCCGTGTCCTCAAGTCCATTCTCTACATCTGCATCTTTATTCCTGTCCTGCTCCTAGGTTCTTCAGAACCTTTTTTTTTTTTTTAGATTCCATATATATGTGTTAGCATACGGTATTTGTTTTTCTTTCTGACTTATTTCACTCTGTATGACAGACTCTAGGTCCATCCACCTCACTGCAAATAACTCAATTTTGTTTCTTTTTATGGCTGAGTAATATTTGAAGGTACTTTAAAAACATTACTTGATAAAAAGCCAAAGAAAATGCCACAAATATTATGTGATAAATGTATAAATTAATCTTCTAAATGGTAGTACTGTGGTACACTGGTAAGTCTTGATCTATCTTGAGGGTATTACAATCAGTGTCTTAATAATAATAACTAAGGTACAAGAGTTTGCAATAACTTGCTTTTTATGATCACTTACATTGAAGTTTACACATTGTACTGCCACTCACTTGAATTCCAGCATGCTCTCTTGAGTGGGTGTGGGAAAGGAGTGGATTTATAGCTAATTGGGTGGCAATTTCACACAACCTTGAGTAAGGCCCCAAGGATGTGTTTCATGTTAACATTGAGAACTCATGATCTAGTCAGTTAAGTGAGTTACATAACTTTGAAGATTATTATTTTCAATTAAAACACTATAAAAATTCTAATGGGTCTATTAGGCTGATAGGCAGGCTTTTTCTGAGAATAATTTTGATGTTGTCTTCTGCATAACAATCGCTTGAGAACAAAGGTAACTTCTAGCTCATAAATCATAATGGCCCTAAATCACAACTGATATTTAGCAGCTCAATATTTAGACATATCAGCTTCACAAAATTTAAGTAAAAAACAACAGTAACAACCACTAAACTTAAGTCAAATGACTGAAAATTGCCCCTCAGATTCATTGCTTTGTAGTTGTGTGACCTGAAGTTACTTATTCAATATTTCTGAGCCTTTGTATTCTCAGTTATAAAAGGTAAATTATATAAACCAATGAGCAGGATTTTGGCACAACTTAAATATTAGAATATGGGACATTACAAACTGTAACAAAGTACTACTGTCATTACCGATAACATCATTATGTTTTCCAGTGATATGTTTTCAGTGAATTGGATGTAAATAGGGGAGGCATTGTTAGGGGATATTGTGGGGAAAATGGCTTTGATATTTACCAGAGAGAGTGGTGATTTAGAGGGAGGATATACTATCTAGTGCTGGCTCTTCAGAGGTGGAATTCAAAGTGTGCTTGTAGAAATTTCTTATTTTAGGTGACCCTCATCTTTCCTCAAGGTACAATTGCTCTCATAGGTTCAATTAAGCAATAAATCTTCTAGTCACTCCTGGAAGAGAAGTGAGATGGATAAGAGAAATTCAAGTATCCTGACCTGTAGCTGTTGTTGTTTAGGATGTTCTCTTGTTTCTTTCTAAGCTCCAAGAAGAGGGGATGTGGTTTAGCTAGTGGTGGCTCAGTGGTTGTAAATAATCAGCCTGGGTCCTGAGAATTTTTTTCAGATAATCACTCCCTCCTCTGTGATATATTTCTAATACATTCTTATTTATAATATATTATGATTGCCTATTAACATGACTGTCTTCTCTATTAGACTATAAGCTCCCAGAGGCATGAGCCATAATTTAATTATCTCTTTTTTTTTACAATAGCACTTGTAGTATAGTGGATACCCAAATCTTATTTGCTGAATGTAAATTTATAAGACTGAGCATTTGCTAGCTGTCACTCAAAGATCACTGGTATTTTGAGACAGAGACAAATAAGAGAACTGAATGGGATAATTCAAACATTTAATATCGGCTGCAATATCTCCTGATATACTTAAATTGAAAATAGAATTAGCTTGCTCTAGCCACAGATTTCAAAATTAATTAAAATTATTTCCCACATTTTCAGGAAGAGGAACATAATCTTGTAAGCTGTGTGTTCAAAGCATTGTTCACTAAATATGTCAGAGAAAGCCATGAGATAAGAGTAGTAGGTATATAAGAATTTACCAGCATCTGTTATCAAGTCAGATGTAATGGGGAAAATATTTTTTAAGAGGGCTCCCCAGGTTAAGTTTATCTGTGAAATACTAAATATAGTGTATCAACTTCTTAGAGAATCACAGTCCATGTTGAAGACCCAGTGAAGTCCTGCATTTCCTAAGCATTTTTAACTGTTAAATCAATTTTTTAAAGTAATAAAACAAGGAGATTTACAAACCAAATTTAATAATGAGAAAAATCAAGGCAACCATGAGTAAGTAACGTGTCCATTGTTACTCACGCTATTGAGACATAGGGGTAATGTAATGTGTGTGTGTGCACGCACGCACGCCCTATGTCACGGAAGCTATGACTCCTGGATTTTAAAAAAAACTCCAAGGATTTATGGTCTCTTTGTATAACAGTAAGACTGAAGAAGAGAAACATGTCAATAGGTCTAGGGTGATGTTCCTGAAAGTTGTAAAAATAAGTTTTGAAAATGCAGCATGAGGTCACTACATCTTCTTAGAGATACAAGACAAAATCCTCTAGAGTGCCAATTCTAAGACCATCTTCACTCTACCTGCAGGACCTATTACAGTGTTTGGTGTGTAACAGCAACTCAAGAAATATGTGTGGAATGAATGAAAACATACATTTGGGGCCACTGCATTCTGTGGTCATAAAGCTGCCCACTTATCCACCAGACCAAAACTTAATTATCTTCCAAGGTCCAGATCCAAAACCACATTTCCTCTTCTAGTACAGGGGGAGGAAACAATAAATATCTTCTGTATGATGAAAAGAATAATAAAAATGGTTATGGAGACTATGTATTGAGCCACCAACATGTGCCAGCCTTTCTAAATAAAGTCCCTCTAATTCTTACAACATATAGAAAACAGACCGTGTTGTTCCTGTTCCCCATTTGGGGAAACAGGATTCCACAAAGGTAAATAATATGCCCAAGTTTACAGAGCTAAAAATTGATAGATCCAGGATGGGAAAATGGTTTCTCTCCTTCCAGGCTCTGCTTTTCTAACTATGCCATGCTGTTTCCCACACTTTAAAAAAGCAATGTAATACACTATTTAAAATAGGCATTATTTGCATTATTGAACAGCTGTATGTCTCTCCAAATTGACTTGTCTTCCATACTGCATGGAAATAGTGTCTAATCCATATTAATTATAAATACATAACCCTGTGTTTAAAATACTGGCTAGCTGATGAGTAGTGCTGAGCTAATTTTTTTAGTAAGTGATGATGGTTAAAACTTTTGACAGGCAATCATATCTGAGCAAAAAGCCCAATATTAAAACTCTGGTATTTAAAGTCTTGAAGGGACCTTAAAAATATTTGGTCCAGTGTTTTTTAATGAGAGTGCTGTTTGAGTTCTGGGAAGAGTGGTCTTTGTTGTGCAGGCCTGAAAAGGGCTCAATATTTAGCATCCTTGCCTTTTCCCCTGCTCAAGGCCAGTAGCACTTCTGTCATTATGACAACCAAAAATGACACTTCACATGAAAATAAGTCTCCCATGCATTTAAAATGCCCCTTTCTGATTGTCCAAGTCCATCCTGTGTGGAGCCTGTGAGTACAGATTGTTGGTGATCTATGCAAGATCACACAGTAGTTAAGGAACATAGTCAGGACTGTTCCATGTAATCAAAACATCTACCATTTACTGAGGACCTGTGTGCCAGGCCCTGTACTAAGGAGTTTACGTTATCATCTTCTTTGTTCCTCATAACAACACAATAAGCACGTATTGTGCTTACAAGTACAACAAGCACATAAGTACCACATCGTTATTTAAAGCTTGGGCTCTGGAGTTAGGTGGTCCAGTACTGTCTCTACCACTTACTAGCTGTGTAAACTTCAGTTAGTTGATTTCTCGGTGTAGCATTTTCTCTGCAAAATGAGGATAACCTCCTAGAGCTGTTAGGAGGATTAAATTAGTCAAGGATGGAAAACACTTAGACTAAAGTCTAGTTCAAAGTCCTGGGCAGTTCATCTGGCCTCTGATAACCACAGTATTGTTTTCCTAGCGCTGTACTGGAAGACACCGGAAATAGAAAAGCAGCAGAAGAAAAATCTCTAATGTTGAGTTTACATTCTGTTGGAAAAACAGTAAGAAAATAGTTTTTAACTAAAACTATATAAGAGCTCACCTGATGAGACAGGTGATTTTGAATCAGCTGTGCTGAGATGACAGCTGTCAATAGTGGCTAGGGAGATCAGAAAAGGCTCTTTTAAAAAAGAGCCAGAATCTTACCTATGCCTGGAAATATGGGAAAGAGGTATATTAATGAAAAAAGGGAAGAAGATATTGGGTAAATAACAAGAGCAAAGGTATTTAAAATCAGTGCCTGGCTAGACAGGTGTGTGTGTGATGGAGTGGCAGGTGGGAAACAGGTAATGTTCATAGTAAAGAGCAACATGTAATTGGATAATGGAACACTAGCTACTATTAGAATGTACTACAAAATTGCGGCTGACTCCAGGGAATTTCATTTGTCTCCTTGGAGGAAAGAACTTAGCCGTTCACGGCCCTTTAACCATAATCCCAAGAATAGTAAGTGAAGAGTGAAACTAATCCTGCAATACTGAAGAGGCACTAATTGCTTTAGTCATCGTGGTTGTTAATTTGGGGGTTAGTTAAAAGGGTTAGATTCCTTTGCCTAAGAAAAAAAAGGAAACAAAAGAGCAATGTTGGGCAGAGATGTGAATGTTAAGACCTGAAAAATTTAAGCGATGACAAAAAAACCCAAAAGAATTTGGGTGAATTGGCCCAGAAGAAAATATAGCTTGGGGTAAAGAAGGTAGAGAGTGGGAAGAGGAGGGGGGTGATGAAAACTAGTGTTCAGCATATATTTCTTTGTGCACGATGCATATCACTGTCTATGGCGGTATGGAGGGTGTAGAATGATGTGGATGTGGTCTCTATTCTTAGGAAGTTTATGTTTATAGAGTCTACATAAAGTATGGAAGTAAGTCACTTGACTAAGAGGGAAGAAGTGATAAGTGCTCTGGTAGCTTAGTGGAGGGAGAAACTGCACCCAGCTGGCAGGAGCAGGATGGCTCATCTGTGCACTGAGGACACGGAACAGCCCTGGATAGGAATACACAAAATATGCATTCACATCCTGGTTCTGCTCTTCTGCAGCTCCTCTAGCAGATATTAGGCAGTGTTTCCCTTCTCTACAGTCTTTTTTGGTTTTATGTATTTTTCGTGTGTGCGTGTGCGTGTGCGTGTGTGTGTGTGTTTGGTGTTGTTTTGTTTTGTTTTAATCTCTGGCTACACACTACATTGCTCAGCAAGCCTTTGAAAAGTACACTGAAACTTCTCCCAGAACATTTAAATGAAAATTGCGGTAAGCTGGACTTGGGCCCAGGCCACGTGTATAAAAACCTCCCAAGTGATTCTAGGGAGTAGCAGGTTTGCGGCCCCTTTGCTTTAGTTTGCAAAGGGGCCGCAAACCTTCTGTTCCACTTCTCACTTCTCAATTGCACCATTCTGTTCATTCCATCTTCTCATTTCCAGATTACCTTCTCCTGTTGCAGGTGAAGAGACTGAAATTTAGATAGTGAATAGAGCTTTCCAAAGGCAGGCAAGTCACATAACCAGAGGAACAGAGTCTGAATGGGGACCTTGCTTCTGCTCACTAATTCTGTGCCTTCCTTCTCTGTCACTTGGCCAGTCTTCCTCCCAGATAGATTCTGAGATTGTTACCAAGGGGAAGAGCTTGGCTAAAGGTCTAGAGAGTTTATGAAAATAAAATATGTAATTGTCAGCTCTCTAGAATTGGAGTTTGCATCAGCGATAGCCACATAGGGTTAGCAAATTGAAATCCAGGTAGCAGTGTGATCTTCTCATTCACCCCCTCTCCGATGTTTCACCCCTGTTTGAAGAGGCACTCTAAATCAGGCATGCAGGAGTCAACGCAGCTGGGACTCAGGGCACAAGTCAGCAGAAAAATGTCTTGCTGATCCCTTGGTTGAACAGTAGAGGGAGACAAACCTCAGAGATTGCCCTAATTGGCTTTTTGACCACCAAGTTCTGCTTTTTCTCTGAAATATTGTTTTTATGAAAAATATCTATAAATGACCCTCACCTTGGATTTACAAGAAGGTTAGATTAAAAGTGCTGCAGGAAGATTTGGGTGAGTGATCTCAGAGTAACAAACTCGGGAAGGGAGGAGGAAAAAGGAGACTTGGACCCAGCAGGGATCAATCACCAAAAGTGTGTGAAGGTGTATGTGCACCTATGCAAAGGGGAGAGGAGGATGTGAATGATGGAAATGAACTGGAATTTGGCAAATATGTTGTAACATCTGACCTCGTGTTTTGGGGCTAAGAGAACAATCTTTAATGGCCACTCAGAGTCATTCTGGTTTTTCTTTCCCTTCTAGCTTTTCTCAATGAAACTTCTTATAAAGTATGCACTAAATACAGGGTTATGAGTTTCAAGAGGGCATGGCTGTGTCTGATAGGTCCACTCCTGTGTGATAAGGATCTAGCACAGTGATTGATCCACAATAAATACTCACCATATATTTGATTCTGTTGAATCCATGTGTAAACACTTAATTACTTAACAGCCCAGGCAGCCTCTCCTTAACAGTCTTCTCTTAAACCACCTTAATATTTATATATTGCATCCTCATAGGTAAGCAAATTATATATTTGCCTGTGTGGTAGCAGAACTTAGCACAGTCTGCTTAACAGCACATGGTGCTGGGTTCTCCTATGGTGCTTTTTTTTTTTTTTTTAACATCTTAATTGGAGTATAATTGCTTCACAATGGTGTGTTAGTTTCTGCTTTATAACAAAGTGAATCAGTTATACATATACATATGTCCCCATATCTCTTCCCTCTTGCGTCTCCCTCCCTCCCACCCTCCCTATCCCACCCCTCTAGGTATGGTGCTCGTTTTGTTCTTAGTACTTGTTTGATGCTGATCTCTGCTCAGCGTGCCTCTCTTCCTCTATGATCCTGCAGACTGTGTTTTGTCTAAAGAAATCACCTTTATTCCAGGCAAAAATGGCTCCTAGATATATTGCCAGTGTTTCAGCCAGCTCATGTTAATTTTCACAGCCTCTAAACAACTGGCAAAATAACTGCTGATGTAGCAGCTTCTGTAATGCTTCCAGGCAATTCAGGTATTTTTGCATGTTATTTGTGCACTGATGCTGTTGTTTCGAGCTATAAACAGCATGCAATTCACTCATTCATTCATTCATTCATTCACCAATCACTGATTGCAGGGTACACCTTGATATTTAAATTTACTTTTCTGTTACTAAAAATATTGCATTTAGAAACATTAATTATAAAATATAAAATAGTCACTAATAAAAAAACCTTCACTGAACAACTAGAGGAAGGCTTTGTAGCAGACCAGCCATATATAGGTATTGCTTGTTTATTGATTTGTTTCTGTTTTATTTTGCTTTGCTTTACCCAGGAGAGAGCTGTGACAGAAAGTCAACATGCTCACGTTTAGGACAATAAATTCATTTTGAGTTCATGAAAGCAGTGTTCTCCTATTCTTCCCACAAATAAGACCTTAGAAAGGTGTGTATAGCCCCTGGAAGGATGTGTGTGGATCTGCATTATCTAAGAAAGGGGATGAAATAGTGCTGTTTAGATTGCAAAGGCTGGAAAGGTGATAAAGCTCAAGTCTTGGTGGACCCCCTAGAAAAAGAGACAATAATTCTTATTCTGCAAGGGACAAAAACGTATAGTTATTTAGAAGGCCAGCTTTCCAAGACATGGCGGTATATGGTAATAAAAGAAGCAAATACCCAGAAGTACAAATTTAAGAACTCTAGTAAGGAGTACCTATGTCTGGTTTTAGCACTAAAAAAGTAGAATGAGCCTTCCTTGAAGAACCAGGGAATTGGATAAGCAGTTGACTGACGGCATTTGTGGGGCTGAATCTCTTACTCTCTTAAGACTGTGTGTGGCAATGATGGTAAACAGTAGTAGCTGACTTCTGTTAAGGAAGCTGGACTCTCTTTTGAACTGCAAGGCCTCCAACTTTCTTCCACAATTCTGGGGAAGTGAGAAGCTCTGAATGGAAAATATTGGTGGGACTTACTGCTAATCTGTCAGTGGGGGCCTGACTCTATTTTATTTGAAAATTAAAAGACTGATTTGTACACACTGGAATCCTGAGTCTGTAGAAGAATTCATATTGGATACAGGCAATTTTATAAGCAGTTTAGGTAAATTTAAACTTGTATTAATGAGGGTGAGATCATATTTCTGTCTCTCAGTGTTCTTGGAGTTGTTATAATCTTATTGTTCCTCAAGTATTACTAACTGTGTCACCATTTTATCTGTAAGTCCTCATCTTACTTCACTTCTCACTCATTTTTTTTTTTTTGGTAAATTTATTTATTTATCTTTGGCTGCTTTCTCTAGTTGTGGAGAGTGGGGGCTACTTTTTGTTGCGGTGCACGGGCTTCTCATTGCGGTGGCTTCTCTTGGTGTGGAGCATGGGCTCTAGGCACTTGGGCTTCAGTAGTTGTGGCATGCGGGCTCAGTAGTTGTGGCTCACGGGCTCTAGAGTGCAGGCTCAGTAGTTGTGGCACACAGGCTTAGTTGCTCTGCAGCATGTGGGATCTTCCCAGACCAGGGCTTGAACCTGTGTCCCCTGCATTGGCAGGCGGATTCTTAACCACTGCGCCACCAGAGAAGTCCCCCATGTTTGTTTTTGACGATGGCATTCTCCTTAATGAGATATTTTCACCCTTTGGCTTTTGTGATATCAAACTCTCTTGGTTGTTAGTCTCTCTTCCTTGCCTCTCCTCATTTTGCATTATGAGTCTTTCACTGCTACCCAACTTTGAAGTTGTCTATGACCATCTGACTTGATTTGGCCAATGGAATTGTGTATCTTCTAGCCAGCAGCTTTTAGAACCATGCACAGTAATTGGCAGAATCCGGGTGGCAGTTCCTCCGTCATTCTGGATCCTAGATTGATGATGACATGAAGCTGAACCCTCAACTGACCTGAGGTGGACATGGAACATGAGTGAAAATACATTTTTTGGCTTTAATTCGCTGAGAGTTTTATATAGATTGTTACTGTAGAATAGCCTCCCCTATCCAGACTGATGTAGTAGAAGACACCTAGAAACTCTCTACTGCTGCAACAAAAACTTGGAAATATGTGGCATTGACCTAGTAATTGTCTGACAGGTGGTAAGAAAACGGATCAGAAGTTGGAAAAATCATATTCTCTATTTTGCAGAGGCAAATCATTTAGTAAAACCATTGTATGTGGTAACCTGGGAAGAAAATTATGTACCTTATGAACTTGTGGGTCTAGGAGAAATGGCCATGAAAGAGAACTTAGTACTTCTGGTTCCATTTGGCAATGTATTAATAAAGAGATAGTTTCAGAAAAGTGTTGCCTAGCTTGTAAATAAAAATGGAAGGCAACAGAGAGAGTTCATTAATTCAGGGATTTTCAGAACTAGAAAACAAAATTATTTCTCAGTACCCACCAGTAAAGAATAAAATTGAGAAGCCTTCTGAGTAGTAAAGGCTGATTAAAATTCAGACTTGTAGCAAGGATAAACTTAAAGATATGAACTTTGTACCCATTGATATAACCTCTGAAAAGATGAATGTTTGAAAGTTATAGGACCAACTAAAGATGTTATGCACAGTAAATCCATTCCACTGAATGCACAAAATGGCTCAGGAAATAGAGCGTGACTCTAAGAGGCCCAGAATACACATGATTAAATTGAGAGAGAGGAAAGAGGAGAAGAGAGGGTAACATGGAAGTCAGAAAATAAAGTAGATTGTATTTAGCAAGTGAACCTGTATATCTAGAAGGAAACTGTGTATGTTGCTATTGGCACATAAAACTGATTGTAATCAAATAGATTTTAAAAAATAGTTTTTTAAAGGGTTGTACTAACAGTGAGGAACCTTGCTTAAAGCAAAGAAGATGGCTATGATATTATACATAATTTGAACATATTAAGAACTGGAATTTAAAGAAAGCATCATTTGTATAAATAGATTCTAGAGTCTATTTTCCATAGAACAAGGAGCACATTTGACTACTAGCACACATAAACTCAGCAATAAGAAGACTATTTTTTTCTTTTTCTTTTTTTTTTATAAGTATATTTATTTATTTATTTATGGCTGCATTGGGTCTTCATTGCTGTGCTCAGGCTTTCTCTAGTTGCAGTGAGTGGGGGCTACTCTTCATTGCAGTGCTTGGGTTTCTCATTGCAGTGGCCTCTCTTATTGCAGAGCATGGGCTCTAGGCGCACAGGCTTCAGTAGTTCTGGCATACGGGCTCAGTAATTGTGGCTCGTGGTCTCTAGAGCACAGGCTCAGTCGTTGCGGTGCATAAGCCTAGTTGCCCCGCAGCATGTGGGATCTTCCTGGACCAGGGCTCAAACCCGTGTCCCCTGCATTGGCAGGTGGATTCTTAACCACTGCACCACCAGGGAAGTCCCAAGAAGACCATTTCTCATGAGTGTTCTCCAGCAATTGAACAAGTTGCCCTGAAAGACCTGAATCATCTATCATTGGCTAAACCAATGCTGACTTTATGGTGTGGGGAAATGGAAGGGAGTAGTATACAGTACAATTCACTGGATGAAACTTTAGCAGAGTTATTTGTATATTTCATATATTATTACTATATTAATATACTTATTAGCTAGGCACAGAGCTAAATTACTTCACATATATAATTATTATGTTTCACTGTAAACATATGAGATTCCTATCTACTTCATGTATCTAGGAATATTCAGAGATAAAATTTGAAACTAGGTTTTTGAAATCTTCCAACCCATGGCATCCATGAGTCCATTATCTACAACTTCTGTTTGATGATATTTTCTTCTCCACCTAATGGTTTGTTTTAATGAAATGGCATAAAGCATTCTTATCCCTCATTGGACAGTGCTTCTCAGTAAAAATGTGGATGGATCTAGTAGAAGGAATTTTGGGATCTGAAACAAAAGACTTACATGTTTGGGCTAACCACACTTTACTAGATAGCCATGGCTAAAATCTGAACCTGTTTTTTGGTTCTCTCTTTCTTAATTTGGAAGAAAGACTCTACCACCTACCCCTGCTTTCCTCACAGATTTCCACTGAGGATTTGGATCATATTTCATGAACAGATTCTTTATAAAGAGAATGTAATTTGCTGGCAGATGTTTTATTTAAAATTTTCATAGCTCACAATGGAAATATTTCACAAGATGTACTTGTGATATGATTTCTGTGTCTGTCATGCTTCAGCAGACCACTTTTGCCCTCATTTCTTCTCTTCAGCAAAGCAAGGTAAAATCCCCAAGACTCCTCAGCTTAGGGAGGGGGATTCCTCTTCTGTTTCTCAGTATAATTCCTTGTTCACTTGCTTCTTCAGCAACATCTGTCAAGATTCTCCCCTCTGCCAAGGCCTCATGTAAGTTCTCAACCCACCTGGGACAAGCTGGCACTAAAATATTTCATTACCACTAATTGAGCAGTTTGGTACTGGGCATTTTGCTAGATTTGAGTACACTGGTCCTGTAAATTAATCCTCACAACAAGTATATAAATTGGGCTTTATCTTGCAAAGGAAGAAATCAACACTCAGAGACATTAAACAACTCTTCCAAAGTTCCACAACTAGTAAGTATCAGTTTGACTTCAAAGCCTGAAATATTTCTACCATGGATGCACCCGTCTCTCTTCTCCTTCAGCTAACACACGCCTACAGCTCTATCTTCTGTGAGCACTCTCAGTGATCATATCAAACTCAGAGATCATATCACTGTAAGGAACGTTCTTCCCTACGTGGTTACTCTGGTAGGGAAGAAAACACCAATAACTAATCTTCATCTTTGTATACATTATATGATTCCTACTCAATATTCAAAATTTAGTTCAAGGTTTAATTCTTCCATTCTCAAATTCTCAGTCTGAAGCATTATAGAGTTGGTGTCTTACTTTATTTGGAGTGCTGTGACAAAAATACCATAGACTGAATGGCTAAATGACAAATATTTATTTTTCACGGTTCTGGAGGTTCATGGATGGCTGTCTTGTCACTGTGCTCTTACATGGCAAACAGGGAGAGAGCTCTCTGGGACCTCTTTTATAAGGGCACTAACCCTATATGTGATGGTTCCCAAAGGGTTCCCTATACATGATTTAATCCCTTCCCAAAGGCTCCACTTCCTAATACCATCATACTGGGCGTTAGGATTTCATTATATGAATTTGGGGAGGCAGAAACATTCAATCCAAAATGGTTAGTGAATACATAAAATTTCTAATAATAGATTGACTTCTATGGGCTTGGAGGTAAGAAGTAGCAACACACTTGCCAAATATTAGTCACCATTGAGTTCCTCTCTTTAACTTTATATCTGAAAAACTTAGAGGCAACAAGAAGTGATTGTCTCAAAATCATACAGACAGCAGCCAGTTACTGACAGGAACAGAAAGAAATCCAGGCTTAATATCCTCAGTCCGAGTTCAGTATTCTACTTGTCTTAAGAGTAATGGATTATAAAACTTCAACCCTTTTGAGTGCTAAAGGCTAATTATTATTTTTAAATGCATACAAAGATATATCTATATCGTATATTTCCCCAGGCTACCATGTGAGAAAGTGCAAGTGGGAAGGAGTTTAGATAGTTCACTGGGAAGACAATCTTTCTGTATATGTGATGAGGATGGTAAGGATGCAGCTAATAGTAAGTGCTTCCATTTTTTTCTGCACTGCCTGAAAATCCACGACAGACATGGTAGCTGATAAGGCTGAGGAGCAGTGGGAATCTGATCCAGCACGTTTGAATGAAAGGATGAAACAAATGAAACAAACTTTTTTGAAGCCAGAACAGCAGGAATCCCTCTTGTGTATGCTTTAGTGAATTTGGCCTCTCAGATATAGATTTGTAAAGAACAAAGTAGCAGCCCATGGATGGCAAGGGAAAACTGGCTTTACAAGCAAAATCTCAGAAGGAAGGTGGGGAAAAGGAAGAGGAGGGATGCAGTGTGGAGGATGGTTTGGGGTGTCTATTGTTCACCGTTTTTGTTTCCTTACATATAATTCTATTGTCCCCATGGTATATTTTTAGAAGGATGATAGTATACTGCATATGAAAATAGTAGGTTACAAAGTGCTACTTTTAAGATAATAATATCTTACATATGAAAATGTATAGGTTACAAAGTGCTATTTTTCAGTTACATCCATTATCTCATTTGATTGTCACAACAATGCCATGAGGAAGGTATTGCCCTATTTGGGTGGGGGGAGCAGATTTTGTACTTATCCTGATGTTAAAAAGGAAGAAGCTGAGGCAAGAGCGTGGCCACTGGCGTAGGGCAAACACAACAACACAAATTCAACCCCAGTACTCTTTCAACTGTGTTGTAACATGGCACCAACCTAATGGCTTCCAGACCTGATCCTGTAAGAAAAAGGCATTATTTTAACTGGTTCCAAAAATGTAAAATTGGCTTTTGCCTCTCTCCCTTCTTCTATTCCTCACTTTCTGTCTACCCTTCTCTCTTTCCCTCATCTTCGCTTACACATGGCCTCTGTCTCTGGTCCTCACATTCTTCTTTTCTCCCTCTGTCTCTCTCTCATGCTCGCTCTCAATCTGGCTTCCTCGCTATTTTTTAGTTTCTCTTCTTCTCAGTCTTTCTACTTCCACCGGAAGAAATTAAAGGAAAAGATTTTTGCTTGATCCAACTTTAAATGATATGATTTGAAATTTTAAACGGTTAAAGGCTTCTTCTAGAAGTCCAGAAACAAAACAATATGTAGAAAAGACAAGATTTCTATATATGTTTATGTCCTGTAACATATGATAATAATTGTGATATTGTATTCTTATGTCACAATTAATAAAATAAAGGGAACTAGGTATAATATACACAGAATCACACACAGGCAAACTCCACTCAGAATGGAATGGTTACAAAGGGAGGGACATAATAAGTCCCAATGAAATAAAGGGAAAAAGACTCTGGGAAACCAATGGTGCCTAAAATATAAACTGATGCTCATTTAAACACATTTTTAATATTAAGTTCTTTTAGGTTATTGTTAATAAAGTTTGTGTTGTGTTTCTGCAACTGTAGGTTCCTGCTGATATTTTGATCATTTGGAATGGCTTCAAGAGCTAGATTTAGTTCACAGTCCATAAGTTCCCTATCAAGAAGTTCAGATAACTCTGACCTGTACTTACAGAACTAAAAGGAAAATAGAGAAATAAAAATAAATGTACTGCATGGTAACACTTATATGTGAAATCTTAAAGGAAAAGTCAAACCCATAGAAACAAAGAGTAGAAAAGTGGTGGCCAGGAGCTGGGGAATGGGAGAAATAGGGAGAGGTTGGTAGAAGGGTACAACTTTCAGCTTTAAGATGAATAAGGTCTGAGGCTGATGTATAGCTGATAACACTGTATTGTATAATTGAAACTTGCTAAGAGAATAGAACCTAAACGTTCTCCACAACAAAAAAAAACCCTTTTTAAAAAAAAATGTACCACTGATTTCTATTGGGCTGGCCAAAAAGTTTCTTCAGTTTTTAAGTAAAAATAAAAGGCACATTTTTCGTTTTCACCAAGAACTTTACTGAACAAGGTATCCACCCTTTTGTTCCACTACCTTCTGCCATTTATCAGGCAATTTCATAATTCCACCTTCCCAATTTTTTTTAATCTTTTTGAGCAAAAGAACTCTTCCAGGTGCCTTTTACAGTTTTCCAGGGAAATGAAATTTTTTCCATTAAGAGAATTTTGTAAAGACCGAAATAAATGGAAATCCAAAGGTGCAATGTCTGGTGAATATGGTGGATGAATCAGAACTTCCCAGCCAAGCTGTAACAGTTTTGCCTGGTCATCAAAGAAACATGAAGTCTTGCATTATCCTGATGGAAGATTATGCGTTTTCTGTTGACTAATTCTAGATGCCTTTCATGGAGTGCTGCTTTAAGTTGGTCTAATTGGGAGCAGTCCTTGTTGGAATTAATCGTTTGGTTTCCCAGAAGGAGCTCATAATAGAGGACTCCCTTCTAATCCCACCATATACACAACATCACCTTCTTTTGGATGAAGACCAGCCCTTGGTGTGGTTGGTGGTGGTTCATTTCACTTGCCCCACGATCTCTTCTGTTCCACATTATTGTATAGTATCCACTTTTCATCTCCTGTCACAATTTGTTTTAAAAATGGAATGTTTTCGTTACGTTTAAGTAGAGAATCATATGTAGAAATGCAGTCAAGAAGGTTTTTTTCCACTTAACTTACGTGGAACCCAAAGATCAAAGCGATTAACATAACCAAGCTGGTGCAAATGATTTTCAGCACTTGATTTGGATATTTTGAGTATGTTGGCTGTCTCCCGCATGGTATAATATTGATTGTTCTCAATTAATGTCTTGATTTGACCGCTATCAACTTCAACTGGTATACCCAACCATGGACCATTGTCCAGTGAGAAATCTTCACAGCACAAAACTTCGCAAACCACTTTTGACATGTTCGATCAGTTACAGCACCTTCTCCATATACTGCACAAATCTGTTTTTGCATTTCAGTAGCACTTTCACCTTTCTTGAAATAATAAAGCATAATATGCCAAAAATGTTGTTTTCTTCCATCTTCAATATTAAAATGGCTACACAAAAATTCACCAGTTTTGATAAGTTTTTTTTTTAAATGCATGCTGATATGACAGCTATCACAATACAATCTAACAAAACTGTTTTGAATGAAGTTAAAGACAGCTAAGTGCTGCTAGAGCCATCTTATGAAAAAACCGAACGAACCTTTTGGCTAACCCAATACTTCTGTTCCTTTGGCTTTACCTGGAAAGCTGGGCCATCACTGGAGGCAACTATCCAGGGTTTTAAAATCCAGTTATGCATTTGTATAACATCACAAACCCTAAAGAGCCAAGAGATAAAGTTTGTAATTTGTGGCCCATGAACAAGGAAATGTACTTTCAACTTGTTAACTGTGATGCAGAGAGTTTGGGGTTCTCTTCCTCAATCCCTGCAATATATGCAGCTTCATGGCTCCTGCCTGAAGATTAAAAAAAAAAAAAAAAGTAGCAGCTGGAAGAGACTTGTCCCTAGTTCTGAGCCTAACTTCTGCTCAATTGCCATTTGTAAAATGAACCCAGGTATATCCAAACTCATGGTCAAAAACTATGTCTGCAACATGTAGGGATTTTACACAGACTCACAGGATGTGACCAAAGTAGAGCAGATATGAATCTAGTGCTTCACGGTATAACAGAATTTCCAAAAGCAGAAATAGATACTTGCTTAGTGCAATCTGTGGGTCACCAGATATGGTAACTTTCTAGTCAATTCTTATATCACATCTTCAGTTTCTACTAATTTTCTCCACCAGTGACATGCAAGATCTTTTGGGTGGTGGTTTCACTCATGCATTTTGAGTTGTCACTGCCAGCTTGTTTTTCCTCCCTATATCATCCATGACTTGGAACACACACTCTGGTAAGAACACACTATACCTAAGGAAAGAGCTGAAGCCAGTTAGAAGTATGTGGACAAGATTGCAGCCTGAACTTTGGGAGCTGTTTTTATTCCACAAGCTGCTGTTGTCTTAAGTACTTACGTTGTGGCCTGAAAAAGACAAATAGTCTTCTGAAAATATCTCTACAGAAAGAGCCTTTTCCCCAGTACCTATAAAACATTCATAACACCTTCATTGTGCTGTAAATCCTTAGCAGGAGTTGATAACAGTGTATGAATTTTTAATGTAACATTTATAAATGGTTATTAAAACTATCCTTAAAGTAAAGTGTCAGTTTATTTTTAATTAACTGTTGGCTATTTAAGCTCCCAGATGGCCTGGGGAAAGACCAACAGGCCCACATGTCAATTATCCTCCCTCCTGCCCCATCTTCAACCCCTTGTTGTCTGCTGTCATAAAGGCCAATGCATGTAAGCTCTAACAACTTTAATAAACTTGCAGATGTGGTCTCAGAAACAGTATATGTCTTATAAAATAGTCCTGGAGTCAGCTACCACGGCTGCCAAAAAACCGTAAGCACCACTCATTCTGAATCCTCACAGCCCAAACCAAAGTCCACATACCTATGCCCAGTAAGAGAGAAAACTGGGGCAAAGATGGGTAGATCTAGAACACTAGACCTGAGACTTAGGATACCAACTCAGGCTCAGTGGCATTCTACTTGTGTGGTCCTGAGCAAATTTCAGCTTCCTGGAATGTACTTTATGTGTAAAGGTGGGGATGATGCAAACTGCTCTCTCACAATGTTGTAAGCATCAAATTAAAAGTTGGGCAGGAAAATATTTTATAACTATGAAAAGCTATCCACACATATGGTCTCCTCTTTTATCATCCTCCAATTATTGGTAATGTCCTCATGGTCTCCTGATATGAACTTCCTCCAATTCTGAGTCTGTCATTTCTTTCCAGAAGCCAGAAACTCATTTTGTCTGTATGCTTTAGGGTCCCTTTTCTTCCTAGAGTTGGAAAGATTATTTCACCCAGGGGACAAAATCTTTCTGCATTATCCCCTGAGAATGCCCATGAGGCTTCGAATGGCAGTCCCAGGAGCAAGGAGCTTACTTCACATTATAATTAGACAATCCAATTGTTAGCAAGATGGGGTTGGTTCCTGTGGGGCCTCAGATTCCCCAGATATGTGCATTCTGCTGATTCCCACCAAGGTGTATGGAACAGACTCTCAACTGACTATCCTGGCTGTGACTCTTTGCCTATGTTGCATCACACATCTTGACATCTCTGCCTTTCCTTCATTTGCTTCCAGATAACACTACCTAGTCCAACGTAGGTTATATAAAAAAATCCAAAAGTGTGGCCATCACAGGATACATGTGAGTGTGTGTGTTTGTGGATACATGTGTTTAAGTGTGTGTTTGTATAAACATGCAAGTGCATAGTATTAGACTGGAAGACTTTTTTTTTTAATTTTTGGCTACGTTGGGTCTTTGTTGCTGCACGCGGGCCTTCTCTAGTTGCTGAGAGTGGGGGCTACTTTTCATTGCGGTGCATGAGCTTCTCATTGAGGTGGCTTCTCTAGTTGAGGAGCACGGGCTCTAGGCACACGAGCTTCAGTAGTTGTGGTGCATGGGCTTCAGTAGTTGTGGCTCGCAGGCTCTAGAGTGCAGGCTCAATAGTTGTGGCACATGGGTTCAGTTGCTCCGTGGCATGTGGGATCTTCCCGGACCAGGGATCGAACCCGTGTCCCCTGCATTGGCAGGTGGATTCTTAACCACTGCACCACCAGGGAAGCTCCCTGGAAGACTTCTTAATGTTCTTTAACAAATGGAAAATTAAACCTTCTGGGCATGCACCCAAATTCCTTACAATAGCAGTAAAAGCCCTTCGTGGGTAGCCTAGGATGCACATCTGGTTCATTCTCCCACCAATCCAACCCTCTCACTCTGGGCTTTAGAAAGACTGAATTACTCACCATTCCTCTGAATGAACCACACAGGCTTTATGCTTCGTATAACTTGCACATACTGTCTCTACAGCTAAAAGTGTTCTTTGATACCCGGAGAATGTCTAACCATTCTTCAATATTCCACTCAGGTGCTATTCTCTGGGAAGTCTCCCCTGCCCATATCACCCCTGTGCTCCCTTCCATTATGGCATTTATCACATTACATGGCAATTTCTTCCTTACATTTTTGTTTCCTTCATGAGAGTGTGAGCTCTGTAAAGGCAGAGTAAATGTCTTATTTGTCTATCAGCCAGTGTTCACACAGGAAGGAGGTACTCGGTAATCACTTGTTGACTAAGAAAGGACAGATAGGTCCCAATAGAGGCTTTGCAAGTTCTACTGATCATATTTAAAGGCAAAATGATTAATTCTTTTTTGTATTATGCTGTTGAATATTAACCAAGAGTTTATTTTGTGGTCAGGAAGGATGATGTGTTCATCTTAATTCAGATACAATAAACTTGAGCTGTTTGCAAAACATCTGAGTTCTAACTGGAAGAAAACTGTACGTTTAATGGAACTGGTTTGGGCTGTGACTGTACATACAAGGTGTCTCTGAGCACAATGTGACAAAATGCCTGTGTAAAGAAACACAGAATATGGAAGAGAAAACTATGGACTTGGAGTTAAACATAGTAGATTGAACACAGACTTTCCCCCACTCTTTTTCAAAGCCTACTAAAATGACAGTGATGGACCAAAAAAGAAATAAATCTATGATGTAAAAGAGAATGAGAGAAGAGTTGACAGAATAAAAATAAATGTCATTGGAATTATAACAGTAAAAGCCTATGGGTAAGTAGTGACTGACTGAGCCCATCAGAGAAGGCTGAGTGATTGGCATCATGGAAATCTGGAGTAGTCAGGTGACATGCACCTCTGAAGTCAGGAACAACAGGTAAAACTGGAAATAAGAGGGTTGGTTGAATGTGTGTGTATTGAGCAGTTAGACCCTCAGGAAAACTCCTTCAAAAGGCTGCCACTCTTTAAAAAGTAAGACAGGAGACTTAGTACCTTAAATGTCGACTCAGAGGGACTCTAGTCTCAGGAACACTTGGCACAAATGAGGCTAGTCAAAAGGCAAGGCATGGAAGACAGATGTATTGATTGGAAGTCTGCCCCTACTTGGCTTCCAGAATGCTGGAAACAAAGCTTATGTTCTCCAGACATTCATTGCTGGGGAAAGTGACTGGTCCAATGCAAGAGACTTATGTTAGCAGGCATCTGACAATATAAAGGCCAGGTTCTGGCTCAACCACATTTCAGTAGAGCCCACCACACCAGCTGCACCCTTATACACTGCTCCATGGACACTTCTTAGTGAGACAGATAGATACATTAGAGAGATAGTAGATAGAGATAAAATACAGATATAAAATTAAAGCTCAGGGACCCCAACAGCCGAGGAACGAGAGCGCGAAGCTAAGATACACCAGAAATACAGCTACACGTGGAACAACTCCTACAGAACACCTACTGAACGCTGGCAGAAGACCCCAGACCTCCCAAAAGGCAAGAAACTCCCCACATACCTGGGTAGGGCAAAGCAGAGAGATTCCTGCACAGAGGAGCGGTGCCGAGCGGCACTCACCAGCCCGAGAGGCTTGTCTGCTCCCCCGCCGGGGCGGGCGGCGCTGGAGCTGAGGCTCGGGCTTCGGTCAGAGCGCAGGGAGAGGACTGGGGCTGGCGGCGAGAACTCAGCCTGAAGGGGGCTAATGTGCCACAGCTAGCCGGGAGGGAGTCCGGGAAAACTCTGGAGCTGCCGAAGAGGCAGGAGACTTTTTCTTCCCTCTTGGTTTCCTGGTGCGCGAGGAGAGGGGATTAAGAGCGCCGCGTAAAGGAGCTCCAGAGACGGGCGCGAGTCGCGGCTGAAAGCGCGGAGCCCAGAGACGGGCGTGGGACGCTGGGGCTGCTGCTGCCACCGCCAAGAAGCCTGTGTGCAAGCGCAGGTCACTGTCCACACCGCCCTTCCGGGAGCCTGTGCAGCCTGCCACTGCCGGGGTCCCGGGATCCAGGGGCGGCTTCCCTGGGAGAACGCACGGCGCGCCTCGGGCTGGTGCAACGTCACGCCGACCTCTGCCGCTGCAGGCTCGCCCCGCACTCCGTGCCCCTCCCTCCCGCCCGGCCTGAGTGAGCCAGAGTCCCCGAAGAGGCTGCTCCTTTAACCCTGTCCTGTCTGAGCGAAGAACAGACGCCCTCCGGCGACCTACACGCAGAGGCGGGGCCAAATCCAAAGCTGAGACCCAGGAGCTGTGAGAACAAAGAAGAGAAAGGGAAACCTCTCCCAGCAGCCTCAGAAGCAGCGGATTAAAGCTCCACAATCAACTTCATGTACCCTGCATCTGTGGAATACATGAATAGACAACAAATCATCCCAAATTGAGGAGCCAGGAGTCAGTGCTGTGCCTCTGAGGTGGGAGAGCGAACTTCAGGACACTGGTCCACAAGAGACCTCCCAGCTCCACATAATATCAAACGGCGAAAATCTTCCAGAGATCTCCATCTCAACACCAGCACCCAGCTTCACTCAACGACCAGCAAGCTACAGTGCTGGACACCCTATGCCAAACAACTAGCAAGACAGGAACACAACACCACCCATTAGCAGAGAGGCTGCCTCAAATCATAAAAAGTCCGCAAACACCCCAAAACACACCACCAGACGTGGACCTGCCCACCAGAAAGACAAGATCCAGCCTCATCCACCAGAACACAGGCAGTAGTCCCCTCCACCAAGAAGCCTAAACAACCCACTAAACCAACCTTAGCCACTGGGGACAGACACCAAAAACAACGGGAACTACGAACCTGCAGCCTGCAAAAAGGAGACCCCAAACACAGTAACATAAGCAAAATGAGAAGACAGAAAAACACACAGCAGGAGAAGGAGCAAGATAAAAACCCACCAGACCTAACAAATGAAGAGGTAATAGGCAGTCTATCTGAAAAAGAATTCAGAATAATGATGGTAAAGATGATCCAAAATCTTGGAAATAGAATAGACAAAATGCAAGAAACAGTTAACAAGGACCTAGAAGAACTAAAGACGAATCAAGCATCGATTAAAAACACAATAAATGAAATAAAAAATACTCTAGATGGGATCAATAGCAGAATAACTGAGGCAGAAGAACGGATAAGTGAGGTGGAAGATAAAATAGTGGAAATAACTGCTGCACAGCAAAATAAAGAAAAAAGAATGAAAAGAACAGAGGACAGTCTCAGAGACCTCTGGGACAACATTAAACGCACCAACATTCGAATTATAGGGGTTCCAGAAGAAGAAGAGAAAAAGAAAGGGACTGAGAAAATATTTGAAGAGATTATAGTTGAAAACTTCCCTAATATGGGAAAGGAAATAGTTAATCAAGTCCAGGAGGCACAGAGAGTCCCATACAGAATAAATCCAAGGAGAAATACACCAAGACACATATTAATCAAACTGTCAAAAATTAAACACAAAGAAATCATATTAAAAGCAGCAAGGCAAAAACAACAAATAACACACAAGGGAATCCCCATCAGGATAACAGCTGATCTCTCAGCAGAAACTCTACAAGCCAGAAGGGAGTGGCAGGACATACTTAAAGTGATGAAGGAGAAAAACCTGCAACCAAGATTACTCTACCCAGCAAGGATCTCATTCAGATTTGATGGAGAAATTAAAACCTTTACAGACAAGCAAAAGCTGAGAGAGTTCAGCACCACCAAACCAGCTTTACAACAAATGCTAAAGGAACTTCTCTAGGCAAGAAACACAACAGAAGGAAAAGAACTACAATAACAAACCCAAAACAATTAAGAAAATGGGAATAGGAACATACATATCAATAATTACCTTAAATGTAAATGGACTAAATGCTCCCACCAAAAGACACAGACTGGCTGAATGGATACAAAAACAAGACCCATATATATGCTGTCTACAAGAGACCCACTTCAGACCTAGAGACACATACAGACTGAAAGTAAAGGGATGGAAAAAGATATTCCATGCAAATGGAAACCAAAAGAAAGCTGGAGTAGCAATTCTCATATCAGACAAAATAGACTTTAAAATAAAGACTACTAGAAGAGACAAAGAAGGACACTACATAATGATCAAGGGATCAATCCAAGAAGAAGATATAACAATTGTAAATATTTATGCACCAAACATAGGAGCACCTCAATACATAAGGGAAATATTAACAGCCATAAAAGGAGAAATCGACAGTAACACAATCATAGTAGGGGACTTTAACACCCCACTTTCACCAATGGACAGGTCATCCAAAATGAAAATAAATAAGGAAACACAAGCTTTAAATGATACATTAAACAAGATGGACTTAATTGATATTTATAGGACATTCCATCCAAAAACAACAGAATACACATTTTTCTCAAGTGCTCATGGAACATTCTCCAGGATAGATCATATCTTGGGTCACAAATCAAGCCTTGGTAAATTTAAGAAAATTGAAATTGTATCAAGTATCTTTTCCGACCACAATGCTATGAGGCTAGATATCAATTACAGGAAAAGAGCTGTAAAACATACAAACACATGGAGGCTAAACAATACACTACTTAATAACGAAGTGATCACTGAAGAAATCAAAGAGGAAATTAAAAAATACCTAGAAACAAATGACAATGGAGACACGACGACCCAAAACCTATGGGATGCAGCAAAAGCAGTTCTAAGAGGGAAGTTTATGGCAATACAATCCCACCTTAAGAAACAGGAAATATCTCGAATAAACAACCTAACCTTGCACCTAAAGCAATTAGAGAAAGAAGAACAAAAACATCCCAAAGTTAGCAGAAGGAAAGAAATCATAAAAATCAGATCAGAAATAAATGAAAAAGAAATGAAGGAAATGATAGCAAAGATCAATAAAACTAAAAGCTGGTTCTTTGAGAAGATAAACAAAATTGATAAACCATTAGCCAGACTCATCAAGAAAAAAAGGGAGAAGACTCAAATCAATAGAATTAGAAATGAAAAAGGAGAAGTAACAACTGACACTGCAGAAATACAAAAGATCATGAGAGATTACTATAAGCAACTCTATGCCAATAAAATGGACAACCTGGAAGAAATGGACAAATTCTTAGAAATGCACAACCTGCCAAGACTGAATCAGGAAGAAATAGAAAATATGAACAGACCAATCACAAGCACTGAAATTGAAACTGTGATTAAAAATCTTCCAACAAACAAAAGCCCAGGACCAGATGGCTTCACAGGCGAATTCTATCAAGCATTTAGAGAAGAGCTAACACCTATCCTTCTCAAACTCTTCCAAAATATAGCAGAGGGAGGAACACTCCCAAACTCATTCTACGAGGCCACCATCACCTTGATACCAAAACCAGACAAGGATGTCACAAAGAAAGAAAACTACAGGCCAATATCACTGATGAACATAGATGCAAAAATCCTCAACAAAATACTAGCAAACAGAATCCAACAGCACATTAAAAGGATCATACACCATGATCAAGTGGGGTTTATTCCAGGAATGCAAGGATTCTTCAATATACGCAGATCAATCAATGTGATACACCATATTAACAAACTGAAGGAGAAAAACCATATGATCATCTCAATAGATGCAGAGAAAGCTTTTGACAAAATTCAACACCCATTTATGATAAAAACCCTGCAGAAAGTAGGCATAGAGGGAACTTTCCTCAACATAATAAAGGCCATATATGACAAACCCACAGCCAGCATCGTCCTCAATGGTGAAAAACTGAAACCATTTCCACTAAGATCAGGAACAAGACAAGGTTGCCCACTCTCACCACTCTTATTCAACATAGTTTTGGAAGTTTTAGCCACAGCAATCAGAGAAGAAAAGGAAATAAAAGGAATCCAAATTGGAAAAGAAGAAGTAAAGCTGTCACTGTTTGCAGATGACATGATACTATACATAGAGAATCCTAAAGATGCTACCAGAAAACTACTAGAGCTAATCAATGAATTTGGTAAAGTTGCAGGATACAAAATTAATGCACAGAAATCTCTGGCATTCCTATATACTAATGATGAAAAATCTGAAAGTGAAATCAAGGAAACACTCCCATTTACCATTGCAACAAAAAGAATAAAATATCTAGGAATAAACCTACCTAAGGAGACAAAAGACCTGTATGCAGAAAATTATAAGACACTGATGAAAGAAATTAAAGATGATACAAATAGATGGAGAGATGTACCATGTTCTTGGATTGGAAGAATCAACATTGTGAAAATGACTCTACTACCCAAAGCAATCTACAGATTCAATGCAATACCTATCAAACTACCAATAGCATTTTTCACAGAACTAGAACAAAAAATTTCACAATTTGTATGGAAACACAAAAGACCCCGAATAGCCAAAGCAATCTTGAGAACGAAAAACGGAGCTGGAGGAATCAGGCTCCCTGACTTCAGACTATACTACAAAGCTACAGTAATCAAGACAGTATGGTACTGGCACAAAAACAGAAAGATAGATCAATGGAACAGGATAGAAAGCCCAGAGATAAACCCACGGACATATGGTCACCTTATCTTTGATAAAGGAGGCAGGAATGTACAGTGGAGAAAGGACAGTCTCTTCAATAAGTGGTGCTGGGAAAACTGGACAGGGACATGTAAAAGTATGAGATTAGATCACTCCCTAACACCATACACAAAAATTAGCTCAAAATGGATTAAAGACCTAAATGTAAGGCCAGACACTATCAAACTCCTAGAGGAAAACATAGGCAGAACACTCTATGACATAAATCACAGCAAGATCCTTTTTGACCCACCTCCTAGAGAAATGGAAATAAAGACAAAAATAAACACATGGGACCTAATGAAACTTCAAAGCTTTTGCACAGCAAACGAAACCATAAACAAGACGAAAAGACAACCCTCAGAATGGGAGAAAATATTTGCAAATGAAGCAACTGACAAAGGATTAATCTCCAAAATTTATAAGCAGCTCATGCAGCTCAATAGCAAAAAAACAAACAACCCAATCCAAAAATGGGCAGAAGACCTAAATAGACATTTCTCCACAGAAGATATACAGACAGCCAACAAACACATGAAAGGATGCTCAACATCTTTACTCATTAGAGAAATGCAAATCAAAACTACAATGAGATATCATCTCACACCAGTCAGAATGGCCATCATCAAAAAATCTAGAGACAATAAATGCTGGAGAGGGTGTGGAAAAAAGGGAACACTCTTGCACTGCTGGTGGGAATGTGAATTGGTACAGCCACTATGGAGAACGGTATGGAGGTTCCTTAAAAAACTACAAATAGAACTACCATATGACCCAGCAATCCCACTACTGGGCATATACCCTGAGAAAACCATATTTCAAAAAGAGACATGTACCAAAATGTTCATAGCAGCCCTATTTACAATAGCCCGGAGATGGAAACAACCTAAGTGTCCATCATCGGATGAATGGATAAAGAAGATGTGGCACATATATACAATGGAATATTACTCAGCCATAAAAAGAAATGAAATTGAGCTATTTGTAATGAGGTGGATGGACCTAGAGTCTGTCATACAGAGTGAAGTAAGTCAGAAAGAGAAAGACAAATACTGTATGCTGACACATATATATGGAATTTAAGAAAAAAATGTCATCAAGAACATAGGGGTAAGACAGGAATAAAGACACAGACCTACTAGAGCATGGACTTGAGGATATGGGGAGGGGGAAGGGTAAGCTGTGACAAAGTGAAAGAGCGTCATGGACATATATACACTACCAAACGTAAGGTAGATAGCTAGTGGGAAGCAGCCGCATAGCACAGGGAGATCAGCTCGGTTCTTTGTGACCGCCTGGAGGGGTGGGATAGGGAGGGTGGGAGGGAGACGCAAAAGGGAGGGGATATGGGAACATATGTATATGTATAACTGATTAAATTTGTAAAATTAAAAAAAAAAAAAAAAAAAAAATTAAAGCTCATATGAAAGAGATCAAAACAAATACATATTATAAAAGGAATTCCAAGGAAATAGAAATAATGTAAATAGCAAAAAGGAAGAAATGTCTGGAAAAATATAATTATTCCTTCGAGAGAAAAAAAAGATATTTTTCTTCGAGAAAAGAAAAAGATATCAATGAAACACACAAAAATATGTTGTAAAAATGTTATAGAGAAAAGGAAAAAGATCTTGAAAATTGAAAACATGGTAGCAAAAATATGTATACATATATATGTACTCAAAAGAATGATGCAATGTTAAGGTCAAGAAAATCTCCCAGAAAGTAAGTAGAAAATAGATATAAAATAGGAAATAAAAGATATAGGAGAGAAGGAAATAGGAAGGGAGATTAATACAGAAAGTCTAATATCTGACTAAAGGAAGTTACAGATAACAGACAAAATGGAAAGAAGGTATTTACCAAAGAAATAATTCAACAAGGGCCCACAGAATGTCCAGCATATCAAAGCATATCATTACAAGGTTTCAGAACATGACAAATAAATCAAATATTCTTAAAGATTCCAAGAGATATAAAACAAATCATATATAAAAGGACTGGGAATCAGAATGGCATTAGGCTTTCTAAAAACAATATTGGAACTTGCCAGATAGTAGTGCAATACCTTAAAAATCCTGACAGAGATTCATTTGAAACCTAGAATTCTATACACAAACCATTATTTAATATTAATAACCGTATTTCAGACATCCAGGGAGGAACACAAGAGCTTAACCCCTATGCACACTTTATAAGGAGGATGTATGCCACCTAAAAGAGAAGGTAATCCAAGAAGGAGGAAGACACAGGCAAGAAATAGGCAATCCAACATGAGAGAGGTGAAGGCAAGTGCCAGTATAATGGTTGAGGGGTGTCCTAGGTCAAAAGCTGTGAGCAGCTTTTGTACTAATAGTGCTGATTAGAGGGCTCCTGGTTCAAGGCTCCAAGACAAAGGAAAGGAAAAAGAACCAATGTACTGGTGCTACCTAATGTGTTTCAGTCATTGAGAAAAATGTTTGAGATTGAATTAGTGATAAGAACATGGAAAAGTAAGCCAATGCAAAAAAAAAAGTCCATTTTAATTTCAGGAAAATGTATATATATATTATGTGCATATATATATACACACACACGTACACACAAACAAAACACAAAGCACATAATCATAGTATGCTATGTGCTTCAGCTGTGAGCAATGTTTATAGTGTCATAATAATATTAACTGTAAATATAAAATTGATACAAATATATTAGAAGAATGGACAAAATAATTTTAATCAGCAGATCATGTCAGAAAACCGAATTCTCTACTTTCATAGTATGACTTCAAGACAGCTAAGCATTTTTATAAACAAATAAAACAGCATACCGTTGTGTCTTAGAAATATAAATACTTGAAGAAGCCACTAAAAAATGTTGAAAGAAGTTAACCCTGGGGAGAAGTGGAGTGGAGGACAGTTTTGTTTTTAAGCTTGAATTATTGACTTTTTAAACTATAAATATTTTGTTTAAGTACGTTAATAAAAGAAGGGGGGGGGGCTTGGGGAAAACACATATCTAGAAAGGCCCAGAAGATAAAAATAGGATCATAATCAAACATTCTTGTGATAAGATGGGAGAGGATGGAATTCTGAAAAATGGGGGGCTGGGGGAGGGCACAGTTCAACAGTGAGAAATGCTTCAGAGATTCAAGCCAGGGTGAAGACTGAGTAAATGTTATTGAATCTGACCACTAAAGGGCCATAGATAGCATCAAGAGAGCTGTTTCAGAAGGTCACCTGTGACTGCCCTGGATTCTGCCTGGGAAAGGTTTTTCAGATAAATCAAGGATGTAAACCCTCTCACCTCAGACCCTTCTACCCTGGGATCACTATTCATCTGATCAACTCAGCTATAGTCAGTCTCTGATGGGAATTTTTTGATCTTGTAAGTAAACAAAAAGGGAAATAAGAATCCTTCCCTCTCAGGACAGGGAGCTGCAGTTTCTCCCAGGGATCAATCCATCAACGAGCGTTTATTCAGCTTCTCCCGTGCTTTGTGTACTGGATGCAGGAAAAACAAAAACAAAAATATGTTTTTCACTTTCATGGGATATATGCTCTATTTAAAGCAGAAAGGTACCATCAGACAAAATAAAATAACTATAGGTGGGCATGAAGAGTCAAGTGATAAAATGTGTAATTCAGACTTGACCTATTATAAAGGCTCATGAGAGCTACAATAGTTGGGAAGCCTCGTAAAGGAAGTCTAGGCCTGAACTGAGGACTTGACGGTGTGATGGGGTGACAGAGGAAAAAGGGGATGAAGATAGAGAAAGAATTGCTGTGGGAGATGAGGTTAGATGTGTTTCTCCAGGTACATACTCCAGTATTCAGACCCCTTTTCTCAGTAAATGTGAGTCTCTCCTTCTTCTGTCTCAGCTCTGGCACCTAGCAGTAGAATGAGTTTGGACTAATCCAACTTCCCTAGGTCTAAATGACAATAATTAAACCTGCCTTAGGTGATGGCACCGAGGACTACATCATAGAGGGACAGGGTATTTCTGAATTGTAAAATGGAGCAAAGAAAGCAAGTAGTGGTGGGACTTGGGGTATTAGACTTTGTAATTTTTGATTCATCATTTGCTTGATTCAATGGATTCACTCAGCTGATGCATGTATAATAGGTCAGGTTTTGAAGGGAAATAAGACAGGCATTATATCAAGTAAGATAGACATTCTACAATAAACTATACAATGAATTGTTTAATTGGGACATTAACATGGCCCATTGGGGTTTGCATCATCTGTTGTCCATCTCCTTCAGCCTCTCATGTTCCAGAGCTCTGGGGGAGTCATCACTCAGACATTCTCTCATTCCAGGAGCATGCTCTGCTTCTTCTCTGTGTTCTTCTCTCTCTGTTCCTGTTCCTCTCCACTCTTTCTCCCTCTCCAGATCTTAGCTAACATGTCCATACCTCAGGGAAGCTTTTCTTGAAATCTCAGTTGGGGTCAGGTCACCCTGCTGTCATAGCATCTTATGACTCTCTACTGTAGCAGCAATCACAAGTGTAAATAAGAATTAAATATGCGATTTGTTTAAGTTCTGTGGTTCCTTGCTAGAATGTATGCCACAAGAGCAGAAATCTTTTCTTTTTTACCATCGTAACCCTAGGACTTAGTATGATGCCTGCCCATAACAGGCCTTCAATACACATTTTCTGAATGACTGGTCAGATGTATGTAAAAGCTACTTTCAGAATGTTGGTTATGGGCAGCAATTTATCCTGATGAATCTCTAACTTTCTTAACAACTTGTTACAGATCCATCTTCTCCAGGTTTATCTAGCCATTTCTGATTCTATTTTTATACACTCACAAGTTCTTTAAGTTATCTCACAAATGTCAGACCCGGAACCAAATTACATAATCTTTGTCCACTGTCACCAGGCATCAAGGCTTTTCTTTTCCTTTAATTTTCAATTTACTAGTAAAATCAGGGGGTGAGGAGGAAGGCTACTCTATTATGGGCATTTATTGCAGTATAGAAATAACTGGTAATTATGCTCTCTAAATGAACTTGACTTTATGGCTGGTGTCAGGTTTTGCTAAGTGCCCTGGGCCCAACTGAGACTAATTAGGCCTGTATTAAATATTAAAGCTTTCTGACACCCAGGTTTTGACAGTGACAGAAGAGAAAAAATCCTGTAACTTAATCTGCACCCAACAGGAGTAATTTATGTTCACTTCTTGTAACAAAAGAAAATCCAATTATGTAGCTAGCTGGAAGACATATTTAAAGGAGAAGTTAATGTAAAAAAAATTGCATAAACACACACACAATACATAAAATAACAAAAAAATGTCAACAGATAGTTCCTGTTTGCCACTGACTACATCAAATGCCTGTTGATTGTTCCCCTATAAATTTGTGTTTGTATGGGAAATAGCTTTTTGCCTATAAATGTGTTTGATGTCATGTAAGGGCATGGAGTCAGCATGGACCTTTGGGTGGTAAAAATATGATAGTGACATTTTACTTAGGAAAGTTCTATTGTGTGGAGACCTCATTTACAATCCATTAAAGGACACCACCTTTTTGTTCTTTCAATTATTGAACTTGTATAGGGGCAACATGCTTTTTCTCACAAGTGAGTGACAGCTCAAGGTTAGGAAATATGGTATATGTGTTAGCTCTGTACCTAGTTGGATGCATGATCTTAGATAAGTCATAGAGTCCTCTGGGCCCTTCTGTTGTCCTTTCCATAAAATGCAGCTTGTCATGCTGGTGACCCCCAATTCTGAGAGTGCTGATGTAACACAGTGGTTCTCACCACCCACAAGTAGCAAAACTGCAAACAAATCTTACTTAGTGTCTGGATGCAGAAACAAAACAAAGCAAAGCAAAACAAAACAAAACCCAGTATTTTACTAGTACAAATATATTTTATAAACTCAAATTATGCTGTTTACTTGTTTTGAAGCCCCTCAGCAAGAAAAAAAAATTGTTTTTAATATAATGTTTGTATAATGGAAAAGTTCAAAATAAACCCCCAGGAACTCATCACCCAGATTCAATAATTGTCAACTAATGGCCAATTCTGTTTCATCCCTCCTCTTCTGCAACCTCATTTTTTGGAAGCAGATCTCCCCTCACTATATCATTTCATTTGTAAACATGTCATATGTACATTGAAAATATGAGGACTCTTTAAAAAACTGGTGACATCAAATTAAAAATTAATGTTAGTTCCTAGATGAAAAATGGGTTATACTGACAAACAAAAAAAATATATAGGAATAAGAGATTTTAAAAGATCATTATTTGGGGGTCAATCTCAGAATCCTTTTTGTTTTTAGTTACATTTTTATGGTAGGATATGAGGTCTTGAGGGCATAGAAAAGTACTTGCAAATAGTAAGTCTTTCAGCAATGCACCTGGCAATATCAAAAATATTTTTCAAGTGAGCAGGATTAAGAAAAGAACTTGAAAAATATTTTACATTTATTTCTGAAATAATGTAATAAAACATTATAGCAATTAAAAAAAAAAGAAAAGAACCTGAATGCTACCTTTTACACTAAAACAAGTTAATTTAGCACCCGGGGTTAAGAATCATAGTTTTCTCATTTTGATAAAATGTGACTTACAACATTTGGGGTGCATGTTACTTATTATTCTTCTTATTATTATAGTTTGCAATAGATTATTTGATGTTTCCTAAAGGCCTAGTATAGGACTCTAGACAGAGTATGCCCTCAGTAAGGATTTATCCAGAGAAAAATGAACAAGTAAAAATGATGTTTTAATCAAATATTTGTGAAACGGTGAGACATCTGTTGAAAACTCAGAAATCAGTTCTTAAAACCACTGAAATCCTAGATGAGCACATCTTAGAACAATGAAATAGTTCAATAAATGTAAGGTATCACATTATTATTATTTTATTACTTGTTATTAAAGCTAGATTACTGGATATATACCCATCCCCTTCAGTAAGCTATTACCCATTAAATTTACCAAAATTTGAAAATAAAGAGAAACTGTATGCAGGGGACAAAGACAGAGAAGTAAACAAGATTGTCCAAAGGAAAAAGTATAAGAATATTGTATTGCAAAGCAGGAGACCTGGGTTCCAGACACTCCTTAGCCATCACTGAGTTTCCATGGAACTTCCATCACTTCTATCCATGGAACTCCAGTAATACAATTAAAGATTGAACAAGATAATTGTCCTTGCCTCTTTCAGTTCTTAATTCTGTGATTCTCAACATATGGGTGGTGGAACTAATTAAAAGGCATGCGGAAGGTACATCATTTGGGAAAATAACTTTTCAATAGCATTTTAAGGACCTGTCCGAATACTTGGGGGCAACTTAGAGTTGGTGTCAGCCCATCTCTCCAAATTGGGCTGCCACACTTGTGTTAAAAAAATAATTAGAATGTGGGTAGTCCGAGAGTTCTTTTGAACCACACAGTAAGGAGGGCCTTTTTGAGTTTATTGGAAGAGACAATGATTTCCCTATGAAAGGGTGGTGTAATCATACTTGGAGAATATTACAACCCTTCATTCCCTGCCTGGTATGAGTAGAACTGCCTTCAAAGCCAGACTTATTTATTTATTTTTCCCATTTTCTTTTGCTGCCCCCTCCACTGAAGCACATTATGAAATTATGGAAAAGCCATTTTCTATCCAAAGGCAGCTGGTTGCCATGGGTTACGAGAGCCTTATCTGTCCCCAGGGTGATTTTGCTGACTGAAACCATTACAGGAGAGAGGGGCTGAAGAGAAGGAGATGGAGGCAGGCAGGACCAAATCCTCCAGAGATGGGGCTCTCCTGGATGTCTTAGGATGCTATCTCTGAGGCCCAAGTACCACACACAGGCCTGGCATGGAATGTGAATTTGTCTGAGGCCAGGTAGCTGGGGGAAAATGGGGTAAAGAAGTGGTCTGTAAAGTGCCTGGAAATATATTTCAGATGACAAGATGACTAAAAGGTCACAGCATGTTGAAAGATGGGAATTATCTCATTAGAGATTGTCTATCTCTCTCTTTCTCTCTTTCTCTCTCTCTCTTCCCCTCTTTTCCACACCCCCCAATACTGTTAAATACTGTTATTTTAAAATAATAGCAAGTCAGACTTAGAAGTCAGTATAGTTTTCTATTTGATATTGAATTTCTTCTACATCCTACTACCCCCAATAAGAGCTCATCCAATCTCTGTTTGAATTCCTAGATGGACAGGAAGCTCATTCCCTTTTAAGCCCAGTCATTCTATTGTTAAGGTTATTTGCATTAACATTGATAATGAAGTCAAAAGATAATTGCCACATCTTGGGCTCTGGAGTAATTGCTCTCATTTTATTCTCACAACTAATTAATGAAGTTGATATACCTACTTCTTAGATGAGAAAACTAAGGCACAAGGTCATATATCAAGAAACTAGAGAGGTTTTAATATAAATCAGTGTTTGAAGGATTCCAAAGCTTTGCTCTTTCAACTGTGCTGATATGTCTACTGCGTGCTTTATGTTCTCTTTCTTAGAATATGCATCTCTATTACTCCAGTTTCATGCTTTCATTCCCATCACCTTCCTGATGACTTTCTATGTCTTCTCCCTTTGTAAACGTCACCCATGTATTATCATGCCCTGAACTGTTTACTTAGTCTAGATTGTCTGATCACATAATGGAATAGCCTCTCTTCCATTCTCCAATTTCTACTTCTATTAATTCATTCCGAAGCAAACATTTTTTTTCTGGTCTCCACATGTAGTATATTCCTGAAATATCTGAGCCAGCTGAAAGCCCCAAGCCTAATTCATCCCTGCTGAGTTTAACTTAATGTTCTTCCTATACTCTATATTTTTTATGTGAATAGTGGCAGGTGTTTACATTTCTTCATATGAAATTTCATCTGGTTAGTTTTCTCATTCTGGGTTATGAAAACCTCTTTACATACTAATCTTTTCATGCAACATATTTGACTTGACCAACAAACTATGACAATCCATGTCACAAATTAAAATATGATGATAATTATCAAGAATGCAGACAAGGACATAATCTCATGTACAGAAATCAAGAATTGACATGAGTTATACATTTTTCCTTCCAGATTATCAAGTAAAAGGATATTGGAAGAGGACACTAAAGGAAGATATACTTTAGGGAGAAGACTGGCTAAAAATACCATCAGTTTCCAGCTACATGGTTGCTGGTGGTAAGTAGGGTAGAGGAAGGCATTCGAGGCTCAGAATCTAAAGCTGCAAACATCAAAGCCTCTACTGACACTGGCTCTGTTTATATCTAATGCTAAGCATCTTTATTAATTACTTTAAAAATCAGATAAACATTAATTCAGCTAGCAAATAATTAATAGCCCCTACCACGCAGGTATCAAAAGATGTTTAAAAAAAAAGAAAAACAGTAATTTATTCCACAAATTTGTATTGTCATAGTTGTTGCCCTGCCCTCATGGAGCTTACAGACTAGTGAGGGGATAAAAGTAAATCCACAAACTGATTGTAAGAACTATAAAGAAGCATAATTGAGTTTTAAGAGAGAAGAGACTAGGTGGAATAATTTAGATTAATAATTACAGAATGCTTCTCTGAAGGAATAACTTTTAAAGTGAGACCTGAAGGATAGATAATCTTATTTGGACAAAGAATAGAAAAAAAATAGATTATTTCTGGTAGAATACTTTGAGGGAAAAAAATGGAAAATTTAAGGAACTAAAAAAGGATGAAAAAAACAGCTCAAGAGCAATGAGCAAGGAAGCTGGTGAGTTGTAAAGTGTGAAATGCAGACAGGACCAGGTCACATAGGGCTTTGCATAAGGAGTTTGCATATTATTCTAAATCTAATTAGAGCCTATAGAAGGGTTTAAGAAAAAGATAACTTAATTAGATTCATATTTAAAGAAGATAGTTTTGGATATGATGTAGAAATAAAGTGAAGGAAGTTAGGAATGAAAATAAGGAGATCAGTTAAGGAGTGCTGCAAGGTCAGAGATCAGGGGAGACATGATGACAGCTTATATTTGAGTAGTACAGTGGAAAAGCAAGCAGTGTTGAGGCTCTTTTGCAGGTAGGTTCTATGGACTTGGTTTTGGATTTTACGTAGATGGTAAGAAACATATCAAAAATTATAAAATTCCAAGAGTCACAGGGTTTTTTCCTGGAAGAATTCATAGCCTTAGCAGGGAGATAATATGCACACAAATAAGAGAGATACATCTAAAGAGGTTTGGGGGGCACAGAAGGAGCCTAGTTTGTAATAGAGAATCTCAAGTAAGGCTTCACAGAGGTGGTGGCATTTGAAGCATGTCTTAACATATGGCTACATTTTAGGATGCAGAGATGGAAGAGTGAACACAGTTATAACTATGCAGATATGTGAGTAATTCCATCCCTATAGATTTTTATGTAGTCATGTATTTGGCACAATATACTAAATGCCGACAATATGTCAAGAATTTTATACATTGTAATGCAACATTTAATGTGCAAGTAGATATTCACTTTTACCCATTTTATAGAAAGAGAAAGTTATAGAGTTTAAGTAAGGTACTCAGTAGTGCACAACTGTATATATAACTGAGTCTGTTTTGAACCTAAATCTGCTGAACTTAAAAATTTTAAATTCATACTTGCAGCATCTGTCCCCCAGCACTCTATGCCTTATTTTTCTTCATAATACTTACACTATCTTTGTTTTGTTTTTTAATACAATTAAAAAATTTTAATTACCATTTCAATAGTATTATTTTATTACTGTGCTTCTACTTGTACAAGAAACTAATGTATCAAGAAGAGCATATCAAATACCTGTATTGTCAAACCAGATATGTCTCCCTCCATGCTTATATGTGCAGAGTAAAATTATTTTAAAAAGAAACTATTGTAAACATTTTACATGTATTAACTCATTCAGCTCCTACAACAATCTCAGAGGTAGGTATTATCATGTTCACTATTTTTCAGATGTGTAAACTAAGACAAAAAGTGATTAATTTTCCAAAGTCACATGCTAGTAATTACAGAACTAATCATTCTGACTCAACAAAAACCTGGTTACAATTTAACTCCCATATTTTACAGAGAAAGAATGAGTGGGTCGGACAGGATATCTATTCACCTTGTTTATTTTTGTTTTTTTTTACTATTTTTAATACATATTTTAAAATTTGCTTTTATTTGCCTCTACCACTAGAGTATTAATCCCTCTGAAGGTCAAAATTTTCCTGTTTTGGGGACTTCCCTGGTGGTCCAGTGGTTAAGACTCCATGCTTCCACTGAAGGGGTCACAGGTTCAATCCCTGGTCTGGGAACTAAGATCCCGTGTGCCACAAGGTGTGGTCAAAAACATTTTTTTTTCCTGTTTTGTTCACCACTGGATCCTCAGCACCTGGGTAGAACCTATGCTCAAAGTTACTCAGTGGGAGGAACGAATTGGAAAAATGAATGATTCTATACCCATTTTCCTCCCACTAACCAAGATCTTCTGTCAAATTCAAGTATATCAGTTTTTAATGTTATAGATCTAGTTTTACCAACTCAATCCATATTTGATATTATCCTGTTTTCTTTTTATTACCCACCAGTCAATCAAAAATAATTTATTGACCCAGGTGCTAGGCTCCAGGGTGACTATGAAGACATACAAGACAAACTATGCCCTCAGGGAGCATGTGATATATTTGAAGACACATGACATGAACTTTTGAAAGGTTAAATAATACTAACACAGTGATATAATCAATATGACAAAACTGTATTAAGACAAAATTGAAGTGCTAAAGAGAACAATAAGGATAATTAATATTATGGTAGATAAGACATTATGAGGATTGAGTTGATCTCTTTTGGTTTCATAGAGGAAAAGAGCTTTGACCAAGTTATTAAGGATAGGTAAAATTTTTCTGAGGTAAAGAGAAAATATGAGGATGAGCCAGACAAGAGCCAAGTAGAAGCAAAAACATATAGGTGAACTTAAATAAAATGGAGGGACAATGTATAGAAAGGGATGGCTGGATCAGAGAATGAGAGAACATGAGTTTCTGGGATACTATGCCCCAAATATGAGAACTGGAATTAAATGAGGTTTCCAAACGTATCTTAATGTTAAGTCATGACGTAAGATGACCTATAAGTTTTATTTTTGAATTCTTCATGATGGTAAGGTGGGTGAAGACAAATACCCCAATGTCATACATTAAGGGGTAAGGGGCAGGTATTACCATGGAAACATACAAGCCAAAGGTCAGAAATATCCCGTTCCGTGAGCATCATGCAGAGGAGGGTCTGAGGCTTGAATGATCTGCTGTAAACATAACTGGTCTGAGTCTTAAGTCAAAGGCCTTGTTCCACTGCTACTCTACATTGGAAGAGAAAGGACCATTTTGAAAGAGCACTCCTTACCAGGCAGTTTTGGACACATGACAGCTGTGCAGGAACCTGTTGAGAATGGCAGCCTCCAGCACCTATGACCTGATAAAGTTTAGATTTGAGCTACAGGCCAAAAGGGATTCCCTGGCCCCTTGTGAAGCTGGAATCAGACACCTTTTTCTAAGCAATCTGAGTCTTTAGGGATAGTCTCCAAAGCAATCCTGCTTATCTCTCTCACCAGCTCGTTGATGAATTGAGCATCTCAGATATGCTCTATTGATTTAAAAGAACAAGTGCTGATTGATTCATTTATTTATATAAAAATGTGAATGTGGTACCTCAGGTTAAAAGCATCGTAACTACTACATGTCAGTGCTAACCTAGGCATTAGTTACACATCAGTGAACAAGACAGAGTCCCTGCTCAGGGATGATAAGTCCCTGCTCAGGATGCTGTGATGAGAGCTATGAAAGGAGCAAGCACTGGATGCTGTGGGAAGGTAGAGGAAGGACACCTGAAGGATAGTGACATCCAAACTGAAATATAAAGATGAGCCAGTGGTGGACTCTGGGAAGGAAGGGCTTTCCAGACAGAGAAACTGGCATGAGCAAAGGTGTACAGGTGTAGAGAAACCAGAGCCTGTTCATAGGGCTGCAAGAGATTCAGTGGGGCAGGAGCATAGGGAGAGATGGAGAAGCAAACAGGGCCCAGATCAGAAAAGTCTTCAGGTCATGTTAGGGAATGTGACGGCTATCTAAAGAACCCTTGAAGACTTTTAATCAGGGGAATAGAATGGTCAGATTATGTTTTTAGAGGGTCTGCCTAACAGCACTTTGCTAAAAATATAATGTGAAGCACAAATATGAGCCACATACGTAATTTTAGATTTTTTTGTAGCCACATTTTTAAAAATAAAGAGTTGAAAATAATTTTAGAAATATATTTCACTTAACACAATGTATCTAAAATCTTATTGTTTCAACATGAATCAATACAAACATTGTTAAGGAAGTATTTTATATTCTTTTGTTTGTACCAAGGCTTTGATATCCACTGTGTATTTTATACTCACAGCACATCTCTGATCGAACTAACCACATTTCAAGTGCTCAACAGCCACATGTGGCTAGAGGCTATCCACCTCTAGAGATAGAGGCTATCTCTAGACAGCGCAGGCCTAGAGAGCAGTGGATGGAAGAGAGTTTGGTGTAGAGAATGGCTGAGGGTGGGGTGGGAAAATTTGAAGGAATTCTGAAACATAATGCTTATTGTGAGACAGATTCGGGCATGGGTGGGTCCACATTGAGTTGATTCTGGGCCACAGACCCAGTTAAAGAGAAACAATTTTTTTTAATGTCTGAGTACTTAAGTACCAAATCATGCAACCAAAATATAACCAGACAGATCACAACAACCTATGCAGATATGCATGTGAAACTACTGCAATCCCTCTGCTCAATCATCTCGGTGCAATTATGGGTCCCCATTGTGGTCCAGCTTAGTCATTCATAATAAAACTTGAAATCCACTGTGCTTGCTGCCCTCACATTGCTAAAGTGCAAATTCTGGTTTCATAGGCCCGGATGCTTTCAAACCCTTCCTTGCTGTGAAGGGAGAAGGGAACCACCACCTTCCCTTTGTGTTGTTCTGAGTTAGAGAGAAACACACAGCAAAGTTGTGCAGCTGCAGAGGAGTTCGAATTAATGCAACATCTCTTAGCTGACAGGTGTAGCCCTTTCTTTCCCAGTGGGCTCCCATGCTGACAGCATGCCTTGGCAAGGGCAGGGTTAATTAAGAGTCACGACCCTCTTGATAGAACCACTTCTCTCCACTCACCTTCAGACCCTATTACCCAATCTCTCTAGATTCTTTCTTCCCTGATTAATAAAAAGGAATTTTCTTTCGCAGGAGACACGTAGACCTGCCTGTTTCCGGTGTTCATCTTTCTCCATGCCCACTGGTAGTTTTGTAAATATCCCAGAGGACTCACAGCTCCCATGCAAACCCATGGATCCAAATAGATGCTGTGTGGATGGAAACTGAAATAGGATCCTCAGCTTCAAAATTCAGAGAAGTTCTAACCCCAGTCTTGCTCCAATCAGAACACCTGAATACACTTTTATTATTTCACTAATCTACCTTTCCATTTTATGGATGAGAAAACTGAGCCTTGAGATCATCAGGCAACCTGTCTGATACAAGAGTGTGGCAGAGCTGGGATTCAATCCTAAGTCTGCCTTATTCCATTGTCCATTATTTTTCTCTTGAACAAGTCTGCCCTGGTATTTGAAACACATGGAACAAATCAAGGATCCAGTCAGCAGAAGTGGGGCACATACAGTAAAAAGATCTAAGAAGCCAGTTAAGGTTCAGGGCCAGAACTGAGCTTCAAGGCCAAGGCAAAGAGAACAGGGAAGGAGGCACTGGATGCCAAGTCTTAGAGCATACAGTTCTACAACCATCCTTCTACCACCAGATGAAGTTTAGGAGGATCAGGATGGTTACAACCTCAGCTGCCTTCCGAGGCTGGACTGAGTTCGAATCCTAGCTCCACCACTTGCTAGCTGTGTGTCTTGGAGAAAATTATTCAATCTCTTTGTGTCTCAGTTTCCTCATCTGTGAATACAGATAAAATAGCACCCACCTCACAGAGTTGTTTCAGGATGAATATCGTTAAAAATTTGGGAAAAATACCTAATGCCTGTGCAATGTAATTCTGACATTAACTCCCTGGAGTTATTGTGGACTTCACAGGCTAAGGGCACAGGGTTCTAAGACTGCCCTCACTTCAGACACCAGCTCAGGTTCCTATGCCACTCACCCTTCAGACCAACTGGCTACAAATTTGGGAGTTTCCACTACCCCCTCAGGTTTGATAATTCTCTAGAACGGCCCACAGAAATCAGGCAAGTGTTATAGTATGATTACAGTTTTATTATAAAGGATACAAATCAGGGCCAGTGAAATGAAGACCAACATAGGGTGAGGTCTGAGAAAGTCCCAAAGATAAAACTTCTGTGTCCTCAGCATGCATCCCCCTGCTGGCAATCTAGAAGCTCACTACAACTTTAGGTAATCACATGTTGGTCTTCCCAGCATGCCAGCCCCCATCCTGAAACCACACTGGAACCCACCATAAGTCACCTCATTAGTATAAAGTCAAATGTCACCGGAGAAGCCCACCATAAATAAATTCCAAGAATGTAGAGGCTCCCTTCCAAGAACCAGAGACAAAGGCCCAAAAAATTCTTTATTATACAATAACCTGGTATCTAGCAAGTACTACAGGAATATTAATATATGCCAGGGGTTGGCAAACATTTTCTGTAAAGAGCCAAATAGTAAATACTTTAGGTTTTGTAAACCATATAGCCTCTATGGCATATTCTTGCCTTCTTTTTTCACAGCCTTATAAAATGTAAAAGTCATTCTTAGCTCATGGACCCTACAAAAACAGGTCATGGGCTGGATCTGGTCCACTGGCCTTAGTTTGCTGATCCCCAATATATACCACTGTTAAGTTAATGTATATTATTAATAGACACCATATAATAAGTAATTCTATTGTTATTGGACTGATGCTGTTGCTGTCATCATCATCATCATCATCATCATCATCACTGAAGCAGGGAATAGGTTTTCAGACAACATGGTAGAGAGGCTTGGGGAATTTAGCCAATGATCTCATTTCAGCCGTTGAACTCTTTGTCATTGTGTGAATGGTGTCATTCCAGCCACGTGAAATTCTGGGTCATGTTCTAAGACTGCCTCGGCTATCGTTTGGAAATAAGATGTGTAAAGAGGAATAATTTGTTTCATGCATCGTCTGGCATTTTATTTCTTGTTCTATAGTGTTGGTTCACTAGGTAACTCCAACTAAGAGGGAATGGCATTCCACAAGTGCTGTCTGTATTGTCAAAAAATAATTTTTAAATTCTCTGATTACCACTTTGGCTGAGAGGTTCTTCTCTTCTGTCTTTATTTGCCATTTCCCGGAGTGCCTTCTCTGCACTCACTGTTTCCTGCCAAATAAAAGCTGCATTTCCCATGTTGCTCAGGTGAAAGGAGAAATAACCATGAATTAGACTCCTGTGTGTTTCCTTCTTATGATTTCTGTGGCTAGAATTGGTGCAATAGAAACATTAGCAATCGCTTCCCTCAAGGCTCATATAAATTAGCATTAATAATGAAGAGGGAGGAAAAGGAATGGACTTTGAGATGCAGACTGCTCAAAATTTTGGCACATGACTCTACAATATTGATTAATGAGCAAGAACCAGGGAAATCATTTTAAAGATTTAAACTACTTGTTTTTTAATTCATGTGAGTGTCAGTCTCCTTTCATTCTTAAATATTTGTCCTCCATCCCAGAAGCAAGATTTGCTTCAGGAGTAGACAAATTATGTGGCATTTGTCTAAAATGATAGGTCTAATTATTGCTCTAAAATCCTGAAATATTTTTGAGCTCTCACTAAAAAGTCAAACACGAAGAATTCATAATGATTTTGAAATTGATTTGAGGCCCCATTTCTCTGTGCTGAGCCTGAGAGTGGGAGGATCAAAAACTAAGCGAAAAAAGAAAAGACTTCTTCCATTATGTCACCTCCTGAGCTTTCTGGTGGTTGGATAAGAGAATTTGAGAGAATAGAGAATGTAGTATAGAAGGTAGGTGACTTTCAGTAAAAGACAAACAAATACACACACACACAGAAAAGAAATCAGACTGATTCTGATTAAGCAAGATAGATACAGGTAGAACCTTAAAATACATGTCTCTGGAATATTTATATTTTGCAAATGTAACTTAAAACTACGTACAAGGCAGGTGAGCCTCCCTTTAGTCATTTCTATAGAAATGAGAGTAGCCATCATTTTATAAGTTGCATCACGTGCTCACCCCGTCATGAGTGCATCCTATGCTGAACCCCGTGGTGATACTTTTTGTAAAGCAAATGAATATTTTTAAACGTGAAGAACCAGCCTTATAGTTTACTGGTTGGTAAGAATTACTTTCTGTGAAAAAGAGGTTGCTTAACCTGAGAAATAGCTGAGCAGTTATCACTGAAGGCAAAGCAACTAATGCCAGCATGGGGACAGACCAGGGCTTAGAGGTATGGGTGTGGGTGGTGGATAAATCAGAGGTGACTGAGAGCAAGGAGGCTTTCTCAAATCTCTATGTCTTTACATAGGCTGTTTCCTCTACCTGAAATCTCTGCTTTCTCTCCACTTCCCCAATATGTAATGTTCAACATAAACACGTCCTTTAAGATTTATCTCAAGCAACACTTCCCTTGCAAGGCATTTTCTGCAGCCTCCAGCTTGATGTGTGTCCTCTTCTTCCTTTTACTTTCTATTAGTACCCAGTCCATGCCTCCACTGTGGTGCTTATCACTGTACTGAGTCTGTTGATTTCTTGTCTATTTCCTTCTCCAGCCTGCTTCCATGATATTAACCAAATGTGCTATATAATACAGTCACTGCTTCATGAATATTAGATGAATGTATGAAAGGATGGATGAAAGCAGCACTGAATGGATGAAGGTATTCTTCTACTCTCTCAGGCAGTACTCTGAATCCTGGTAATATGAAAATAATACTTCTACAAATGAGTCCAGATATATATAATGAAAAGTCTATGGTGTATCTATTTCCAGAGGAATTGATACTCATAGCTCTAAAGTTCTGTTTTGGACAAACTGAACCATGATATAAGTAGTTTATACACATTATTTCTCCATCTTTGTTATCCCCTTTTAGTCCCTCTATAAAACTTCTTACCACCCAGGCACACTTTACTCTGTCAATGTTCACTTCTCCTCCAGCTTTCCAGCAGAGTTTTGTTCATATGAGGGAATATCATAATGCCATGTAGTCATTCCTTTTTTTAAGTTTTTTTTTTGGCTGCATCGGGTCTTAGTTGAGGCATGCGGGATCTTTCGTTGCTGTGCGGGCTCTTCGTTGTGGCACACGGGCTTCTCTCTCTGTTGTGGCGGCGGGTTTTCTCTTCTCTAGTTGCGGCACACAGGCTCCATGGTGCATGGGCTCTGTAGTTGTAGCACGCCGGTTCCAGAGTGCATGGCCTCTGTAGTTTGCGGCACGCGGGCTCTAGTTGAGGTGCGTGAGATCAGTAGCTGTGGCGCGCAGGCTTAGTTGCCCTGCAGCATGTGGGATCTTAGTTCCCTGAGCAGGGATCAAATTCGCGTTCCCTGCATTGGAAGGCGGATTCTTTACCACTGGACCACCAGGGAAGTCCCCATGTAGCCATTCTTAAAAGTTTGGGTCTCAGGAGTTTATTGACCTCCTGAAGCTTATCTGCAGATTCATAAATTTCCAGATGTCAAATAAAAAACACTATAATTTTTTTAAAAAATATGAGCTTCTCTTTCTACTGAGATTAATACATATGCAAGTATATATTTATATTTTATATATTTACATATATAAATAAGTGTATATTTATTTAAATGGAGTCAATCTTATTTACATGGAGTCAATCTTATTTACATGGAGTCAGTCATATTTTTATGGAGTCAGTCTTAGATAATTGAAATGTCAAAGTTTTGCTATTTATATAATTGAATTAATCCTGGGGAAGAGAATCCTAGAGAGGATTCAAATAGCAGGCCACCTGGAGACATTTTTGGAATTCTTTTCTCACCAAAAACAAAGGCAAAAAAATAACAGCAGGTGTTTTTATAGGTCTAGCTTTATGGATATTGGATGTCAGGAGAGTTCTCTTAAAGAAACCAATTTAGTACTAACATTTATTTCTCCTCACTGAGCCTCAGTTCTGTTATCTATAAAATGGGAATGAAGTTTTCTTTTTTTGCCTTGAATACCTAATAGACCTATGGAGAGATCCAATAATGAATGCGAAGTTATTTTGTAAACTGCTAGATGCTGTATAGCATTTCATCAACTGCTAGATGCTACTGAGGCTGGGAGAATTATTGACTTAAGTTCCTGTTGTCTGCCAAGGAAACAATAACCAAAATTATGTTCAAGTAATAATAGATATCTGTTGTGTTCCTGTAATAACAGATGCCAGGAGGCTCACAAACAATACTGTTCCCAACACCAGACAAGTTATACAGGGCATGTCCAGATAAAATTAATGAATCACCAACATGGAGTGAACTGCTATCACAGAGGTAGTGATAGAGACATACTAAAGGATCTGCTTTTCATTCTTTTGGTTATGTGAGGGAGAGCAGAGGTATTAAGCTAGCTTCCAACCCTAAGAGACACTGAGTGGCTTTGAGTGTGCAGTTTCCACAGCAGGAGGAAATCTAATTGAAAAAGCTGGGGAAAATCCTCCAACTTTCCTGTCTCTAAATCAGGAAAGTGGGAGGAGGTCAGAGGATGCCATTGAGATTCTGATTAAAAAGATGAATCACTTCCACCCCCTCTAAGAGTTCTGCACCTAACTCCACCATGGCAGGGTTGTGGTTCCTCACAGCAGCAAGCAATGATCTGACACCAGCTAAGTGTCCTATAATTCAACTCAGTTCTTTTACTATCAACCTGGAGATAGCATCAGATCCCACAGGTGAAGGGCTCAGTCTTACAAGATTGTCCCCCTGCCCTCTACTTCAGATGTCAATCACAAGTCCAGGTTGTCACCTAAGCCTCTGACCACTGGCTATAGATGAGAGGTTCCCATGACCCCCTCCCTGGATTTGATTAACTTGCTAGAGCAGCTCACAGAACTCAGAGAACCATTTTATGTATTAGATTACCAGTTTATTATAAAAGGATATAATTTGGAAACAGCCAGATGAAAAAGATGCATAGGGCAAGGTATGGAGAAAGGGCACAGAGCTTCCATGTCTTTTCAAAGTATGCCACTCTCCCCAAATCTCCATGTGTTCACCAACCTGGAAGCTCTTTGAATCCCATCCTTTTGGGATTTTATGGAGGCCTCATTATATAGGCATGATTAATCAAATAATTGCATTTTGGTGATTATTTCAACCTCCAGCTCCTCTCCCTTCACTGGAGGTCAGGGAATGGGACTGAAAATTCCAACCCTCTAATCAGGTGGTTGGTTCCATTGGCAACCAGCCCCCATCCTTAGGGTCTTTCTAACCTTACCTCATTAACATGACAAAAGACACCTAGCTCATTGTCAGCACTTTGAGCAGTCTGTGCATCACAAATCCAAGGGTTCTCTGTGCCAGAAATGGGAACAAAGACCTAATATATATTTCTTCTAATAAATCACATTACACTCTCAAGAAAAATCATCACATTCACGAAGTTTTTCATATATTTTCTGGGCATTTGTAGGTTCTTTAGAGTCTTTGGAAGCCTGATTAACAGTCCCTATGTTTTATTTTAACTAGAGTGTTCACTTTTGATGAATGGAAGCCACAAGATATTGAGTGCTTCCTATATACTATATTTACCATGTATTATATCTCATATAATCCTTAGAACAGCCCTAATAGATAGGCCTATTATTTCTCACAAATTGCATATGAAGAAACTGAGGCTCAAAGCAGTACAATTTATCTAATATCACACAGTTAGGAGGCTGGGAATTGAAGTAGAATTAGCTGTTTCCAAAGTGAATGAGGCAGAGGGGATTTCTAACATGATTTTACAAATCCATGTTGCTGCTGGACAGAGTGGGCATAAGTGTCCTCACCATGGGGAATGAATAGCATGAGGTAAAGTGCCCGTTGCCCTCGGCCCAGGAAAACAGATTTTAGAGTGACTGCAATGCACATCCGTGCTGCTCCCAATAACACTCCCAGGGACTGAGGCCTGGGCCTTGCCTTTGCTCTATTTTCCCTCAGCTATGGAAGGAGCTCAGAAATGTAACTGGCTTCATTAGTTGTCTCTCTCTGTGGATGTGTGACAGCCCAAGGGTTGTGACTGTGGCTTGGGAGCAACAAAGTAGTCAACCTCTGAATGTGAAAGGGGCAACCCCTGTGTCTCTGTGGGGCCCACAGGTTGCAGGTGGCACTAATTTCACAGCAAAGCAAGGTGTTTGCCAAAGGAAGGACAGATGGTTCCAGTCACCAGTTATTTATTTCTATAATTAGCTGCATGCTGTGATCTCAGATCATGGAGAAATTACTACTTCCTATGGAATTCCTCCCATCACTAGGAAAGAAATGGGAATTAGAAGCCAAGGAGAGGATATGTGTTGAATGGTAAATTCCCAACTCTCTGGGCTTGCAGCTGTGCTGGGAAGGAGGGCATGGTCTACAGAAATAATGTGAATCAGTCAAAAGGATTGAATTTGAAGTCCAACTCTACCACGATCATGTGCTGTCACACCCTTTCTGTGTCTCATGGTCTTGATCTAATTGAGAGGAATATTTTGAGAAGGAATTTTGACCATGGATGTGATAAACTCCTATTTGTTACATATGATTGGCCCTATGAAACATATTTAGATTTAAAATATCCGTGAATTCAGAATATTAGACAAAGAGATGTGAATCTGAATCAAGGTACCTCTATTTATTAGCGAGCAAGCTCTGAACAAGTGACTTTAAATCTCGGACCCCCACCTTCTCTGTGTGTGAAATGAAATTACTGTGTCTGTCTAGCAGAAGTATTGTGAGAATTAAATGAGTATATACTTGTAATATTCCTAGACCAGTAGTTGGCATAAAGTAGGCACCCGATAAACAGGCATTAATTTTATTATTTTAATTTAGCAGAGAAGACAGCTCTAAAAACAAAATATTTATCTAATATGACACAGACTAAGTCTAGTGCTAAATTGATCTAGGGGTAATTCATCTAAGATGTTGAGGATAAAGAAGGAATAATTAATATTGTTCATCTAAGATGCTGAGGATAAGGGAGGAATAATGAATACTGATAGCATTCTCTGGTCTACTTTTGAAGAATAAGTTCTTACCGTCTAAAAAAATCTCTTGCAATAATGCAGATTTCTGTGACAAGCCTTGTGGATTGCTACTTATACCCAAATTGTCATCCTTTTCAGTATCCTCTGGTCTTGCATTCTGCCTTAGAACTGGGGTTAGAATTTAGAACATCTTAGTGGCTACATTTCTGATATCCTCCTCAAAATGAGCCCCTCACACATCTTGCATCAAACAACAGGGCTTGTACATGGGAGATAAACTGAACAAAAAAGAACCATCGTATTTATGGAAGCCAAGAAATGGAAACAGACTCACAACACAGCAACAGCATGTTTGTCCACTTATTTGTTTATCTTAATTAATATTTTCAAGGCAGTTCTCCTCTAAAGAGACTCAGGCACTCTGCATGCATTTGTTTCAAAACCTTCCAATGACTCTGTGTGGTGCATAAGAAAAAAAAATGTGTCCTTGTAACAGCACCTATATTCATATGACGTTTATATTGCATAGCCGTGTATATTTTCTTCTTTAAATCACAATGACCCAACTAAGAGGGTGTAGGTAGAGTGAGAAGAAAATTAAGATAATATAGAGCACAACAGAGATTGGTTCAAGATGGCAGAGTAGAAGGATGTGCACTAACTCTTTCTTGTGAGAGAACTGGAATCATGGCTGACTACTGAACGATCATTGACAGGAAGACACTGAAACTCAGCAAAAAAGATACCCCACATCCAAAGACAAAGGAGAAGCTGCAATGAAATGGTAGGAGGGGCGCAATCACAATAAAATCAAATTCCATAACTGCTGGGTGAGTGACACAAAATGGAGAACAATTATACCACAGAAGTCCACTCATTGAAGTGAAGGTTCTGAGCCCCATGTCAGGCTTCCCAACCTGGGGGTCCGGCAACAAGAGGAGGAATTCCCAGAGAATCAGACTTTGAAGGCTAACAGGATTTGACTGCAGCATTTTGAAAGGACTGGGGAAAAGAGAGACTCCACTCTTGAAGGGCACACAAAAAGTAGTGTGCATATCAGGACCCAGGGGAAGGAGCAGTGACCCCATAAGAGACTGAGCCAGAACTACCTGCTGTTGTTGGAGGATCTCCTGCAGAGGCAGGACACTGGAAGAAGAAGTTCTGGGAAGTACTCCTTGGCATGAGCCCTCCTGGAATCAGCCATTAGACCCACCAAAGAGCCTGTAGCCTCCAGTGATGGGTTGCCTCAGGCCAAACAACCAATAGGGAGGGAACTCAGCCCCAGCCATCAGCAGACAAATGGATTAAAGTTTTACTGAGCTCTGTCCACCAGAGCAACACCCAGCTCTACCACCACCAGTCCCTCCCATCAGGAAGCTTGCACAAGCAACTTAGATAGCCTCATCCACCAGAGGGCAGAAAGCAGAAGCAAGAGGAACTACAGTCCTGCAGCCTGTGGAATGAAAACCATATTCACAGAAAGATAGACAAAATGAAAAGGCAGAAGACTACATATCAGATGAAGGAACAAGATAAAACACCCCCAAAAAACTAAATGAAGTGGAGATAGGCAACCTTCCAGAAAAAGAATTCAGAATAATGATAGTGAAGATGACTCCAGGACCTCGGGAAAAAAATGGAGGCAAAGATCGAGAAGACACAAGAAAAGTTTAACAAAGACCTAGAAGAATTAAAGAACAAACACCTGGAAAAATTAAAGAACAAACAAACAGAGATGAACAATACAATAACTGAAATGAAGAATACACTAGAAGAAATCAATAGCAGAATAACTGAGGCAGAAGAACGGATGCGTGACCTGGAAGACAGAATGATGGAATTCACTGCCGTGGAACAGAATAAAGAATAAAGAGCGAAAAGAAATGAAAACACCCTAAGAGAACACTGGGACAACTTTAAACACACCAACATTCGCATTTTAGGGGTCCCAGAAGGAGAAAAGAGAGAGAAAGGACGCAAGAAAATATCTAAAGAGATTATAGTCGTAAACTTCCCTAACATGGGAAAGGAAATAGCCACCCAAGTTCAGGTAGTGCAGAGAGTCCCAGGCAGGATAAACCCAAGGAGAAACACGCTGAGACACACAGTAATCAAACTGACAAAAATTAAAGACAAAGAAAAATTATTATAAGCAACAAGGGAAAAATGACAAATAGCATACAAGGGAACTCCCAAAAGGTTACTAGCTGATTTCTTAGCAGAAACTCTACAAGCCAGAAGGAAGTGGTACAATATATTTAACGTGATGAAACAGAAAAACTTACAACCAAGATTACTCTTCCTGGCAAGGATCTCATTCAGATTCGACAGAGAAAACAAAAGCTTTACAAAAAAGCAAAAATTAAGACAATTCAGCAACAACAACCAGCTCTACAACAAATGCTAAAGGGACTTCTCTAAGTGGGAAACACAATAGAAGAAAAGGACCTACAAAAACAAACCCAAAACAATTAAGAAAATGGTAATAGGAACACAGATATTGAAAATTACCTTAAATGTGAATGGATTAAATGATCCAACCAAAAGACACAGGCTTGCTGAATGGATACAAAAATAAGACCCATATATATGCTGTCTACAAGAGACCCACTTCAGATCTAGGGACACATACAGACTGAAAGTGAGGAGATGGAAAAAGATATTCCATACAAATGAAAATCAAAAGAAAGCTGGAGTAGCAATACTCATATCAGATAAAATAGACTTTAAAATAAAGAATGTTATAAGAGACAAGGAAGGACACTACATAATGATCAAGGGATCAATCCAAGAAGATATAACAATTATAAATATATATGCACCCAACACAGGAGCATTTCAATACATAAGGCAAATGCTAACAGCCATAAAAGAGGAAATCGACAATAACACAAAACTAGTGGGGGACTTTAACACCACACTGACACCAACGGACAGATCATCCAGACAGAAATTAATAAGGAAACACCAGCCATAAATGACACAATACACCAGATAGATTTAATTGATATTTATAGGACATTCCATCCAAAAACAGCAGATTACACTTTTTTCTCAAGTGCACATGGAATATTCTCCAGGATAGATGACATCTGGGTCACAAATCAAGCCTCAGTAAATTTAAGAAAAATGAAATCATATCAAGCATCTTTTCCGACCAGAACACTATGAGATTAGAAATAAATTACAGGGAATAAAACATCAAAAACACCAACCGATGGAGGCTAAACAATATGTTACTAAATAACCAAGAATCACTGAAGAAATCAGAGAGGAAATCAAAAAATACCTAGAGACAAATGACAATGAAAACACAACAATCCAAAACCTATGGGATGCAGCAAAAGCAGTTCTAAGAGAGAAGTTCAGAGCAATACAATCCTACCTCAAGAAACAAGAAAAGTCTCAAATAAACAATCTAACCTAAAGAAAGAACTAGAGAAAGAAGAACAAAAGAACCCCAAAGTTAGCAGAAGGAAAGAAATCATAAAGATCAGAGCAGAAATAAATGAAATAGAAACAAAGAAAACTATAGCAAAGATCAATAAAACTAAAACCTGGTTCTTTGAGAAGATAAACAAAATTGATAAACCCTTAGCCAGACGCATCAAGAAGAAGAGGGAGAGGACTCAAATAAATAAAATTAGAAATGAAAAAGGAGAAGTCACAACGGACACCACAGAAGTACAAATTATCCTAAGAGACTACTACAAGCAACTCTATGCAAATAACATGGACAACCTGGAAGAAACGGAGAAATTCTTAGAAAGGTATAACTTTCCAACACTGAACCAGGAAGAAACAGAAAATACGAAGAGACCAATCACAAGTAATGAAACTGAAACCGTGATTAAAGACCTTGCAACAAGCAAAAGTCCAGGACCAGATGGCTTCAGAGGTGAATTCTATCACACAATTAGAGAAGAGTTAACATCCATCCTTCTCAAACGCTTCCAAAAAATTGTGAAGGAAGGAACACTCCCAAACTCATTCTACGAGGCCACCATCACCCTGATACCAAAACCAGACAAAGATACTACAAAAAAAAAGAAAATTACAGACCACTATCACTGATGAATATACATGCAAAAATCCTCAACAAAATACTAGCAAACAGAATCCAACACAGCATTAAAAGGATCATACACCATGATCAAGTGGGATTTATCCCAGGGACGCAAAGATTCTTCCATATATGCAAATCAACCAATGTGATACACCATATTAACAAAATGAAGAATAAAAAACATATGATCACCTCAATAGATGCAGAAAAAGTTTTTGACAAAATTCAACACCCATTTATGATAAAAACTCCAGAAACTGGGCATAGAGGGAAACTACTTCAACAAAATAAAGGCCATATATGACAAACCCACAGCAAACATCATTCTCAATGGTGAAACGCTGAAAGCATTTCCTCTAAGATCAGGAACAAGACAAGGATGTCCACTCTTGGCACTATTATTCAACATAGTTTTGGAAGTCCTAGCCACGACAATCAGAGAAGAAAAAGAAATAATAGGAATACAAATTGGAAAAGAAGAAGTAAAACTGTCACTGTTTGCAGATGGCATGATCCTATACACAGAGAACCCTAAAGATGCCACCACAAAACTACTAGAGCTCATCAATGAATTTGGTAAAGTTGCAGGATACAAAATTAATGCACAGAAATCTCTTGCATTCCTATATGCTAACAATGAAAGATTAGAAAGAGAAATTAAGGAAACAATCCCACTAACCACTGCAACAAAAAGAATAAAATACCTAGGAATAAACCTACGTAACGCAGTAAAAGACCTGTACTCAGAAGACTATAAGACACTGATGAAAGAAATCAAAGATGACACAAACAGACGGAGAGATATACCATGTTCTTAGGCTGGAAGAATCAATATTGTGAAAATGACTATACTAGCCAAAGCAATCTACAGATTCAATGCAATCCCTATCAAATCACCAATGGCATTTTTTACAGAACTAGAACTAAAAATCTTAAAATTCGTATGGGGACACAAAAGACCCAGAATAGCCACAGCGATCTTGAGGGAAAAAAATGGAGCCGGAGGAATCAGACTCCCTGACTTCAGACTATACTACAAAGACACAGTAATCAAGACAATATGGTAATGGCACAAAAACAGAAATATAGATCAATGGAATAGTATAGAAAGCCCAGACGTAAACCCACACAATATGGTCCACTAATCTATGACAAAGGAGGCAAGGATATACAATGGAGAAAAGACAGTCTCTTCAATAAGTGGTGCTGGGAAAACTGGATAGCTACATGCAAAAGAATGAAATTAGAACACTCCCTGACACCATATACAAAAATAAACTCCAAGTGGATTAAAGACCTAAATGTAAGACTGGACATTATAAAACCCTTAGAGGAAAACATAGGAAGAACACTCCTTGCCATAAATCACAGCAAGATCTTTTCTGACCCACCTCCTAGAGTAATGCAAATAAAAACAAAAATAAAGAAATAGTACCTAATGAAACTTATAAGCTTTTGCACAGCAAAGGAAACTATAAACAAGATGAAAAGACAACCCTCAGAATGGGAGAAATTATTTGCAAATTAATCAATGGACAAAGGATTAATCTCCAAAATATATAAACAGCTCATGCAGCTCAATATTAAAAAATAAACAATCCAATCAAAAATGGGCAGAAGACCTAAATAGACATTTCTCCAAAGAAGACATACAGATGGCCAAGAAGCACATGAAAAGATGCTCAACATCACTAATTATTAGAGAAATGCAAATCAAAACTACAATGAGGTATCACCTCACACTGGATAGAATGGGCATCATCAGAAAATCTATGAAGAACAAATGCTGGAGAGGGTGTGGAGAAAAGGGAACCATCTTGCACTGCTGGTGGGAATGTAAATTGATACAGCCACTATGGAGAACAGTATGGACATTCCTTAAAAAAATAAAAATAGAATTACCATATGACCCAGCAATCCCACTACTGGGCATATACCCAGAGAAGACCATAATTCAAAAAGACACATGCACTCCAATGTTCACTGCAGCACTATTTACAATAGGCAGGTCATGGAAGCAACCTAAATGCCCACTGACAGAAAAATGGATAAAGAAGATATGGTACATATATACAATGGAATATTACTCAGCCATGAAAAGGAACGAAATTGGGTCATTTGTACACGTGGATGGACCTAGAGACTGTCTTACAGAGTGAAGTAAGTCATAAAGAGAAAAACAAATACCTTATTTTAATGCATATATTTGGAATCTAGAAAAATGGTACAGATGAACCGGTTTGCAAGGCAGAAATAGAGACACAGATGTAGAGAACAAATGTATGGACAATGGGGGAAAGGTGGGGGTGGGATGAATTGGGAGATTGGGATTGACATGTATACACCAATATCTATAAAATAGATATCTAATAAGAACATGCTGTATAAAAAAATAATAAAATTCAAAAAATATATATTAAAAAAAAGATAATATAGAGCACATCATACCTCAAACTCACCATGACTAAGATCTAGCTACCCTTCTCCCTCTAAAATCTGATTACCTCCCCATCTCAGTTAATGGCGCTTCCTTCTAACCAGATTGGCAAGCAACACATTTTGAGTCGTCTTTGCTACCTACCTTTCCATCTAAATCACTCTGGATGCAGTTTTGTATAATTCATTAGAAGGAAGACACAATAAATGGTGCTGGTGTGGAATGTTAAAACAGAGGTAGATTGCAAAAGTCTAAACAAAATGTAACAGTGGCTAGGCTTTAGCATGTCAGGTTGCAGATGGAGAGAAATGGATACAATTGGAAGATATTTAGGAAGTGTAAATAGTGTTGCATGAAGTCCCACAGCTAAGGTAGGATAGAACTGGGAATCTAACTTTAGTCCTTAAACCTCATTCCAGTACAATTTCTTCTTGCTTTTTCCTTGTAAAGGCATACCTTTTAAATGGAGGCATACTTTGACAAGAGACTTTTTTTTTAATATTTTCTTTTCTAATTTATTTTATTTTGTTTTATTTATTTTTGGCTGCATTGGGTCTTCGTGCTGCATGCTGGCTTTCTCCAGTTGTGGCGAGAGGGGGCTACTCTTCATTGTGGTGCATGGGCTTCTCATTGTGGTGGCTCCTCTTGTTGTGGAGCACGGGCTCTAGGTGCACGGGCTTCAGTAGTTGTAGCACATGGGCTCAGTAGTTGTGGCTTGCAGGCTCTAGCGCGCAGGCTCGGTAGTTGTAGCGCACAGGCTAAGTTGCTCCACGGCATCTGGGATCCTCCCGGACCAGGGCTTGGACCTATGTGCCCTGAATTGGCAGGTGGATTCTTAACCACTGTGCCACCAGGGAAGCCCCTTATGAGAGACTTTGATTTTCAGGTTTTTTTACATGTGAAATTAGGCTAATGATGGTACCTGTCTCATATGGTTATTGTGAGGATTAAATTAGATAACATATAAAACTTTGTTTAGCACTTTTCTTGATGCGTAATGAGAGGTCAGTAAATGTATGCATATAAATGTATCTTTATTCCCATATCTTATAATAATAATTACTAATATAGGTTTAAAAACAAAGCAACAGGGGCAAGTTAGAACTGCAAGATTCTATTGCCCTTCTGCCTCTGCTTCATGTGCTCTCTCATTTTACTGAGGTCAGACCCAGCCAATCTCAGTCTTTAGTTAGTGCCTCCCACCTAACGCAGATGACGGGAGGTTATAAAAGGATTTCCACTCTGTCCAGTCCTCTAGGAGTGTGTGTGTGTGTGTGTGTGTGTGTGTGTGTGTGTGTGTGTGTTTGAGATTAATTTTCTGAGACAAGCAGAAGATGCTGCCTTGATTTGTCCTTGGAAAGAGCCCTGCTTTTCTTGATTGAAGATATATTTTTACAGCCTAAATGTGCAGGTCAAAGTAATTTTTTTGACAGGTAAAAGGCTTAGCTGTGGCTGCCCGTGAATCTTCTTTTTTCCCCTCCATCTCCTCTCTCTTGTCCAGTTAATATCTGTCTCCTCATTCTACTGAGGCCTCATATTAGTCTATCACTGCCTCTTACTGACCTGCCAGCACATTTTCTGCCTCTCCTCTCTGCACCTTCTTTGATTCTTGTCCTGTCGAATGTGGAGTCTGGCTCTGAATTTGCTCTCAGGCCTTGACTGCTTAAGTCCTTGCCTCTTAAATCAAGATATGAGTACCCACAGGGAGGATCAGAAAGGTGGTATAAACGGGGGGACGAAATCCCAGAACACTTTACCAGTATCACATCACTCTAATTGAAGAGTATTTAACTTAAAACATATATATTTTTAAACGAATAAATTCAAGTAAAATGCCAGGTCTAATATTTACCAGTTTTGTGACCTTGATATATTTCTTGCTCATGCAATTGTAATATCTAATTCTGCAAAATACCTCCTAGAAATAAATAAATCTGTGAAGCACTGATCACACTGCCTAGCACAGAGACTTGTTTAATAAGCCCTGTGTTTTATTTTTACTTTAAAAATAATATAACCATCTCCAACTTACAGATGAATAAACTGAAGTTCAGAGAGGCTTAATTATTTGCCCCAAATCAGAACTCACAAGTGAGAGACAGGGGACTTGAGAATCACCTGGAACCTGGATGGTCTACTCCCAAATTCACAATTCAGACCACTAAGCTATATATCAAATAAATGCTATGCTTGGGTGGTAGACACTTTGGGCCACGCCCAAGGTCCCTCAAGATAATGAGCTCACTCCCTTTGCCTTTAAGGGAATGTGGTCTAGAAGCAATGTGACCTTTAATGCCTCACTACTTGTTTTACTACATGGAAGATTCTGGGTTAGATATACCAACCGGTCAACCAAATAAACAAATAGCTCTGTCAATCAGGAACACTCCTAAAACTGGCTTTTGTAAAGCAAGCCCTTCCAAGCTCTAGCCCCAGAGTCTTTCCTCTTGTCCTTCTTCCTGTTCACCGCTGTTCCCTTTGTTAGCCACCCCAATCCCCTTATATTGCTACCCCCAGTTTCCTTTCATGTTTCTGATAAACAACACATTTGCTTTACCTACTGCTGGAAGCTTCCTTCCTATTTGTCCTGCCTGGAGCACTTGCCTTCCTTCTTGGTGCCACTATCCCTTGGCCTCTCTAGCTAACTCTTATCTATACCCACAATTTCCATTTCACCCGGGACGATACTTCCTCCAGGAAGCCTTCTGTGGTTTCACCCTGCATCCCCACTACAGCCAACATATAGGCAACATACAGGCTGAATTTGGTGCCTCTCTATGCTCTTATATCCCACTGACTTCCTGATTCTAGCATTCCTCTTTTTGTATTATATCTGGTTACCAGTCTTTATCCCCAACAAGCTTCTTGAGCCTAGTGATCACACCTCAGTTGAGTTGAATTGCCACAATCAAAATGCCTGACATAATGGGTCTTCCATACATATTTTTTAACAAATGATTCAAATATAATTACTTTGTTAACCAAGATGGGATTAAATGTGCAAGGTGTTTTATTAGGGGAGGTGCCTGTGAAAGAACATGGAGTAGGAGTAGCGATGTATTCAGAGAGCCATCAGACCAAGATACAAATCCACCACCCGGTGAAGGAGAGAGAGGAGGAAGCATCCTAGGTTGCCATGCAGGCAGTTAAGGGAGCTTCAGGAAAGGAAGGAAGTTTAGGAAAGGGTAGAGGAATAAATGGAAACTCTGAGCTTCCTAGAGGTTAAACTATGATGTGACGATCACAGAGGATAAAACTGAGCATATGGTTAGGGGCCAAGTACAAAGGACACACCATGAGCCAAACCCTGAGTTAGGTCCGGGGACGAAGAGAAGTCTCATCATTGACCTTAACAGACAATAGCAACCCAGTATCAGAAAAGTACATGAAGCAATGATATTCCTGAGGAGACTACTGACCCTGGCCTGAGAGAAAGGGAGGAGAGATCAGGAAAAGTTTGCAGAAATATGCAGTGGAGCCTCAAATTTTATTTTGTTATATTTCTCTCCCTTGGAAAGTTTAAAGGCTGATATTGGGTCCTCATTTATAGAGGGGCAAACTGAGTAGTAGATGCATAAGCCAGACATCTTTCACAGGAACCCAACAGTGATTGGCACCATTTAAATCAGATCATGTCCTTCTGATGCTTGAACTCATTATGCACAGAGAAACATTCAAACCCCTAATTCTATTGTTCACGGTGCTATGTGACCTGCCACTGCATCCTCATCTCATACAATTCTCTGTTCCAGCCACGCTGGTGCTCTCATACCTCAAATACACCAGAATCCTTCTGACTCTAGGAAGCTGGCTCTGGGTGCTCCCTCTGCTTGGAATACACATTCCGCCAGAACTTTGCAATGTTGACTTCTTGATACTAGGGCCTCGGCTTAAAGAGAATCTGTCTATGACTGCACAGTGAAGAGTGGCCACCCCTCTCTCTTTTCATCAGTATGATGTATTTTACTGAAGCACAGATTACCACCAGGTAGTATGTCTTTAAAAAAAATTCTACATATTTGATTATTGTCTACTCCCCCCACATGTAATCACCGTGAAAGTTCATCTGCCTTGTCCACAGGTATATCTGCAGCATCCCAAATAGCAGGTATCACCATGTATTTATTTATTTATTTATTTATTTATTTATTTATTTTATTTTATTTTTTTTTTTTCTTTTTGCGGTATGTGGGCCTCTCACTGTTGTGGCCGCTCCCGTTGCGGAGCACAGGCTCCGGATGCGCAGGCCCAGCGGCCATGGCTCACGGGCCCAGCCGCTCCGCGGCATATGGGATCCTCCCAGACCGGGGCACGAACCCGTATCCCCTGCATCGGCAGGCGGACTCTTAACCACTGCGCCACCAGGGAGGCCCCACCATGTATTTATTGAATGGATGAAGGAATAAATACAAGAAAGAATAAATGGAGAACCATCCTCATTCTCCAGCCTCTCTGCTCTTCATGCTGTTTCTATGGGCTGCAGGGAGGAGAAAAGCAATCATCAAAGAGCACGCTTGCTCCTGAGAAAAAGCACACCTTGAAAAATGAAGTGTTCCCTGTCATTAGCTTTCAGTCAAGCATCACATCAGGAAACTCTCGCATCAGGTGCTGTGATTGGACCTTGAGGGGTGTGCCTGTGATGGAGACCCAGTCTTCTTGTGAGCTGGAAGAGACGGCTCCTTCACACTTTATCTAAATAAAGCTGTAATGGTTCTGGGCCTCACATACAGCACAGGTGACCCTTCCTTTACAAAAGAGAACACGTTTCTTGGATGTTCTGTGCAAATCAATACCTGCAATGCCAATAATTTTCATTTTCGACAAAGCATATTTTCTTTTTGGACATCTCATCAATGGACTGCCATTCTTTCTAGTCTGGTCTAGTACAAGCATGCCCCAGAATTTCCCATTCCCCTAGCCCCACTAAGATATCCTGCACACCCTGTCAGGGTTATTATTGTAGAGCATCACTCCCATAATGCATCCCTCTTCTTCAATATCTGAGTAATGAGTTGTCTTCGATTATCTGATCAAATAGAGAATCACACAACACATCTGTAATTAGGCTGTGCTCTGATTAGGCAGTCAGTGGCATAATCACGCCTGATGCCTTACAGCACAAGAAACATCTTGGTGAGATAGTCTGTGCATTGTTTAGAAAGAAAGCCTAGCCAGACAACCACAAGGATTTTGCATAAAAAAGGAAACAAAAAGATGGCAGTGCATGAGAGAAGAGATTATAATGTATGAAAATAAAGAGGAGAGGGCTGTTCTCTCTCCCATTCAGTCAAGTTGTGGGGATTCAGAAGAATAACTGGCGGTACTCCAAGGAATCAAGAACACAGGTGAGAGTGTGTCAGTATTCTCCAAGCTCAATTAGCTTTCTTCCTCACTGGATTTAAGTTTCAGGAACTTTGGGACCATGTCCTTATTCACCACCTTTATATTCCCATCACTAAGCAGAGAGTGTAGGGTTTAGTAAAGTTTTCTGAAATACTAAATAGATTAATAATGCAAGTGATACCAAGGGAGGATGCAGAGGTGATAAAAGGTCAACAACACTACATCAAGGAGCACGACATGTAGGGCAGCTGGGGAAAAAGCCGCTAGGAGACACCCACCTTTCCCAGCATCAAGAATGCCCTGAGGAACTTTCAAAAAGGAGACTCAGGGGGCACAGATAATTTGGGGGTTTTTATTGTACTAGCTGGAAGTTCCCTTCATGTATTTTTTGTGTTGTTGTTTGTTGTCGTTAGAGTTTTATAAATATGTTGATGGTTCTCTACGTTTTTATCCCCCATGGGTGCTATAGGATGGCATGTGGAGGTGAGTGGGCTTGGGGCATGATGATGAAGATGCTGCTTCAAGGCAAATCCCACGTTTGGGGAACTTGTGGATAAATACAGACTTACACATGAGAAATGGGAAATACTCTATTACGTACCTATTACATGCTTTGCCCTGTTGGATGGGTTATATCTATCAATCTCATGCACTTCTCATAGCAAATTTGAGTAGGTTTTTTCTTTTGTTTTTGTTTTTCTATTTTACAAAAGAATAATTAGGAATTCAGACAAGTAAATTAACTTTTCTATAAAACACACAGCAAGTATAGGTTGGACCTGAGACTAGAATTCAGGTTTCCTTATTCCAGAGAAGTACTATTTTCCTTCTCAATGTTATCCCATACGTTACCAGAAGGTGGAATCTAATCTTCCCCTCATACATTACTTAAATATATCTTTTATGAATTTTTCTGGCCCCGATTTTCCTGTATCCCAAGGCACACACACAGACACTTGAAAACAGGGATGGCAAATCCTTGGTATATGAGCCATTTCTCCTACGCACGTGACAGACCCCACAAATTAATTATGGAGGTATGGAGTCTTTCCCATCAACTACAGATGCATACTCAGAGCTTAGCATACAGAGCTCCAAATTCCACTAACAATAACTAAGAATTTGCACACTCACATAAAATGTGTTTGCTGTTCTTGTGTGAATATTCCCAGGGGAGACTCTGAGTGCATTAGAAAAGGGGTTAGGCTAGAATTTGGGAAACCTAAATTTTACCACAAGCTGCCACTCGAATTGACTCTGGACAAGTCATTCCATTTTTACTGAACCCTAGTTTCCCAATTTGTAAAAGGAGAGGTTTAGACTAAATCAACTTTAAGCTCTCTTTTTCCACTAACATTTTGGAAGTGACAGAGGTACTTAGAGCAATTTACTAGCCCTAAAGCACATTCCCAGAACACTAGCTTACCTGAGAAACTAATTACTGCTAAGGTTTTAATGAGTCCCTCTTATCATATGTGTTCACCCCATTAGTTAGCATTTTTACATTTCAAAAAGGTTTTCAAAAATATAATGCTTGTACAGGGAGATCAGCTCGGTGTTTTGTGACCGCCTGGAGGGGTGGGATAGGGAGGGTGGGAGGGAGACGCAAAAGGGAGGGGATATGGAAACATATGTATATGTATAACTGATTAAATTTGTTATAAAGCAAAAAAAAAATATATATATATATATATATATATATATATATATATATATATATATAATGCTTGTACCCAAAAGATGGGCTCTGTAGGTGGAATTTCACCTTTCATGGAGAGCAATACTCTGAGATAAGGGCACATGGGTTCTTTTCTCTCTTCTTTAAAGCATAAGTTCCTGAGAAGCAGGAAGGTTTCAAGGGCTAGAGAGATTCAGTTTCCTTATCATGTTTCATCATGTGAGCAAGATGAAATGGATTCTGCTGGCATTAGTGGACTGAGTTTTGACTCCCATTAATCTCCCATTAATCCAAGGGTAAAGTGACTTTTTATGCATAGATAAGGACAGATATCACTTAAGTGGTACCTGTGTGAGCAGAGATAAAGAGAATCCCCAGAGCAGTGCCCACTTGTAAGCCCAGAATCAGCATTTATCTCCCCTCTTAGACTCTTCAGCTGCAGCCTGACCATTGGGAGACCCTGTTCCATTGAGCAGCCAGTGGACACATGCGGCTATTTAAATTTAATGAAAACGTAAAATTAAAAATTTGGTCTCTCAATCACTCTAGCTATATTTCAGGAGCTCAACAGCAAATGGCTAGTGTCCATCATATTGGTTGGCACAGATAGAGAAAAAATCCCATCCTTGCAGACAGTTCTGTTGTGCAGGGTCGTTCTACATAAAGATGCTTGTGACTCTCTGGAACATAAAGTCCTGACAATGCTCTTTGTGTTGGCAATAGAAAATGCTTTCTTCTTCAGGCTCTTGCTTTTCAATGCTAGCTAAGCATTGTGCGGGATGTGTAGCATGAAGGCAAGAACATTTTTGGTGCTACTTCACCCTTGCTTATTCTCAACACAACAGTATGCAGTGAGACTTAAGAAGCCCTAAATAAACCTTTCACTTGTATATCTTAAAAATGATGCCCTTGTTCTGATCTTTATATGGTTATGAACAAATGACATTGTTGATGAGAGTTTTGGTTCAAATATCATTAACTAATTATTTTTGTCAATTATCAATAAATTCCCTTAAGCTTACAAAGCACTGTAAATGAACTCAGTATCCAAAGTCTTTAGGGTGCCACCAAAGTCTCATCTCCTACTAAACTAGTTATAAATTCACCTCATTTCTCTAGTAACATTTTGATCTAGAAAGACTTTTTTTAGGTTTTCTACTGGTGAAATACTGTGGCCACATTACCTTCCCATCCAAGGCTTATTTGTATTTCACCCTGGCCCATTTATCACTCTACTGACCTCATTCGGAATGGTCTTCCATTTTTCACTAAAGGTTGCTAATAATGAAGCTGGAAATTGGTTTTGGCAAACATATTCTGGACACTGTACTTGATCAATAGAGTCAAAGATTCTTCATTTAGCATTTCTTTTCTTTTTCTCTGTGCACATCACAGCAGAAGAGAATAAAAATTACAGCATTCCATGCTACCCATAAAATGTTTTACTGACACACGAGCCTCCCAGTTTTCTCTATACCATCCTCACACCCAACTACCTACCTACCTACCTACCTACCTGATGTTGCGGGAGTGGCATTTATAAGATCCTATAGAGGTTCCAAAAATGACCAAAAGTAACCCAAATTCAAAAGTAGCCCTGAATTTTGTGTGGTGTAAAGTCCTAGTCGGTACTATTCTTTGTGCCCATTAACTTTGATTGCTCAGATTCCAAGAATTTCATAATATTTGCTGGTGAACTTCTATCCCTCATTAGCAATATCAGTACAGGAGATGGGCAGGGTGAACTGCAGCAATGATTTTTCAATTTACTTGAGGGGCAGGCTGGCCTAGTGATTAAGAGCGTAGACTTCTGGCCTTCAAATTCCAGTTCTGCTTCAGACACAGTGTACAACCTTAAACAAGTTTCTTACTCTTTGTGCCACAGTTTCCTACTCAGTAAATGGGGATGATATTAATAGTATCTACCACATGGGGTTATGAAGATTAAATAGATTAATATCTGTAAATTAGTTAGAAAAGTTCCTGGTACTTGGTAAATCATCAATATTATTAGCTATTATTAAAATTATTCCTTGGAACCTGAGAATTCCAGGAAAGAAACTCAGGAAGCTAGGGAAAGATTAGTGGATTCCTACTTCCAATTTTTTAATTATTCTCCAACTGAAGAGAAAATAGAGAAATTCTGACAATAAAATGGAGTTACTATGTATCCTTCTTTTCATTGCAAAAGTATACAAGTACTAGAAAGAAAAGCATAACAAAAATGTCTTTAAACATTTAACAGAATTTAAGGGGTAAAAAAAGAGAAATACTTAGGTGGTGGATCCAAAGAAGTAACTTAAAACCAACACAATAAACAAACAAGGCTCTTTTCCCTAGGGTGGGGTTCAGTGTGCTGATACAGGCTCTAAAGACTGGTTGAGAGTTTACTGTCCATATGGAAAAGGAAGAGTAACTCTGTGAAGCTCCAAAAAGGGATGAGAAGCGGGAACTGGGAGTTGACACAACAGTGAGGCTAGTATAGTTCTCTTTATTGTTGAAAGGATATTAGGAACACTTTGCTGTAGTCTATGAATCTGTAAGAAATTTTCTGGGGTTCTAAGTAAGTACAGGAAATCTCCTATAATTAACCAAAACCCCAGAGCTGGGTCATATGTGAATGTAGAGTCTGAATTTCTACCATCCATATTGTATTGGAATCACAAGATCAGAAGCTAACATAAAAAAAAAAAAAAACTGGTGAAGGATCAGTTTGATCCTTCAAAGAGTCAAATGTAACACTGCTTTATAAAGATGCTCCTTCAATCAAGGTACATGAGCTTTCATGGGGAACAAAAATATTTTGCTGAAGATGAGCTCAAACAAAAAAGAAAATTACAAATCCATTCTCCTTAATGGAGAGCAATAAGACAAGAAATAAGAGAAGTAGAATCCCATGAACTTGAGAAAATCTAGGAATTATTACAAAATTAGTATAATTAAAATTCATAGAGGTAGGGACTTCGCTGGTGGTCCAGTGATAAAGAATCCACCTTACAATGCACGGGATGTGGGTTCCATCCCTGTTCGGGGAACTAAGATCCCACATGCCGCAGGGCAACTAAGCCTGCATGCCACAACTAGAGAGAGAAAAAACCCATGCACCACAACTAGAGAGAGAAAACCTGCATGTCACAACTAGAGAGAAGCCCACGCACTGCAGTGAAGAACCCATGCTCCACAACAAAAGATCCCACATGCCTCAGCGAAGATCCCGCATGATGCAACTAAGACCTGACATAGCCAAATAAATAAATTAATTAAAAAAAAATTCACAGAGGTAACAGTAGAAACCATAACAAAATAATAGAATTTATAAAAGAAAAAATTGATCTGAAGGAGAAATTTAGCTCTGAAATGAAAAATCTAGTCAAGACATTATGAAAGCAATACAGAGAAAATTACAAATTTGTTCAAAAATTTAAGTTACTTAAATAATCTGGAAATATAAAGAATAATAATTTTTGTCATATGAACTGGTTAAGGCCTATATTCCTCTGCACAGGCAACGACATTCAATACACATATGTATGTGTGTATATTACATATACATATGTGTGTAAGAGAGCATTAGACATAATTTATATCATATTAAGGTATTATCTATACTATAAAAAATTTAACAATTGATATTGGATATCCTCAATATTTATTGAGGATATTTAGCTGATATTTGCTCACTTGTCTTAAAAACTACACAACAATTTATTTGGATTTTCTTCTACTGATAAGCTATTTCCCTTCTTGATATTACAAACAGTGCTGCAAAGACCATGTTTGTGCACACCATTTTGTGCAGGTCAGAGCTTTGCTGGAGGCTAGAATACTAGAAGTAGAAATGTTGTGTCAAAGAATATGCACAGGTACATTTTTGATAAATACTTACACATTGGCCAAAAAAAAAAAAAAAAAGCCACTCAGCTAAGTATAACTAAAGAAATTTCAGGGACTTCCCTGGTGGCACAGTGGCTAAGAATCTGCCTGCCACAGCAGGGGACACGGGTTTGAGCCCTGGTCTGGGAAGATCCCACATGTCACGGAGCAACTATGCCTATGTGCCACAAGTACTGAGCCTGCACTCTGGAGCCCACGAGCCACAACTACTGAGTCTGCATGCCACACTTACTGAAGCCCGCGCACCTACAGCCTGTGCTCCACGACAAGAGAAGCCACCGTAATGAGAAGCCCACTCACTGCAATGAAGAGTAGCCCCCACTCGCTGCAACTAGAGAAAGCCCGTGCACAGCAACGAAGACCCAACACAGGCAAAAATAAATAATTAAAAAAAAAAAAAAAGAAAAGAACTTTCAATCATCTCTGTCCTTTATAGCTGGACTTGGAATGAGCTTTTGTTTCTAAAAGAAAGTATTCTGGGGCCCAAAGTAACTTAGAAATGTACCAAATCAAATGAACTCAAGGTCTCTTCCAGCTTTGGCAGAGTGGACATAGTTGAAGAATGGGGCCAGAAATCCACCCCCTTCTCTTTGCAGCTCTGTGGAATATTTGTGGCTTAAAAACCCATAGGAAGCTCTCACAAAGGTGTCTTTTAGCATCTGCCAATTATTCTGTGAGCCTCCCAGTTTTGAGCTTTGCTACCACCTCCTGTGCTCTGCTCAGCTCAGTAAGCTCCACAGGGCCTGCTTTCCCTGTCAGGAGCAGCAATATACTTTCAGTCTTGCACCTGCATCCCCTTTTCTGGACACTGGAGACCCCTGCTTGGCCATTGTGGGTGGCTTTGAACATGTTAGAGCCAGCCAACATCCCTCTAAGGAGTAGCTCATCTGAGGGTAATTCAGGAACCAATAAAGGATGGCAAATCACTTTATGGAAATTAGCTTTTAATTATTCATTGGCAATTTGACTGCAATCCGGCAGGTGTCCTTGATAGGATGAGGATGACTTGATAAGTAATTTTTTTTTCTCTGTAAAATATATTCAGTACATCCCCAAATCTACTTGAAATATTCCAACTTGAAGAGGCCATGGGGAAGAACCAGTCCATTGCCTCCAGAGTGAGTGATCTCAGTAAAGATGTCATTGTTCATTTATTCATTTGTTGAATGATTCTTACCCTCTGCTGATGAATCATTTATGGGAGAGACAAGAAAGATGACTGATTAGAAAAAAGAAAAAAATATAAAATCATTTGATGTGACGACTTATCTTTACCTTCCCTCCTCCACCCATTTCCTGAAAGGCAGGCAGTGCTGTGTTATGGGAAAATAAATGAATTTTGAGCAGGTAGACCGGGGTTCGAACTAAAATGCCACCAGTTATTGGTTGTATGATCCTAACAAATCAATTAACCTCTCTGCATCTCTATTTCCTCATAGGCAAATATGGGTATATTCAAGCCTTGGATGAAGAATGAAATTATGATGTGGGTGCCTGGGAAATTGTTGGTTTTTATAAATGACAGTGGACACCATCATTATGCAGCAAACTTCTGAAGCG